>NC_138550.1:170279231-170607070 GCF_964273705.1 Natrix helvetica | reverse complement strand
GACCATTCAAAGTTACAGCGGCATTGAAAAAAGGGACTCGTGACCGTTTCTCACACTTACGACCGTTGCAACATTCCGGGGTCACGTGATCAAAATCCGGGCGCTCGGCAGCTGATTCATACTTATATCACATGATCCTCCTTTGCGACCTTCGGATAAGAAAGTCATTGGAGACGTCAGACTCACTTCACAACCATGGGACTAGCTTCAACAATGCAGTGATTCACTTAACAAGGGGGCAAGAAAGGTCGTAAAATTGGAGAAAGCTCGCTGAGCAACAGTCTCGCTTAGCAATAGACAAGGTGGTTGTATGTCTGGGCTGCCCATAAATTGGTGCCAAGGATTCCACAGGGTTCTTAAACATTAAACGTCCTTAAAGCTCCATCTCATCCTGGGCATCATTTTCGTTTTTTGAACTATTACCATCTGGCAGCCGGTACACGGAAGTAGAAACAAGAACGAATAGGCTGAAAAACAGCTTCTATCCCAAGGCAGGAACTATACTGAATTACAATACAATACAATAGCAGAGTTGGAAGGGACCTTGGAGGTCTTCTAGTCCAATCCCCTGCTTAGGCAGGAAACCCTACACCATTTCAGACAAGTGTTTATCCAACATCATCTTTAAAACGTCCAGTGTTGGAGCAATTACAACTTCTGGAGGCAACTTCTGTTCCACTGGTTAATTGTTCTCACTGTCAGGAAGTTTCTCCTCAGTTCTAAGTTGCTTCTCTCCTTGATTAGTTTCCACCCATTGCTTCTTGTTCTACCCCTCAGGTAGTTTGACTCCCTCTTCTTTGTGGCAACCCCTGAGATATTGGAAGACTGCTATCATGTCTCCCCTAGTCCTTCTTTCTCTTAAGCTAAACATACCCAGTTCCTGCAACCGTTCTTCATATGTTTTAGTCTCCAGTCCCCAAATCATCTTCGTTGCTCTTCTCTGCACTCTTTCCAGAGTCTCCACATCTTTTCTACATCCTGGTGACCAAAACTGGATGCAGTATTCCAAGTGTGGCCTTACCAAGGCATTATAAAGTGGTATTAACACTTCACGTGATCTTGATTCTATCCCTGTTGATGCAGCCTAGGACTGTGTTGGCTTTTTTGGCAGCTGCTGCTCACTGCTGGCTCATATTTAAATGTATAATGCAATATTTAATGCAATATCAGAGGTTTTCAATACATTTGTATGGAATGTGAAGGACGTGTGTGTTTTATTTTTATAGTGGTAATGTACACCGAAGACGGCATTTAATTTTGTTGCAATGGCAATCAAGTTGCAATGGCAATCAAGTAAGGTAAAGTGAAGTTCAGAAGACACTTGATGAGGAGCATAGAAAGGACCACTTGGAGAGGTGAAAAGCTGAAGCTGGGGTTTGGGCCAGGCGTGCAGAAGCCCTTTGCACAAGATCCCTTAGGAAGGAGGAACTGAACGTTCAATTCAGCTGCGTTTCCCTGTATTTCTGCAACTGTGATTTCAAGGGGTAAAACATGGGAATGACAAGGGAACAGGACAGGCAAGAGAAGAGGGGAGGAAAAGCAACCTTAGATAAATAATGAAAGGAGGGAGGGGGTGAGGAAGAGAAAGGGGAGAGGGGGGAGGGGAGGGAGGGGGAGGAGAAGAGAAGAGAAGAGAAGAGAAGAGAGGAGAGAATATAGAAGAGAAGAGAATATAGAAGAGAAGAGAATATAGAAGAGAAGAGGAAGAGGAAGAGATGATAGAAGAAGAGAAGAATAGAAGAGAAGAGAAGGGAAGAGAAGATACAAGAGAAGAGAATATAGAAGAGAAGAGGAAGAATAGAAGAAGAGAAGACACAAGAGAAAAGAAGAAAGAAAAGTTAGAAGAGAGGAGAGGAGACAGAAGAGATAGAAGATAGAAGAGAAGAAAATATAAAAGAGAACATAGAAGAGAGGAGAGGAGATAGAAGAGAGGAAGAGAAGGAAGAAGAGAAGAGGAAAAAGAGGAAAGTAGATAGAAAAGAGAAGATAGAAAAGAGAAGGCAAGGCAAGGAGGGAGAGGAGATGAGAAAAGAAGCATAGCATCATCTTATTTTGGGGTATGTGAACAGCACGCAGGTGTCACAACCAAATGAGGGAAGGCCAGGTAGAAGACAAAGGTTTCTACCAAAGCTCCAACCTTGGCCAATTTAACCTGTGTGGGCTCCAACTCCCAGAATTCCCCATGGCTAGCTGAGGAATTCTGGGAGTTGAAGTCCACAAGTCTGAAAGTGGCCAAAAGCTGGGAGATTCCTGCAGGTGAAGATCCCAAAATATCCCAGCCATGTCCCGGGAGGACAGAGAGGCCGGGGAACAGGGTTGTTTTGTCCTTCTCGGAAGACACTCCTGCATGTTGAGCGACACGGGGGGGGGGGGGGGGAGATGAACATCAGCTCTCCTGTCCACTAAATAACCCATAATTGTTTCCCCAGGTCTGCAAGTGACAGCTTTATTTTTAATAGGCTCCATTCCAAAAATGCCACTCCTCCATTAACCAAAATTAAAAGAGGAAAATCCCATTATTCTTAAGCATTTTCATATGCATTTAAAGCTGGTGCTTAACCTCTGAGTCCCCGCCTTTATTTGCGTTTCATGAGTTCCTCCAAAGTGGAACTCAATTACTCTGGCTGCTCCCTGGGGGAGGGGGGCGCAAAGGGAACCTGGGCGCAATGGCCCCTCCCCAAATCCTCACTGGGACCCTGGAGTTGGAGGGGGTTCAGGTCAGACCACCCGACACCCTTCAGACCCACTAGCGCCACGGTGGGGCAGGCAATGCCTGGACGGCGCTTGGGAAAACCCAATGCAGGAATTTGACCTACAGCCCTGGGCAATCGGAATGGCCCGAGTTGTTTCTGTTATTGTTGGCAGTCTGAATGCTTCTTCTTCTTTTTCTTCCTCCTCCTCCTCCTTTCTTTTCCTCATTCTCCTTCTTACTCTTCCTCCTCCTTTCTTTTTCTCCTTCTCCTCTTTTCTTTTTCTCCTCCTCCTTTTTCTTCCTCCTCCTCCTTCTTCCTCTTCCTTACTTTTTCTCCTTCTCCTCCTACTTTCTTTTTCTCCTTCTTCTTTCTCCTCCTCCTTTTTCTCCTTCTCTTTCCTCCTCCTTTCTTTTTCTCATTCTCCTTCCTCCTCCTCCTTCTTCCTCCTTCTCCTTCTTCCTCCTTTCTTTTTATAATTTTCCTTCTCCTTTTCCTCCTCCTTCACCCTCCTTCTCCTCCTTCTTTCTCCTCCTTTTTCTCCTTCTCCTTCTGCTCCTCCTCCTCATATCACTATTATACTTTCAATCACCAATTAACTCAAAATTAATATTAGGCCAGAATCACAGAAGCTATGTCATAGATTGTATGTCATAGAATTATACAATCCCAGGGCTGGAAGGGACCTTGGAGATCTTCTAGTCCAACCCCCTGCTCAAGCAGGAGGCGCTACACCATTTCATACACAAATGGTTGTCCAATCTCTTCTTGAAAACTTCCAGTGTTGAAGCATTCACAACTTCTGAAGTTCCACTAATTGTTCCGTCAGAAAGTTTCTCTTTGTTTCTCCAGTTACTTCTCTCTCCTTGATGAGTTACCACCCGTTGCTTCTTGTTCTGCCCTCAGGTGCTTTGGGGAATAGCTTGACCCCCTCAAATACTGGAAGACTGCCATCATGTCTCCCCTAGTCTTTCTTTTCATCAAACTAGCCAGGCCCGGTTCCTGCAAACTTTCATCGTATGTTTTAGCCTCCAGTCCCCTAATCATCCTGGTTGCTCTTCTCTGCACTTTTTCATATTTCTTTTTTTTTTCCTATATGGATCTTAACTTCTCAGAAACACGGGGGCTTGAGTGCTTCCATCCTCCACCCCGAAGAGATTAAAAAAGGGTTTCTTACAGAAAATATTCTTTTAAAACCAAAGCTCCTTTTTTTCTCCCTCTTCAGTAACGTTTTCTATTCCAGCAGATGAATTTCATGTTAATGAGATGTCATTTTGGGAGACTTAACAGTCTTTCAGAAGAGGGAGAGAGAGAAAAAACAACCACCTTATTTCTAAACCTTTACAAAACACATCCAGATGATTAAAACAAAAATCAAAGATGGGAAGATATGGCTCCGCCCCCGAGGGAGGGACGGTTGGCGAAGAGGATGGAAGGTGCTGAGTTGGCAAAACGGACTCCTATGATCAGAGAAAAGACAATATCTATCTTTATTGCTGGCTGGGAAGCCCTTCTAGGCTATTTTGCATGAAATAGAAAACATGAACATCTGATTTATGATTGAGGTGATTCGAGAGGATAGATTATAGAAAGAAGAGAGTTATGTGGAAGAGAGAGGGGCAAATTTATAATTGCAGTTACAACTGTTTAAAGAAGATTGGAAGCTGCTTCTCCGGTTCTTTTTTTTTTCCTTTTCCTTTTCAATTTTTCTTTCCCTTTTGTACAACATTTGCTCACTCTTTGATTTCTTTCTTTTTCTTACTTTATGTTAGCTTGTATTAATATGCGCTTAATAAAATTTTATGTAGAAATCTTTAAAACAAAAGGGTGAATGGGTGCACGGGATTCCATAAACACGAGCAGGATCATATTTTTTGATGGGATGCAAAAGGTTTTCTAACTTACCTGCTAAAGTCAAAACTTTGTCTACTTTCTCATTTCTTTTATCGACTGAACTGGGAAGAAGGCAAAAGGGAAATGTTGCCCCCAAAATTTCAAAAGATGTTGAGAAAGAGTGCAGAGAAGAGCAACAAAGATGATTAGGGGGCTGGAACTGGAGATGTCTCGTTTGATGAAAAGAAGGATTTGGGGGGACATGATAGCAGTCTTCCAATATTTGGGGGGCAACTTATTTTCCAAAGCATCTAAAGACAGGAGAAGAAAAAATGGATGGAAACTCACCGAGAAGCAACCTGGAATTAAGGAGAAATTTCCTGACAGGGAGTACAATTAACCAGTGGAACAGCTTCCCACCAGAAACTGCAGATGCTTCCATCACAGGAGGTTTTTAACAAGAGACTAGACAGTCATTTCTCTGAAACAGGACATGGCCCAGTATGGAGGGCGGCCAGGGGGCTGGGGACCCCTTGGATAGGGTCTCCTGCTTGAGACTAGAAGTCCTCCAAGGTCCCTTCCAGCTCTATTCTGATTGCAATGGTCTAGGGCAGTGGTGGTGAGGCTTTTTGGTGCCAAGTGCCCAAAGCGCACACATGCGTGTGTGAATGCACACACACGGGTCCCAGTCCTCAAAGTGCAATGCGAGCACCCCCAGTGCATGCGCCCCGCTTCCCCAGTCCCCATTTTGGCTTCCAGGTTGGTGCAGGAGGCTTTCCAGGCCCCAAACGGGGCATTACCACCCCCACCCCCCACAGTTCCTCCTCTCCAGTGCGCCCTACCTTTCTCCTCCATTTCTGCCACACCTGCAGAGGGGGGAACCTGTGGAAATCAGGGAAGGGATGGGCGGCAGAAATGGAGGAGAAAGGTAGGGCACGCTGGGGGCAGAAACTGCGGAGATTGGGGAAGGCCCTGCCCCCCACAGACTCAAAGACCAGCTGGGCAGCAAGAAGTACACACTCCATGGACGGTGGAGCTTGGCTGGGGCGACAGCTGGCGTGCCCACAGAGAGGGCCCCGTGTGCCACTTGTGGCATAGGTTTGCCATCATGGGCATAGGGTCTCCTGCTTGAGTGGGGGGTTGGACTAGAAGACCTCTGAGGTCCCTTCCAACTCTGTCATCCAGTTAAGAAAGGATACCCCCATGCCCTTCCAGATTCACCGCCTGGAAACTCAAGGAAGAGGAAAGGAAATGGCAAAACAAAAGGGTGCAAACATCGCCACACAGTCCACCGATGCCACTTACGGATGCAGGCCATCCAGCCACGGTGCCCTGGCCCACAAAGAACACGGGGAACCCTGCCCCCAACCAAGCATGCAGAGATGCCCTCCCCCTTTTTGGGCAGCCAAAAAGGCAGCCCCCTTAGTTTCTTGCGAGGAGCGCTTGGCAGCAGAAAAACCTCCAGGCGCATCTCGCGGTGATGCATGGCTGCAGGGATTCTGTCCTCTCAGCACTTGCTTGCGGGATGGGACCCCCCTCCCCCTCCCCTCCAGCTGCGCTGCTCATAAATTCCAGCAAGATTTAATCACACACCCCTTTCCCTCTCCCCACACGGAGCCCCTCCCAGCAGCAAAGCTTCAGCATGCCATCGGGTACCAGCCGAAATTGGTTTCTTGGAAGGGGAGGAGGGGAGGGCTTCTGGGTCCCCCTTGCCTTTTGGGACATTCCCACGTCACTTGCATATGCAACTTGTTAACAGTAGCAGAGCTGGAAGGGACCTTGGAGGTCATCTAGCCCAACCCCCTGCTCATGCAGGAGATGTCAGGCCTGCAGCCCTCTTTTCTTTTGGGTCTTTGGCCTGCCACACTTTCTATTATTCTACGATGCTTTTTCTATTGTGGGAAAAAGGAAGAGGGGAGTTGTAAGAAGTTAGATGCGATGTAGCCATAACAAAATTCTTTTATAGAAAGACAAGGTCATCCTTTGTCTTTCCACCTCTGCACCTGACTGGAACTGGATGGGTGGAAGCTGCCAGGGTGGCAGTGGGAGATTGGACCATGGGATGGACTGGTGGGTGTGGGGGCAAGATCTTGGACTTTCAACTGGGTGGGGAAAACCGGGAAGCTTTCAGATTTGGGTTTTCCCAGATGTGCCAACACGGCTCTCTTCATCAATTGGAACTTTGAGGAATCCTTTGCCTCGGACTCTGATTTACTTTTGGATGCTATTTGGAACCCTGACATGAGACCTATACTAGGGATTCGAACCGCCAAACTTTCTGATCAACAAGCTCAGCATCTTAGCCCCTGAGCCAGCTAGCTAGGCAGGCAAGCCAAAAAACCCAACAGCTCCTAGGACATTATCTTATCAAGAGTCCAGGTAGTCCTTGACTTACAACAGTTCATTGATTGACTGTTCAACGTCGCAACGGTACTTTCACAGTTATGAGCACTGGCGGGTGAAGCGCTGGTTGGGGGGGAGGGTTGGGGGGATCGGTGGTGGGACGAGATCCTCACCTCGGACATGACAAAGCGTTTGCATGTCTGTTAGGGAGTTGCCATGGTGATGAAAGGGGGGGGAGCATTCCACGCTTCCTGTTGGCTGAAGTCAGATCTCAGATAACCCAGCAGGCTTGGGAGGGGTGCACCTCATTGGAGAATGTGATTTATGACACAGACTGAGGGGAGGGGAGGAACAGGGGCAAAGTTCAGCCATAACGTAAGTGAGGTCAGATCTGACTGCAATGGGGCATTGCCGAAATGGTGTTCTTAATAAATGACTGGATTTTTTTTGAGTCCTGCCTTAGCCATGAAAGCCGGCTGGGTGACTTTGGCCCAATCAGCAGGAGACTGGGAGTTCTAGTCTCACCTTAGCCATGAAAGCCGGCTGGGTGACTTTGGCCCAATCAGCAGGAGACTGGGAGTTCTAGTCCCGCCTTAGCCATGAAAGCCGGCTGGGTGACTTTGGCCCAATCAGCAGGAGACTGGGAGTTCTAGTCCCGCCTTAGCCATGAAAGCTGGCTGGGTGACTTTGGGCCAATCAGCAGGAGGATGGGAGTTCTAGTCCTGCCTTAGCCATGAAAGCCGGCTGGGTGACTTTGGCCCAATCAGCAGGAGACTGGGAGTTCTAGTCCTGCCTTAGCCATGAAAACCGGCTGGGTGACTTTGGCCCAATCAGCAGGAGACTGGGAGTTCTAGTCCCGCCTTAGCCATGAAAGCTGGCTGGGTGACTTTGGGCCAATCAGCAGGAGGATGGGAGTTCTAGTCCTGCCTTAGCCATGAAAGCCGGCTGGGTGACTCTGGCCCAATCAGCAGGAGACTGGGAGTTCTAGTCCCGCCTTAGCCATGAAAGCTGGCTGGGTGACTTTGGGCCAATCAGCAGGAGACTGGGAGTTCTAGTCCCGCCTTAGCCATGAAAGCTGGCTGGGTGATTTGGCCCAATCAGCAGGAGACTGGGAGTTCTAGTCCCGCCTTAGCCATGAAAGCCAGTGGGTGATCTGGGCCAGTGTCGTCCCAAACCCCCACAGCCTCTCTCTGTCAACCCACCTCGCAGGATTGTTTGGGGGGGGGGGGGGAAGGAGGAGGACAAAGTATTAGATGTGTTTGCTATCTTGAGTTGTTCATAAAGGGAATAAAGGCAGGAAATAAGGCAGGACTAGAACTCCCAGGCAGGCCTTCCAGACAGACCAGTCTAGGCTCCCGTGTATTTTCCTAGAAGCTTGCCTGAAAGCTGAGGCTTATGGGTACTGGTGTCCCAGAATCCAGAGGGCACAAGGTTGGAGCTAGCCTGCCCTTAACGTCTTTGATTGCGTTCCCAAGTTAAAGCCCACCATTTCTGCTTTGCAGATAAAATCATAACTGACTTATTTTTATTTATTTATTTTTAAATATGGGGCTCTACCGGCAAACCCCACAAATTTACGGTGCTTCCGCTGGAGCTCAGCCCTACTCCCCGAGGGATATAAAAGAGAAACAGGGAATTTTTAAAAAATATCCCCAAAGGAATAAAGGAAGAGGAGGAGAGAAGAAAGCTGAATCAATAAATCTTAACCTCATTGGAGCTCTTATTAAGTAAATTAATTTAAGCTAATTTAACTCGATCACGACTCCCGATCACCGTGATTTAGCGATGGGGGGAAATTGCATTAGGAAAGGCCACACAGACCAGATAGGAGGAAGGGAGGAAATTAGATCCACTTAGCCCTGTGAATTAATAGGGAGATAGCAGGTGTAAATTTCGCCCTATCAAGAGGGGGGAAATTATCTTCATAAATTTGTAGAAATCGCCCCCGGGTCGCTCATCAATCTATGGAAAACAAAAATATTACAAAAGGGCGGTAAAATGAATTTAAAATAGACTCCCGTCTCCTGTCTCCAGAAAAAGTTTGCGGTGGAGCAAACGCAACCTCTGCAGATGGGGAGGAAGGGGTCAACAAGGAAGGAGTTGGGGGAGGACAAGAGGCCTTGGAGAAGCCTTCATCTTTTGGTCCCCATCCCGCCCTTCTCCACCGTTCCTATCCCTCTCCTCCCAGCCTCTCCATCAAAGGACCAGGACAGGAAGCACTCCTCCGTTTTTTTCAAGGAGGAATCACATCACCATGGCTATCATCAAGATCATGGCCAGTATCATCACGGTCAGCACCATAATAATCAAGATCATCATCAAGATCACGGTCATCCTATCCATCATCATCATGACCATTATCAAGTTCACAGTCATCATATCCATCATCAAGATCATGGCCACCATCACCATGGTCATCAAGATCATGGTCATCATCATAATCATCATCAAGGTCATGGTCATCCTATCCATCATCATCCTCAAGATCATGTCCACCATCACCATGGTCATCATCAAGGTCATGGTCCTCCTCCTCATGGTCATCATCATAGTCATCAGGATCAGGGTCATCCTATCCATCCCCATGATCATCCTCAAGATCAGGGGTCTCCACACCTGGCCGACTGAGGAATTCTGGGAGTTGAAGTCCATAAGTCTTCAAATTGCCAAGTTTGGGAAACCCTGATCAAAATCACAATCATCACCACCACCACCACGATCACGGCCATCAACATCATCCCTACTACCATCCTCCCCACCTACAGCAGGGGTGGGCACCTCTGGCCTCTTGACCACCTGTGAACTGGCTGAGGAATTGAGGTCCACAGGTGGTCAAGGGGCCCACCCACAGCATGCCTTCAGCCACCTGAGCCCATAGCGCCGTGAGGTCTCCCAGGCGTCTTTCTCTGAGCAAAAGTCCACCTCCCGACCAAAAGGGGTAGGGAGAGCTTATGAACACATTTGGTGGACTTTGCAAAGGTTGGCTCACGAAGGCGTCCCATCTCCCGCTCCTTGGACACCAAGCCCACCGGGAAGGAGGCAGCAGGCAAGGCAACTGGAGAGCAGAAGGTGAGATCTCATTTGGGAGCTCTGCTTGGACTTCCAACCCCTCAGGAGGCCAGGAGAAACCTCCAGTGAGATGGAGGAGCAAATGGCCACCTACACACGTTGGAATCAGAGGCCCTGGAAGAGTCCTGGGCATAATTTTGGCCAGAAGGCAAAACAAGAGGACTCGGGAGTATATCTGAAGGCTCTCCAGACATGGCGAACATTATAAATACAGACAGTCCTCAACTTACAACCGTTCCTTTAGTGAGCATTCAAAGCTACGATGACACTGGTGACTTATGACCGGTTTTCACACTTACGTCCATTGCAGCTTCGCTGCAGTCGTGATCAAAATTCAGAGGCTCGGCAACTCCTTCATATTTATGACGGTTGCCGTGTGTCCCCCAGGGGGGGGAAAGTCACGTGATCCCCTTTTGCGACCATCTGACAAGCAAAATCATTGATGAAGTCAGTTTACTTAACAACCATGTGACTCACTTAACCACTGCAGGGGTTCGCTTAACAACTGCGGCAAGAAAGGTCATAAAATGGGACAAAACTCACTTTGCAGTTTCTCGCTTAGCAATAGAAATGTTGGTCATAAGTCAAGGACTACCCGTAAATTGGTACCAAGGGCTCCATGGGCCAAACTTAACACGTTTGGCAAAGACAGTTGAAAAACGGGGCCAAACTCACTTAAGAAATGTCTCGCTTAGCAACAGGGCTTTAATGATGGTCGTAGGTCGAGGACCGCTGGTAAATGCACCTCTCTTAGCCGAGCGTTGCCTGTACTTTGCCAGAGGGTGGAATTGCAGCTGATTTTCTCCAGCCAAACTTGACACACGTTTTGCAATCGTCCCAAAGAATAATTTTCCCAAACCTCTCGCCTCGCCAACTCCTCTCTTGCGCAAAGCAATTCACAAATTGAAGCATGGCACCCCGCACGAAAAGCAGGGCTGCCTTTCCTTTGGACCGACTCCGCTATTTTCAGCAAAAGGATCGTCTATTGTTTTGAGGACGGGTATATAGTAAATGGGCGAGGGGCTTCCATTTTCAACGCCTGGAATAGCAATTGTTTTGACAGCGTCAAATGCTTCTAAATTGCTAGTGACAGAAGTTCCCCGAGAAAGCAGCTGCTTCTTAATTTTTAAACTGTTTTCAAACAAGAACAAATACTGAATGATCAGCTCTTTTTTAAAAAAACCCTATCCCCCCCCCCAAAAAAAAGGAGTATCAGCGTTTTCTTTTATTTCACCCGGTAATTGAAGAAGTTTATTCTGACTTTTTTTAAAAAAAAAAAATCATTTTCCCTCTTTTCACGCCAGCTGCCGGCCTCGTTTGTAGAACTTTATAATATATTCAGACACCTTAAACTAATTACCGGCAAATGGCTATTGATCATCCATTGTGGGTTTGTGTGTGTGTGGTTCTAACGAACTAAGAGTTGGAAATATCCTTCCTCGAAACCTCAGGGCTTATCCGAAGGGAGAAAAAGGGGTGAAATCCAGCAGGTTCTGACAGGTTCTGGAGAATCAGTAGAGGAAATTTTGAGTAGTTCAGAGAACCAATAGTGGAAATTTTGAGTACAGAGAATCGGTAGCGGAAATTCTGAGTAGTTGGGAGAACTGGCAAATGCCAATTCTGGCTGCGCCAGAGCGGGGTGGGAATGGAGATTTTGCAGTATCCTTCCCCTGCTACGCCCACCAAGCCACGCCCACCAAGTCACGCCCACCAAGCCACGCCCACAGAACTGGTAGTAAAAAAAAATGTGAATCTCACCACTGGGCAGAGACCGCAACCATAGTTAGCCACAAACCGTCATGATAAGGTGGAGAAAACCTTGGGAAGATTTTGGGAAACAGCCCCCCCCCCCCCAAACACAGATAGTTCTCAAGTTACGACCATCATGGAGCCTGTCGTCACGGTCATAACACATGACGGTCAACCTGTTTTTTTGCCACGTTCTTGGAACTGCTGACACAAAGCTCCACAATCCTTTGCACCACTCTGGTGACCCTGAGGACACAGAGGAACCTCCAAGTGGCCTCAAGGACCCTCTCAAAGGATGCAAATGACCAGCTTTGTCTGCAAGGAGTATCAATCCTTCCCTTCCCCACCATCCAGTCAGAGCTGAAGAAGCTTCTTGGATGAGGAGCAAAACGCCTTCAAGGAAAAACCAGGAAGTCCCGTTTGGGCCCCCTGTCTTAATATCAGTGGGAATTTCTGGGCTCGACTGTGGTGGTAAAAGTCAGGGACTACCTGGATGCGTTGTGTGAATTTTTTGGACAGAGGAAGGGGGGACATTTCCCATTTAACGACAGGCTCCTCCTGTCGCTATGAAAACCTTGCCCTCTGAAAGCTTCCCGTTCGGCTATGAATGAAGACGCTCGTGTCGAGATCCCTTTGCACACCTCACCTGGACGATGAGAGCCTCCTGGCCTTCCAACCGTGGGCCGGCCCAGTCCCAGAGGCTGCAGGGCTCACCGGGGACCCCGCCGATTTCTTCACCAGCCTGTAGCGAGTATTGACCACTCGGTGTGCCGCTG
Organism: Natrix helvetica; assembly: GCF_964273705.1. Lineage (NCBI taxonomy): Eukaryota > Metazoa > Chordata > Lepidosauria > Squamata > Natricidae > Natrix > Natrix helvetica. The sequence continues at coordinate 170,594,610 of NC_138550.1, read as the reverse complement.
GGCTGGTGACCAGGACAAAGCTGGGACCTGCAGAGGAAAAAGACACGTCGGCTTGAAAAATTGGTGTGGCAGATGAAGTGGGACCATCCTACTTTCTTTATTCAGCCGCTGGCCGAGTCCTGGTTTGGGGGGATTCTGGGAGTTGACATTTACACAAGTTAACAGTTGCCAAGGTTGAGAAATACCCAGAAAGCCCCTCTGATGGCCTCCGCTCCCATGTCCATTTAGAAAGAACCCCTTTATCGGAGAAGTCTCCAGGCTCCCAAACAGATTTGTGCATTTAATCATTTAATAACAATATTTTGCAAGGTGATATACACACCCGTTCCTCTCCTCCCCCCCTCCCACCCCACGGCTGAACACTCCTTGCAATTAATGGCTAAATTGTTCAATATGCTTCCTTTCTGGTCTGTCTAGCCGGTCATTTCCCCCTGCCCCCCCCCCTAGCTTTAAGGAATGCATCTAATTGCCTGACTTTTATAACGTGCCGCTATAACTGCCCAGATAATTAACGCTGATGTGCCACGCGGAGACTTCACTCTGCCAGTTTTAGGGCTGATTTGAAAAGATGACTCTCCCTCCCTTGCAATTATTGCAAGGTGGAAAAGGGAGGGAGGAGTATTTTTATTTCCTTTTTTATCCCCCTTTTTTCCTGAATTTCTTCGCCCAGCCTTGGTGAAGGCAAGTTTAAACTTCCCTTCTGGGCGATGTTGAACCATTTCGAAGGGCACAAAATAAGGGAAAACTTATCAGGGGTGGCACCACAGGAAGTTAAGGGAAGAACTGAGTTGGAAAGGACCCTCCCCCCCACGTGCATGCACACACAACCTCTCCCATGTGCGCCCTGCACCCCCTCAGTGCACATGCGAGTGCGTCTTCCCCATGTGCCTTGCACCCCCATGCATGCGCGGCAGAGACCTAAAAATCGGCTGGCTGGTGGGAGGCGCGCATGTATGCGTGGTGGAGCTGGCCTGGGGCAATGGCTCCCGTGCCCTCCGCATGCCTGCCATAGGTTGTACCATCACGAATGGCCTGTAGCATTTCAGACAAGTATCTGTCCAGTCTCTTCTTAAAAACGGCCAGTGTTGGAGCATTCACACCTTCTGGAGGTAAGTCGTTAAAGGGAGCTTTTACCCCATGTTACAACTCTCTTGGCCGGAATCCCTGCGACTGTCAAGTCAGCAACGCGGATGGTAAGACAATATCCGGCTCCCCACTGACTTGTAGTTTCATGACTGTAACTTACGGCCATTCTTTTTTTCTTTTAAAGAATTTGATTGGTTTTTACAAATATTTATAGGAAAGGGTAAATAGGTACAAGAAAATTTTGACAGCTACATCGTGCGAAAGGTGGAAATCCCCCCGAATCTCACAACTTTTACAGAAAAAAAGGAATCAAAAATTAAGAAATAAACACTGGCAGCTTTTTGTTTTGCATTATATCAACAATATGTTCAATCGTCTTTTATGTCACTTCCAACAATTACATTATAACAACAATTGCAATAATGTTTCAAACTCATTTTTGTGCCCTGAGTCTTTTCACTATTGCTTCCTCCCCCCCCCCCCCCCCCCCCGTCTTCTGGCAGAGCCACGGGCCCTCCCCCCCCCCCATATCTTGTGTACTGTCCCCTAACTTACGGCCATTCTTCACACCACTGCCACATGTCCCTGGCCTTGTGATCAAAATTCGGGCACTTGTTCCAGTATATGATTTTATTGGGGTTTTTTTTCAAAATATAAAATACAAAGAAAAGGAAAAAAACAAAAGTAGAGGAAAACAAAGAAGAGGGGGAAGGAAAAGTAAAGAAATATAGAAAAGAAATCCAGGAACTCATTAAGTGATTCCCTGCAGTTGTTAACTTAGTGACACGGTCATTAAATGAACCCTGGTTTCCTTACAATACAATACAATACAATACAATACAATACAATAGCAGAGTTGGAAGGGACCTTGGAGGTCTTCTAGTCCAACCCCCTGCCTAGGCAGGAAACCCTACACCTAAATGGCTACCCAATATCTTCTTAAAGACTTCCAGTGTTGGGGGGCATTCACAACTTCTGGAGGCAACTTCTGTTCCAATGATTAATTGTTCTAACTGTCAGGAAATCTCTCCTTAGTTCTAAGTTGCTTCTCTCCTTGATTAGTTTCCACTATTGACTTTGCTTGTCAGACGGTCGCAAAAGGCAATGACATGAAGCCGGGGCACTGAAACCGACCTAAGTACATGCCAGTTTCCAAGTGTCCAAATTTCGATCACCTGACCACAAGGATGCTACTACGGTTGGAAGTGTGAAAAACAGCCTTCTTTCAAATGGGAAAAATAGACTTTGAATGTGTACTAATAAATATGTATAAAATTATGAATAACAGTGGAAGGTTAAAACTTAATGGGCGATTAGGGAAATATATATAAATATATATTAATCTAAACATGTGTATTAATAGTAGAATTAGATGGATTGAGGAACTGCAAAGAACATGAACAGAAATACCCTAAATGTATAAATGATCGTGATTGATACTAAAACTGTAAGGGGAGATATTGAAAAATGGAAGAATGAAGGACGGAACGTTGATTTAACTATGGAAATATGAGCAACAAAATAGGTGGAAAACACGTCTTTGAATATTGGAAGAGGGGGAAAAAGTTAAAATAGGGATAGAAAATAGTGGGGGGGGGGGGGAATACTAATTATATATTAATATGTTTAAGATATGCAAAAGGACAGAAAGATGGTTCAGAAAGGAAGGGTGATAATAAAAGACGAGTATAAATAATGTGGAACAACGGAAATGAAATGTAACATTCAGGAATAATAAGACTACGTTTATGTCTACTGAAATGTATGTTACCCAGTTTCCACACCATTCACGCACTGATATATGTAGAAAGATGATAAATAATAAAAATTTGATTGGGAAAAAAAACAGCCTTATTTCAGTGCTGTTGTAACTCCGAATGGCCACTAAAAGAATGGCCGTAAGTCGAACACTACCTGTAACGACTCAGAGACTCAATCTCCGTGCCCCTCCTGCCCCCCCCCTCCGACTTTTCTTCCGGAGACCCTGCATCATCCGAGGTTTCTCTTCTCCCCTCCTGGCTGAGCGCTTTTGTGTAGATAATCATGTTATTTAGATAGGATGTTGCTTTAATTCCCTTCATTACAGGCTCCTGGGGGTTGCGATGTTCTTCCCTCTCTGCCTCCCCCCCCCCAACTTGGCCGTGATGTATTCCCCGTGGCACATTTCACTCAACTCTAACGCTCCACGTTTTATTACGAACAATGCCCCGGCGTCCCCGTTATCAGCCCGGCGCACACCATGCACCTCCTCGCCCGAGATCCAGAGGTCAGGCCTAATGACTAATCGATCTCATTAGCTTTCCTAATTAAAAACTTTACTACCGCAATGGAAGGCAAACCACAAAGAAACTGCTGGCATCATATCTGAATGGGATATGAGCATCATTTATCAGCCCGAGGCTCGTTCGGGGGGCTTGTGCGGATCAGGAGAGGCTCGGGCACATTGCTGAGTGTGGGACTTTTTTGCTCCTGGGCTGCCTTCGCGATTCCGGAAGACCCCGCCCGAGAGGGGAGGCAGAGGGGGCTAGCAAAGGACGGGAAGCCTTCGTGGGGAGTTTGGGAAAGAGCCCCAGTGGACCTCAAGGGAGGCGATAAAAACAGGCCAGGGAAGAAAAGAGAACGGAAGCTTCTTTCTGGAAGCCCAAGGAAAACCCCTCTTAACTGGGGACTTTGGGCCCATCACCAGGAGACGGGGAGTTCTAGTTCTGCCCTTGCCATGAAAGCTGGCTGGGTGACTTTGGGCCAATCACCAGGAGACAGGGAGTTCTGCCTTAGGCATGAAAGATAACTGGGTAATTTTGGGCCAATCACCAGGGGAGGGAGGGAGGGAGAAATAGATAGATAGATGCCTCCAGAAGTTGTGAAACCCCAACGCTGGAAGTCTTTAAGAAGATGTTGGATAGCTATTTGTCTGAAACGGTATAGGGTTTCCTGCCTAGGCAGGGGGTTGGACTAGAAGACCTCCAAGGTCCCTTCCAACTCTGCTATTGTTTTATATTCTGTTAAAATATGAAGGACGGTTGCAGGAACTGGGTATGTCTAGTTTAATGAAAAGAAGGACTAGGAGGGACATGATAGCATCTTCCAATATTTATGCGGTTGCCCCAAAGAAGAGGGAGTCAAGCTATTCTCCCTCCTTCTACCCTCTAGAACAAGAAGCAATGGGTGGAAACTAATCAAGGAGAGAAGCCACTTAGAACTAAGGGGAAATTTCCTGACAGTTAGAACAATTAATCAGTGGAACAGAAGTTGCCTCCAGAAGTTGTGAATGCCCCAACACTAGAAGTCTTTAAGAAGATGTTGGATAGCCATCTGTCTGAAACGGTATAGGGTTTCCTGCCTAGGCAGGGGGTTGGACTAGAAGACCTCCAAGGTCCCTTCCAACTCTACTATTGTATTTGTATTGTATTATTGTATGTATTGATAGATGATAGATAGATAGATAGATAGATAGATAGATAGATAGATAGATAGACAGACAGACAGACAGACAGACAGAGTGAGTGAGTGAGTGAGTGAGTGAGTGAGTGAGTGAGTGAGTGAGTGCTAGATAGAAAGACGGAAAGACCAAACTGGCTGCCCAATTCCAGTGAACTCTGACCTCCAGCCTCATCTCCATGCGGGGGGGGGGGAGAGAGAGAGAGAGAGAGAGAGAGGGGGGGGCAGACAGAGACAGACAGACAGAGAAAGAGAGAGAGATCGTGCATCATAGAAAAGTGTCTCTGGGCGCATTTCTCAGTTCTCCCCGATGACAAGCAGTCATTGCACAGTCCAGCAAAGCGCATCATTAGGATGCTCCCCAGCTCTTTGGCTGCGTCCCCCCCCCACTCCAGACGCTGCCATACCTCATTATCCCCACAGCCACCAAGGAGCCATACCCAGGCGCAGCAGGTGGAGCAGAGTAGTGGCTCCGAACACGGCGCTCATTTCCTCTCGGTGGGTTCTTACTCGGATGGCCAAGTCCCTCCTCGGGAGATACAGTAGCCCCCTCCCCCATATGAGCCCCCAGCCTGAGTCTCCTGGATGCAAGAGGATGGGAGGGAAGAAAACGCAGAATACAATGCAGAATGACAGAGTTGGAAGGAACCACGGAGGTCTTCTAGTCCAGTCCATTTTATGACTTTGTGTTAAGTGAATCTGGCTTCCCCTTTGACTTTGTTTGTTGGGGAAGGATTCTTTCCTTAACAAACAGTCTAAGAAGAAGCGACACCTGAAAAGTCAAATTCACAGCTAAACACGTGGGAAATCTTACGACGTTTCTTCCATTCCAACGCAAAGCAGCCCAGAGAGCCTATCCAGGAAGCATCCTCTTTTTCATTCTTCCATTCTTTCTTTTTAAAAAGATTTTTCCCCTTTTTACTTTTAAAAGGGGCTAATAGGGAAGAAACCACTGTGATGCTTTCATTTATTAAACGTGCGTCTAGCGCTGTTCGTTGGCGGGTATATCCCAGCGGTAAACAACATGAAATGCAAAAATGAATTGTTTTTATACTCCTTGCAAGCAAGCAGTCTCGGGTGAGGGTCTTGAATTTGCCCCCGGGGCTGGACTGTCCTCCCAATCTTGGGGGCTGATCAAAAGAGAGGCAGGGCGCGTCCCTTTTTTGAAGTGTGCGGAAAAACCATGGGAGGGGGAAGAGACTTCCGACTTCCTGCTGGCTTCCCCATTGACTTTCCTTGAGGGAAATCGGCAGGCAGCAACATAAGAAATCGCAAGCACCGTATTGCGGGGGACACCACCACGTTGCACATCAAATTGGCTTAAACGGTGAACATTTCTTGGCTACAGAAGCTGATGCGAGTTGGCAAAATGGCTAGAACTGACCGTTTTGATCAAAGAAAAGAAGTAGTTTTGTTTCTACTTGGAAACCACTTCTGGACTTTATGCTCGAGATGGAGGGAAAAAAGGAAACTTTGATTAGCCTGATTCGTTTTTATAGAAATGGCTAGTTTATATTATGACGGAAAAGTTTTTTTAAAAAGTTAATGCTTTATTCTACTGCAACAGAGGGAGTCGGAAGTTTTGGGGTTTTGTAATTTTTCTCCATCCCCCCCTCACTTCTCTTTCCCCCTCTCCTCCCCATTGAGTCTTCCTATTTGCTTCTATATTTTACATTTTATTCTATAATCTAATAAAATGTTTAAAGAAAAAAAACAGTGAAAATTTCAATTCCAGTGAAGTCCCCGATTTTTTATGCATTCCTTTTAATAGTGGATGTTTGGCCTCTTGATTCAAAAACGGTCGTGGTATATAATGCGCCATTTGGGCTAAATTGCAGGAACAAAGAGACATCAGATAAACACAATAAGAGTTTTAGTAGTAGGGATAATCTTCGACCTACAAAAACGACTCAGCCCAACCTCTACGCCACTAAGCAAGACCCTTTTGAAATGAATTTCGCTCCATTTTAGGGCTTTTCTTGCAGCAGTCATTAAGCGAAGCATTGTTGTGGTTCGGTTGGTCACACGGTCGCTAAGTGAATCTGGCTTCCCCATTGACTTTGCTTGTCAGAAGGTGGCAAAAGGGAAAAATCACATGAACCTGGGACAGGGCGACCATCATAAATGTGAGTCAACAGCCAAGTGTCTGAATTTGGATCATGGGGATGCTACAAAAGGCGTGAAAAACAGTCGTAAGTCACTTGTTTCAGTGCTGTTGTAATTTTGGTCATTAACAAAATGGCTATAAGTTGAGGACTACCTGCATATAAATTCAGATGTTTAAAACATAAAGGATTTTTTTTTCTAAAAAAAAAAGAGTTGGCTCATGTCTCTGGAGATTCTCAGCCATCCAGGTCACGGTTGCCCCAAATGTGCCTTTTTTTTTCAAGAGGCAACTGGGCCTTCTGGTTTTTCTTTGAAGAGGTTTCACTTCTTATCCCAGAAGCTTCTTCAGCTCTGATTGGATGGTGGGGAATGGAAGGATTGATGCTCCTTGCAGGCAAAGCTGGTCATTTGTATTGTATTTGCATCCTTCGAGAGGTCATTGAGGCCACTTGGAGCTTTACCTGTGTCCTCGAGGGTCACCTGAGTAGTGGAAATGGATGTGACTACAACACAGTCCTTTCAGCAGTTCCAAGAAGTCTCCACACCCATTTGCAACACTCAGGTAACTCTGAGGACACAGACAAACCTCCAAGTGGCCTCAAAAGACCCTCTCAAAGGATGCAAATGACCAGCTGTCTGCATGGAATATAAATCCTTCCATTCCTCACCATCCAGTCGGAGCTGAAGAAGCTTCTTGGATGAGAAGCAAAACGTCTTCAAAAGAAAAACCAGAAAGCCCAGTTGCCTCTTGAACAAGCCCCCTTGGCATTAGCTGGCACATCTTTCAGGACCCAAGGGAAGACAGCAAGCCATAAGACACGGGAGAGGGGACCCAAATGCTGATGTCCCACTTGGTCCATTGAGATTCTCCATCATCTAGGCGACGCTTGTCCTCCAGAAGCTGTGAATGCCCCAACACTGGAAGTCTTTAAGAAGATGCTGGATAACCATTTGTCTGAAGTGGTGTAGGGTTTCCTGCCTAGGCAGGGGGTTGGACTAGAAGACCTCCAAGGTCCCTTCCAACTCTGCTATTGTATTCTATTCTATTCAAGGCGCTTTTTCCAAAAAAGGCACCTGAACTTTCTTGGTTTATTTTCCTTTCAAAAACCCAAGAAAATCCCCTTGTTTTGGGGGCAGAAATCACCTTCGGGGGGTCCCCCTTCCTTCTCCACCCCTTCCCCACCCTTCTCCTTCTCCAGGAGAAAGGAAGAGGGTTTCTGGAAGAGCGAGGCCTCTGGTGCTCCCAAGCAGTTGTCCCCGTGCTGGTCAATAAAGCCAGCGCAGCACGTCACGCCTCCAAAACCTCCCGGCAAAAATCCCCTTTAATTGGCGCTTGGGGGTCCATCAGTGACATCTGAACGGCGTTTGTGCCACGCTGCTGCTTGGCTCGACAGTGCGCATCCTGCTTTCTTCTCCCACCCCCCCTTCCCCCCCACGGCTAGCTCAAATCCCAGGTGCTGGGAGGGAAAGAAGAGAGCTGGGATGACTCTATTAGAGAGTAGCCAATTTCGGCGCGAAAGCCAAGCCAAGGATTAGAGAAGGGTGATTAGCCCGCAAGCTGTTCCCGGGGAGTGGCGCAGTCAGAGGTTAATTTTATATCGCTCGCAAAGTTGGCTTGCTCCTTTCGCTCAAAGAGGAGCATTTAATTCCGCTTTGGAAAATGGGGGGGGGGGGAACCACCCTTCTGCTTATGCCAGAGGTTTATGACGATGAGGCTGGAGAGCTGCTGGTGCTGTTTAACAGGTAATAAAACCCCTACGAGGGAGCATCACTCACCGGTGGGCCCGAGCAAGGTCCTGTTTGCGCTCTGCTGGAAAGACCCCGAACCCGCCATCCTGGAAAACTTTTTGGAAAGGCTTTTTATGAGGCTCCGAGCGCTCGGGAACGCTTGCCTTCGGCGGCCATGGGTTTCGGCTGCAGATGCTCGCGGGGAATTTAGTGCCGAATCAGCGGGCCTAATTCCGCGTGCCGAATGGACTTCCGCGCGGATTCCAGCGGGGCTTAGCGGAGGGCAGTAATGTCACGGAAATGCAGGTGCCCTCAGCCGGTTCGATCCACGTGCATTTCCAGGCTGCGGACACTAGATCCTCCAATTCCATTAAAGCAATTTACAGAGTAAAGAGCGAGAGCCATTTGGTGCACAAAAGAGCTGGTACGTCTGGAGGCCCTGAAGATGAGGGATTTTTTTTTTAAATATACGATGGGTTTTAATCCAACACCTAAGTCAAGGACATTTGGGGGGGCGGGCAGGAGAAAACCTTATCCACCTCAACTCTATTCCCCAAGAATAAGGAGAGAGGAAGCTTCCATATTCTTTGCAGGATCAAAGGACGGGGTCACATTAATAGGGAATATTAACAGGAGCTATCGCTAATTTTTTAATTTTTTCTTTTTTGTCTAAGTCAAGATCATTTATGAACGGGGAACCTTGAGGGATTCTTTTTAATTCCTCCCCCAGGAGAAAAGCCTTCGTTTTAGTCCTTCTATGGGTTTTTTTTTTAATAGAACTTTATTGAATTTCAAACGAAGATTAAAACATCCCCAAAAAAGAGAAATTAAAAGAGGAAAAAAGAAGATGGAACGGGGAGAAAGGAAAATTGGAGGGCGCAAGGAAAAAAAAAAGAGGAGAGGCTATAGGGAAAAAAAGTAACTTTGGTTTCTGGTTTTTCAACAATTAGTGCTCCAAAAGAGGCTGTATTCTCTTAACTTATAGCAAGAGGTCTCCAAATTTGACAACGTTTAAGACTTGGGGATTTCAACTCCCAGAATCACCCAGCCAGCTGGGGAGTTCTGGGAGTTAAAGTCCCCAAGTCTTAAAAGTTGGCAAATTTGGAGACCTCTGTCCAGGGCTGATGTCCAGTTACCTTTGCTACCGGTTCCGTAGCAATGTGAGTGCAAGTGTGCATTCGTGCATGCACAGGACCTTCCGTGCATGTGCAGAGTGCTCCTGAAAAGGGGGGGGGGAATCAGGAAATCCTGCTTTCTAGCCTATATAAGTCTTGTGTCACAGCTGATTGTTGGAAAAAACGGTTCACCCAAAACGGTAGCATTTTTTTTTTACTACTGGTTCAGGTGAATGGGTAGCATTTTTACAACCAGTTCGGACGAACCGATCTGAACCGGTAGCATTTACCCCCCCCCCCCCCCACTGCCTCTGTCCTATAGCCACTAAGTTTATTTAATAAAAATCCACTGGAGTTGGAGGGATTGATCAATTTAAAGAAACACAAACAAACCATTGATAAGCTCAGTCAAAATACATTTTTTGAATCCAGATTTTAAAAAGTCAATATTGGTGGATTCATTCCGGATTATCCCTCCCCTCCCTCCCCTTTCCACGGCCGGGGATGGATCCTGACCATTTTCTCACTTGTACTATTCGTTCCTCCCCATAACTCCCCAAATGTTATCCCTTGTGGGAGAGTCATCCTACTAACCTGCAGCATTGCCCGGCCTCTTCAACACTCTGCTGCGTTTCTCTCTCGTCATTAATTTTGAACATCAATTGATTTATAATTTATCTATCCCCCGGATTACTACTCCAGATCGAGACCTCACCCCCAAAATATATATTTTGCTGCAAAGCACAGGAAGTTCTCAAGTTACAATAGCTAGTCTTGTGACCGTTCAAAATTAATGCGGCCCTGAAAAAAATGACTTAAGACTGTTTTTCACACTTACGACCATTTTTCACACTTACAACCGTTGCAGCATCTCCGTGGTCTCATGATCAAAATTCAGATAGTTGGCAACTGACTTGTATTTATGACGATCTCAGAGTCCCGGCATCATGTGAGTCCTTTTTGCCACCTCCTGACAAGCAAAGTGTCACATGGTCCAATCTCCCTCTGCCACGCTGGCAGTTCCACCCATCTAGTTCCGGTCAGGTGCAGAGGTGCAAAGACAAAGGATGACCTTGGCTTTCTAGAAAGAATGTTGTTATGGCTACATATCATCTAACTCCGTACAATCTCCCCTCCCATTTTCTCACCATAGAAAATGCATAGCAGAAGAATAGAAAGTGTGGCAGGCCAAAGATCCGAAAGGAAAAATGGCTGCAGGCCTGACACAAAGTCAGCGGGGAAGCCAGGTTCACCCAACGACCACGTTACTAACTGAAAAACTGCAGTGATCCACTTAACAACTCTGGTGAGTAAGTCGTAAAATGGAGCAAAACCCACTTAACAACTGTCTCACTTAGCAACACAAACTTTGGGCACAAATGCAGTCGTACATCGAGGACTAGGGTACCTGTGTTTGTCACTGTTTAAAAGCCACAACACTTTCTGCCATTTTGGCGTTATTTTCTCCGTCTGTGGCCTGCGATTCTTCAGAATTGAATTGCCATGAAGATATTTCAAAAGTATTTCACACAATGTCAGGACAACACTTTTTTTTTTAATGTCACATAAGAATTCATGGTTTATTCTATATTAGCAATAAAGCCGACCCCTTTGAAATAGCAACCTGTGTTTTTAAAGTATTTATTGCCAAGTTTAAGCAAAATAATCACATTTCCTTTGCTGCGGGGCAGATATTAAGGGACAGCCCATCTCCGAAGCCATTTCAATTAGGGTCTCTCTTGTTTAGAACAAATTGGATAAAAGGCAGAGAACGAGGGGAATGCATGGTGGAGACCCAGCTGCATAAAATATCAGGATGAACGTCTCCAGTTCTCAAACAACAAAGGCAGTGGCAATTTTACCTTCCCGCTCACGCACAATCAAGCCTCAAACAAGACCACATACAGATCATCCTCGGCTTACAACAGTTTGTTTAGTGAGCAAAGTTACAACAGCACTGGAAAAAAGGAACTGGTGGCTGTTTTTCACACATATGACCATTGCAGTGGCCCCAGGGCCACACAATGAAAATAAAACATATGAAGAACGGTTGCAGGAACTGGGTCTGTCTAGTTTAATGAAAAGAAGGACCAGGGGAGACATGATAGCAGTGTTCCAATATCTCAGGGGTTGCCACAAAGAAGAGGGAGTCAAGCTATTATCCAAAGCAGTCACTTGTCTGAAATGCTATAGGATCTCCTGCTTCAGTAGGGGGCTGGACTAGGGTAGAACAAGAAGCAATGGGTGGAAACTAATCAAGGAGAGAAGGAACTTAGAACTGAGGAGGAATTTCCTGACAGTGAGAACAATTAATCAGTGGAACAGAAGTTGCCTCCAGAAGTTGTGAATGCCCCAACACTGGAAGTCTTTAAGAAGATGTTGGATAGCCATTTGTCTGAAGTGGTGTGTAGGGTTTCCTGCCTAAGCAGGGGATTGGACTAGAAGGCCTCCAAGGTCCCTTCCAACCCTGTTATCCTATTAAATTCAGATCAGGGGTGGGTTGCTGTCGGCATTGCTGCCATTTTGCTTTGCGTTCTTTGCGCATTCTGCGTGTGTGTGTACAGTTAACTTTAAATTGTTCTGTGCGTGCGCAGAACATGAAAAGATTAGTAAAAAACATGCTGGCAATGGCATCGCCAACCAGGAAACCAGTTCGTGGGCATGGCCAGCCTGGGTTGCTGCCGGTTCAGGCGAGCAAGGCCGAAATACCACTACCAATTCACCCGAACCGGTGCAAACCGGTAACAACCCACCTCTGATGCAGATGCTTGGCAACTGGTTCGTATTTATGACGGTTGCAGTGTCCCGGGGTTACGTGATCGCCTTTTGTGACTTTCTGACAAGCAAGCCTTAACAACCGAGTTACTAACTTAACAACTGGAGTGATTCACTTAACAGAACTCGCTTAACAACTGTCTCGCTTATGAAATGGGGTCGTAAGTCAAGGACTATCTGTATTAAATGCGAGTTCCTATCAAGGAATGCCGAAAGGGGAGCATCTTAAAACCCAAACTCAGGACCCCACGTTTACACCAAAAGTCCCCTAGTTAGTTGTAAAACTTTCTCCCGCAACTAAAGTCCAGCATAGAGCTCTTTACTAAATTCTATCAAACATTATTTTGTTCCTGTCATTCTTGTTTTACTGCTTACTATTTTTATTAACGAAATTTATTTGCTGCCCATCTCGTTTCAAACATCTCGACAGCTAACAGCATAATAAACATTTTTTAAAAATACATTAAAATCCCTGCTTCTATTTCTTTTGGAAACCCACTTGCGCAGAGAAGGCTACATCAGCAAAGAAAGAACCACATTCAGGGACGGTGGCCGTGGCTTTGAGATCAAAGGGATCCCTGCTGGTCTCTCCAGGGCTTGGGTCGGATCCAGTGGTGGGATTCAGCCGGTTCGGGTGAACCAGTTGTCAAATTGCTGGCTGGCCCCGCCCCTTCCAGGAGTCCACACGCATCCCGTTTTGGCTCCCAGGGGGGCGGAGGCCGAGTGCTGCCTGTCACTCTCCCTGGCCACGCCCACCTAGCTGGTCATTAGGGCAGAGAACGGGTTGTTAAATTATTTGAATCCCACCACTGTTCCGATCCACCCAAGCAAAAATCTTTCGGTGCCCACCTCCCCGCTTCTGCAGCTTGCAAGAAGCAAAGGGAACATTCAAAACGACGTGTCCCCACGAATGTCTCTGCTACCCGTCCTTAATAAATATCTCCATTAAGTTAGTGCACACAGCAGCAATATTTATAATGGTTGAGGAAGAGATTTCGCTCCATGGACCCAATCGATCTGGGAGTCAGGCCCACTGCTGGGAGAAGACTTGCTGGCTGGAAGAGAGCTGGAGGCAAATCCTTTTATGAAAGCCGTAATTCAAGGATTACACGCAAGCCAACGCAGGGGGTGGAAATGCCCATCACCCTTTCTTTGCCAGTCCGAACAGGATTTTGCCCTGACTGATCGATTGCCACTTTTCTTTCTTACGATGTGAATTGTCTGTTTGAACTTGCACACAAATACTTCAACACATAAAAAAACTTTTCTTAATTACCAGGAACTTCAACACTTGAAATTCAACGGTGAAAAAATTAAGGTCCTACATTTAGGCAAGAAAAACGAAATGCACAGGTACAGTATAGGTGGTACCTGGCTCAACAGAAGTAACTGTGAGAGAGATCTTGGAGTCCTAGTGGACAACCATTTAAATAGGAGCCAGCCGTGTGCAGCAGCTGCCAAAAAAGCCAACACAGTTCTAGGCTGCAGAGGGACAGAGGGATAGAATCAAGATCACGTGAAGTGTTAATACCACTTTATAAGGCCTTGGTAAGGCCACACTTGGAATACGGCATTCAGTTTTGGTGGCCACGATGTAGAAAAGACGTGGAGACTAGAAAGAGTGCAGAGAAGAGCAACGAAGATGATTAGGGGACTGGAGACTAAAACATATGAAGAACGGTTGCAGGAACTGGGTATGTCTAGCTTAAGAGAAAGAAGGACTAGGGGAGACATGATAGCAGTCTTCCAATATCTCAGGGGTTGCCACAAAGAAGAGGGAGTCAAGCTATTATCCAAAGCAGTCACTTGTCTGAAATGGTATAGGATCTCCTGCTTCAGTAGGGGGCTGGACTAGAAGACCTCCATGGTCCCATCGAGTTCTATTCTGATTCTGAAAGCACCAGAGAGCAGGGCAAGAAACAATGGATGAAAACTAATCAAGGAGAGAAGCAAGGTGGAATTAAGGAGGAACTTCCTAACAGGGAGGACAATTAACCAGGGGAACAGCTTGCCACCAGAGGTTGTGGATGCTCCATCACTGGAGGTTTTAAAGAAGAGATCGGACAACCATTTACCTGAAATGGCCTAGGGTCTCCTGCCTGAGCAGTGGGTTGGACTAGAAGACCTCCAAGGTGCCTTCCCACTCTTCTTATTCTGTGCTCTGTATTCTGATCCGGGGCGCAGCCACGGAAACCCCTGAACTCCCAAAGAAAGGGGTCTTACTCCTAGGCCCAGCCTTTCCTGACCAAGCCATTACAGCCCGTTGGACTAACTCAGGCCCGGGAGAAACTCAGGCTGCCGAAAGGAATGTGGTGCAAAGCGGAGACGGGCACATCATTCACAATTTAGTGGTAAGGAAGCGTCATTTGTCTGCCAGCCTCCGAGATCCATAATGCAAAAAAATCGAAGCCGAAGCAAAAGCGGAGACGTTTCTAGCCATCAATATAAGGAACTTGCCAGCTTAATCCAGACTAATGGGGGGAAGAACCTTGGGCTGCAGCGTTTGGACCATTTGAAGGGAAAGTCAGAAAGTGAGGCGATGGCAAGCTGGGGACGGCATGGGGTGACCCTCCCCCAGGCAATGTGGTGTGCCCTTCCAGGGAGCCTCGGGCTCACCCATGTTGTGAGCAGGGCAATCGCACCAAGAATGATCTTTAACTAGCTGATAGGCGTAGCCCGGGTATGTAGTTATCCTAACCCTATATTAGAGGGAGCCCACTTCTGGAGTACTGCGAAGCCGTTACCATGGCAATTCCACTGGGCTGTACAGTAGAAGCCATTTTAAGGCACAACAGGCTGTATCTTAACAGTACTTGAATCCAAAAGGCATACTATCACTCTCAAAAGTACTGTGACTTGAGCCTATAGATATAATTCAGTTCTTTTCATTTCAGCACGCACACACACACACACACACACCCCTCGAGGGGTTTTAGGGGTGTCTTAACCTCACAGTATTTGTTTCCAGAGAGTAAGTCATCTGTTACAAGTTTGGTTGAAATTGCTCAAGGCGATCCAGAGTTATGCTGGGACACATACGCGTTTATATATATAAAGAGAGATATTATACGTATATGGACCAGTTGCCAAGCATCCAAATTTTGATGAGGTGGCCATGGGGATGCTGCAAAGGTCGTAAGTGTGAAAAATAGTCATAAGACCCTTTTTTTAGTGCTGTTGTAATTTTGAATAGTCGCTAAATGAACTGTTGTAAGTTGAGGACTACCTGTATATATTATATGATATAATTATCATTAATTATACCAATAATCACATCAAGATTCTTGGGGACACGTATAATTGCCTTCATTTATGAAACCCCATTCCTCTTCTAGCACTGAAGCTGTTAGTTACTTGGGTCTTGAAATCTGGAAGCAAACAAGCAAGCTGAGAGAGCACCGAAAGACCCCAAAGTCCTCCTCCTCCTCCTCCCCCGCAAACCCCTTCTCTTCAAGCACTGATGATGTTCCCTAGTTGGATAATGAAACATCTGCAAGAAAGCCACCAGGCTCAGAGACCACCGAGGACCCCTCATTTCAACCCTGAGCTACCATACAAAGATTCTCTTCTATTCAAACGTCCTCCTAAAACAGCCCCGTCACTTTCTCAGTGATCAAACCACAGGTATTAGTCCTCAATTTACGACCACAAATGAGCCCAACATTTATGTGGTTAAGTGAGACGTCTGTGAAGTGAATTTTGCCCCATGTTATGAATTTTCTTAACACGTCTGTTAAGCGAATCGCTGCAGCTGTTACATTAGCAACGCCGTCGTTAATGGATTTGGCTTCCGCCGTTGACTTTGCTCGTCAGGAGCTCGCAAAAGGGGATCGCGTGACCCTGGGATGCCGCAACCGTCATAAATAGGAGTCAACTGCCAAGTGTCTGAATTTTATTCGCGTGACTGTGGGGATGCAGCAACGGTCGTAAGTGTGAAAAATGGTCTTAGGTCAATTTTCCAGTGCCGTTGTAACTTCAAACAGTCATTCAATGAACTCTTGTAAGTTGAGGACGGCCTACGCCCTCCCCTATGGAAGCACTTCCACAGGACTCCAGAAACCTGTCGACTGTCTTGCTAACAATCGAGGGACAATTGTGGCCCTGCGTGTTTCCTTCCCCCCCAAAGGAATTCCCCCGTCCGTTCCACCTCCTCTCTGTCTTTCTAAACAGCCCCCCCGCCCATCTGTTTGATCCGTTCAGCCTCCCTCATCTGTCGGGACCCGTCGACGTGGGGACGACGGCACCGTCTTCCGCAATCTGTCTCTGGAATCTGTCATTTCACATTTGTCTGCCGCAGGAGCTCTTTACACACCGCGGACATCGCAGGCGTGACGGCGAGTTAATGATGTACGAGAGGAGCCGCGTCGTTCTTGTTCCCGCGGACGGTGGGAAGATGAAGGACTGCGGAGCTTGCGTGACCCTCCCCTCGGGGATCTTTTTAATTCATTATTAAGATCCGTGGGCCCAGAATTGTTATCAAGGACACAAAGGATGGGGAAAGGATTAATCCAGGGGTGTCCAAACTTGGGAACTTTAAGTCTTGTGGACTTCAACTCCCAGAATTCTCCCCAGCCAGCTGGGGAATTCTGGGAGTTGAAGTCCACAAATCTTAAAGTTCCCAAGTTTGGACACCCCTGGGTTAAGGTACAAGGGATGCCAAACTCAAGGACCGATTTTCAGGCTCAGAAAATCAGAACAGAGGCTTGATCGACGTTTACCCGTAACGTTTAAGGCAGGGCAGCATTGCGCACAGGTTCCCTTCGCCATTCATGGAGAATAACAGAATAACGGAACTCGAAAGGAGCTTGGAGATTCTTCTACTCGAGCAGATCAATCAGTGGAACAGTTCGCCTCCCAAAGTCATGGTTGCTCCATCACGGACAAGATTAGACAACCATTTGTGCAGGATGGTGTAGAGGTAGTCCTCAGCTTACGACCATAAGGGACCTTAGAGTCTTAGTGGACAATCACTTGTCCACTAAGGCAGCCGGGTGCAGCAGCAGCCAAAAAAGCAAATAAAGGTAAAGGTTCCCCTCGCACGTATGCTCTAGTTGTTCCTGACTCTAGGGGGCGGTGCTCATCTCCGTTTCAAAACCGAAGAGCCAGCGCTGTCCGAAGACATCTCTGGGGTCATGTGGCCGGCATGACTAAACGCCAAAGGCGTACAGGACACTGTTACCTTCCCACCAAAGGTGGTTCCTATTTTTCTACTTGCATTTTTTATGTGCTTTCAAACTGCTAGGTTGGCAGAAGCTGGGACAAGCCATGGGAGCTCACTCCGTTACACGGCACTAGGGATTCGAACTGGCAAACTGCTGATCTTTCTGATCGACAAGCTCAGCGTCTTAGCTCCTGAGCCACCGGGTCCCTAAAAAAGCGAATACAATCCTTTTAAACAGAGGCATAGGATCAAAATCACGTGAATTACTAGTACCCCTTTATAAATCCTTAGTAAGGCCCCACCTGGAAACCTGCATCCTTCAAGGAGAGGGAGCGGCTTATAAGTCTAATAAAATGAAATGAAATGAAAGTTTCCACGCCACATTACAAAAAAGATGTTGAAACGTTGGGAAAAGTGCAAAGAAGAGAAACTAAGAGGATTAAAGGCCTGAAGACAAAAACACGTGAAGAACGGCTGCAGGATTTGCGTTTGGCCAGTCTAGAGAAAAGAAGGATTAGGGGGGACAGGATAGCAGGATTCTGGTATTTGAGGGGCTGCCACAGAGAGGAGGGGGGTCAACTAATCAAGGAGAGAAGCAACCTGGATCTAAGGAGAAACTTCTTAACAGAGAGAACAATTAACCCATGGAACAGCTTGCCACTAGAAGTTGTGGGCGCTTCATCACTAGAGGTTTTTAAGAAGAGAGTAGACAGCCAATTGTCTGCGATGGTCTAGTGCTGTGATGGGGAACCTATGGCATACGTGCCCAAAGAGCCATGTCACCTGGCACGCGGTCGTCGCCTGTTCCTCTTCTGGGTTTCTGGTGCGCATGCGTGCGCAATGATCAGCTGTCCTTCGTGCGTGCGGCAGTGCTGGAAACTGGAAGTGCTGGTCTTCCATTTTCCGGTGTGAGCGTGTGTGCCGGACAGTAACCAAAAGACTAGCTGGCTGGTGCACATGCGCAAGTTCATTGCATGCGCATTCCCCCTGGGCAGCTCTTCTTCCGCATTGCGGCATTTGGTGCCAAAAAGGTTCCCCATCACTGGTCTAGTGTTTCCTACTTGAGCAGGGGGGTTGGACTAGAAGACCTCCAAGGTCCCTTCCGGCTCCATTCTCATTATTATACAGTAGAGTTCAATATTTTTGTTGTTAAGTGAAACATTTGTTAAATTGTCCGGCAACTGGGGAATCCTGGGAGTTGAAGTCCTCAGGTCCTCAAGGGGCCACAGTTGGAGACCCCCACGCCAAGTGAGGATATTAACCAGTGGGAACAGTTTGCCACCATAATTTGCGGGTGCTTCATCACTGGAGGTTTTTAAGAAAAAGAGATTTGTCTAGAATAGAATGGGGTCTCCTGCTTGAGCCAGAGGCTGGACTAGAAGACCTCTAAGGTCCCTTCCGGGTCTGTTTGGATTGTTTGATTGAATATCGAGGGTGGGGGTCCTTCTCCATCCTCTCTCCAGCGGCTGAGGAAGAGCTGTGGAGAGCATCTTTCCCGAGTAGCCCAGCCAGCCCTGCTTGGGGAGGTGAAGGGCCTCCCGTCTCCAATTACCTTCGGAGGGGCTGGCCAAGTTGTGCTTTCAGCAGCTTTTTAATTTGCCAGGTAGGAGTGATTTTATTGAAGGCTGTATTTTATCTGTCACGCTGGCCTCCGTTATTGCGCCCGCATTTTAATATTGTGGGTTTTTTTAATTACTGCAAGTTCCTACAGAGCAATGAAGGCGCATCAGGAAACGGGAATAAAATCCATCATCATCTTCGTTGTTGTTGTTGTCATTGTCGTTGCACAAAGCTGTGCCCGCTGCCCACAACGACAATTTAAATGGGCAAAGAAGTTTAAGCGACGGCTTTTCTCAGAGGTGGGAAAGAAGACGAGAGAAACGGACGGAGCGGGATCTAAACTGTGCTGAAAGCAAATTCTTCTCCACCATTCCAAAATGTGCAAAAGGGAAACGTCCCATTGATTTCCAGAATCCCCATGACCAGCAGGGCTCAATCGGTTGACATCCCTCGTCCCCGACCACTGGCCAAGGCAAAAGAGGGGGGAGGCTCCAAAAGCCCCCTAAATTTATCCATCAATAATACTTTGGGTGGCAGGAGCCCTCCCCTTCTCTGCTGGGGGGGGGGGGATTTTTCATGGCGTTAAATTAGGCATGTAAATCTCAACCGGCCACTTGAAACTCACGAGTTCCGGCTTGAAGGTTCCAAAGGCTAACACTGATTTAATACTCCCGGTCTCCGCTGATGCGGGTGGCCCATTACATGCCCACGGTCAGCACATTACGCCGGCCGGCTGCTCTCCAGTTCTGGCAATCAAGCTCGGCTTTTAAGCACTTCAATCCAGCCAGGTAGCAATTCCGAGCGCAGACAAAAGCATCCCTTGACCAGCTCCATGGCCCCGACACAAACCGCGGCTTAATTCTCGGCTCAAATTGGTACCCCAAGCGACCGACCCCTGCCTGGGGTATCTTGTTCTTTCTTTCTTTGATCTGGAAGAGTTTTTGGGATGCTGCATTGGGGAGGGAGGGGGAAAAAGTCCTCTGAGGGGGATTCATAAAAGGAGCAAAAGCGTTCATCACGAAAAACAGGCTCCGACCTTCAGCCTTCTCTCCAAACAGACTTGACTCCATTCGGGGCAGGAAGTAAGGATTGGATCGAATGGATGGAAACTGACCAAGGAAAGAAGCAACATGGCGCTCAGGAGAAATTTCCTGGCAGTGGGAACAATTCACCAGTGGAACGGCTTGCCACCAGACCAGAGAGCAGGATAAATAAGCTGTCAGGCCTGCAGCCCTCTTTTCTTGTGGATGTTTGGCCTGCCACACTTTCTATTCTTCTGCTATGCCTTTTCAATGGTGGGGAAATGGGAGGGGGGGGTTATATGGAGTTAGATGCGATGGAGATTGGACCATGGGATGGGATTTGGGGGGGGGGGTAGATTCAGGTTCCCTAGATGTGCCAACATGGCTCTCTTCATCAATTGGAACTTTGAGCCATACTTTGCCTCGGACTCTGATTTACTTTCGGATGCTATTGGGAACCCTGACACAGGTGACAATTGCTATGAACTGAGCATCAAGAGAATAACCACCCATTAAGACATCCTAGAGCAGGGCCCTCCTTTTTCCCAATAACTTTGCCCCCCCTCTCAATCCTTCAAAAGAGCCAGATCTTCACTGGCAACGAGCTGGACTCGTCTGGGAAGATGTTCCTCCAAAGAAGAGGACTGCTCCTGAGAAAGTCCATCCCCAAAGAAGGGATCCAACATTTACGGACTTTCTCGGCTAGATGGAAACCAGACAGAATTGGCGCTTCTGAAGATATTCCTCCCTGGGCGGCTTTCCTTCATGACGGCCATCACTTGAAAGAAAGGGCCACCGGTGCAGCCCCTGGGGCAACGAGGGCCCATGGTCTGTCTAGCGCTTGGGCTGCCCCCATCTGGACCTCTTAAGGCAGAGGTCTTCAAACTTGGCAACTTTAAGACTTGTGGACTTCAACTCCCAGAATTCCCCAGCCAGCATAATTTACTCTCTTGTAATCCCTTCCTCTGCAATCTCTCCTCTTAGATCAGAGGTCTCCAAATTTGGTAACTTTAAGACTTGTGGACTTCAACTCCCAGAATTCTCCAGCCAGAAGAGCTGGCTAGAGAATTCTGGGAGTTGAAGTCCACAAGTCTTAAAGTTGCCAAGTTTGGACACCCCTGTCTTAGGGGGTCTCCAAGGGTAGACCCACGCACAGCCCAGTGCAGCAGTCCAAACAAGAAGGGATGAAGGCGGTGGGGTAGGCTTCCAGCCAAGTTCCCCCCCCCCAATCCAAGTAGGGCCATAACTGATGCATAATCGGAGTCCTGCTTGGAGGGACCAAAACGGCCCTTTCTACTTATGATATAATTAAGCAATCATCATATGATTATTATCCCAGGCTAACCACTGCTCATTTAAGCTGAAATGAGCGAGAGACGAGAGACCCTTCGCCAGAGGCTGGTTCGAAGGGAACATCAAAGATCCCCGGCCATCCACCGCAGCCCCCACCTCACCCCTAGCCATCAATTATAGCTTGAGGAGGAGATTGGCACTTTCCTTGGGGGGGGGAGGGATAAAAGTCACCGGCAGCTGTTAGAGGCGTCTTCATTCCCTTCCATTTTGACCAGGAGAGGAAAGAGGAACAGTTTTGCTTCTATCTAGGCACACGGTGCTGGCTCGACTAAAATCAGAACGCCGTAGTGCAATTATGGCCCCTTTATGACCCGGTGGACTTCAACTCCCAAAATTCCCGAGCCAGACGCGCTGTAGTGCATTTTAAATCACACCAATAGCATCAGGCTCCGGTGAACGAAGGCGAACGGAAGCGTCCCGGAATAATGTTACAGGATCTAATCTGGGTCAGTCACTGGGACCGAGCAGAGGGTTTGTCTTCTGCAATGAACTGGGAAATTGCAACAAACAAGGACACACATCCCATTTTGCAGCTACTAAGATTCTTGGATGAGCAGGCACAAAAACAGTCTGGGAAACAGCCCCCGTGAGGGTCAACAGGAATGCTGATTTACCAACAGCCTATCAAATATTTAGGAGGCGAGGACTGGGCAGCACAAGCAAACGAAGCTAATGACGTAAAAGACGGCCATCAACACACCCCAACCAACATCTAAAAAGCCACTTACCACAGGCGCCATATAAGTATCACACACAAAACAGCAGACTCTCTGCTAGAGGGAAGCTCCCTGAAGGAGGGCTCCAGCACGAGTCCAAAAGCTCCGGAGACAAAACTTCTCGTCCTGGCGACCGACCCAGATTGGATCCTGCAAGAAGACTCTTTATATTGAACTAGCTGATAACTCGGCGTAGCCCGGGTGTGTAGTTATCCCAATCCTGTATTAGAGGGAGCGCCCTTGTGGAGTACTGCGAAGCCTTTACCATGGAAACTCCATTGTGCTGTACAGTAGAAGCCATTTTAAGGCACAACAGGCTGTATCTTAACAGTACTTGAATCCAAAATGTACACTATCACTCTCAAAAGTACTGTGCCTTGACACTATAGATATAATTCAGTCCTTTTCATTTCAGTGGCCCAGGCATTCTGGAGTTATGCTGGAATACACACACACAAACACACACACACACACACACACACACACACACACAAAGAAGATTAATCTAGCTAAGTTATCTAGGGCCCTTTAAACTGTGGGATTCTCCCAATTCCCAAATCCCCATGCTGAAACCCATTCTCTGTTTAGAAGCACAACATAAATGTTTTGGGGTTTTTTTGCTCTTTGCCGACACAAATTAATTGACCCAAAGTCACCCAGCTGGCTTTTATGCCCAAGGCAGGACTAGAACTCACCATCGCCTAGTGATTGGCCAAAGTCACACCACCAGCTTCCATGCCTAGGGCGGAACTAGAACTCACCCTCTGCTGGTTTCCAGCCCAGCGCCTTCCTTTCTAAACAAAACTGACGGTCAGTTTTGTAAGCCAAACGGGATCTGAACCCAGGATTCCCTGCTCTCCATTCACATTCGCACTAAACCGAATGACTTCCTCCCTGCACCCCTCCATGTGGGTTTTACACAGCTAAGAGGACATGGCAGGAGACAGGAGAACCACGGGTGATGGAGACTCGGTTGGACATCTTCTTCTCCCTTCTGCGACTTCTGCGAGAGAAGCGTTTCCAGGGTGCGTACAGGAGCAGTTAAAGCAGAGGTCTTCAAACTTGGCAACTTCAACTCCTAGAATTCTACTAAGATTGTTGGACGAGCAGGCCCAAAAACAGCCAGCTCTACTGGCTGGAGAATTCTGGGAGTGGAAGTCCACAAGTCTTAAAGTTGACAAGTTCGGGGACCCCTGGGTTAAAGAGAGCAAATGGATCCCAAGTGAATTGGGCCTTGTTCAAACACGATCACAGAGGGATTTTCTCTCTGCCCCCCCCTCCCAATCACAGATGATTACTAATGCACTTCCAGCCACCCAGTCCGGGACTCTAAACGAGAACACCCAGGCAGGCTATGCGCAAAGGCTGAAATGGGATCCGTGGGTCCCCCCCTCCCACCCCGGGCGCTCGCTCAGTGGGAGACGCCAGGGCTCCTCATCCTAACAAGCTTCAGATGCAAGAAGACTGGAATAACAAAGTATGAATTTTTATGAGTCTAATAAATCACGCCACTTTTCCCTGCTCTTCCGTCTCGTCCTTCGGCACTTCAAACGACGGGGATGGAGGGGGGGGGAATTAAATAAATAAAATAAGATAGAAAAAAATGCAGGCTGTAATCAAACAGCCTCCAAGATGAGATTCAGACATTCAGCCGCCGGTAGGGAAATTCTCTTTTTCGTTTGACCCAATTTTGGGAGGGGGGGGGGAGTGAACCATTTGGTAAAGGGGGAGGGGCTTGATTGCATGGCCCTGGCGTGAAAAATGGTCATAAGTTACATTTCCCCCCGTGTCGTAACTTCAAATGGCCGCTAAATGAATGATTTTAAGTCAAGGGCTGCTGACGACCATCGTAAGAAAGATTATTTATTATTTGTTATTATCATTGCACCTCGTACCACAAAATTAAATGCCATCTTCAGTATAGGTTATAACTATAAAAATAAAACAAGCACACATAGCCTTCACATTCTATACAATGGAATTAAAAACCTCTGATATTGCATTAATATTATAATATTCAGTAGAATTCAATATAGTGACTGCCCTGGGATAGAAGCTGTTTTTCAGCCTATTCGTCTTTGTTTTTATTGTCCTGTACCGGCTGCCAGATGATAATAGTTCAAAAAAACCAAGGATGCCCAGGATGAGATGGAGCTTTAAGAACTTTCTTAAGGCAATGAGACCTATAAAGCTTCATTTAAAAAAGGGTCATAAATCGCTTTTTTATTTCAGGGTCGTAGCTTCGAATGGTCGCTAAACGAATTATTTAAGTCAGGAGCTACCTACAACCATCATAAATACAGCCCAGTTACCAAGTGTGCAAATTTTGATCACGTCCACGAGGATGCTGGAACAGTCATTAAGTGTGAAAAAGGATCGTCGTTTTTTTCTAGTGCCGTTGTAATTTTGAGCTGTCACTAAACGAGTGTTTGTAGGAGTTCCTCTCATTCATCCCGCAGCCATTTGACTTTAGAGAAAATCTCCTCTTATTACCCATATTAAGAACTATAACGAATCTTTCTAGATTCTTTGGGGGAAATGAAGAATTTTTGCTGGCAAACCTTATTAACAGGAGATGGGATTAATCCGGAGTAATCTTCCGATGTTCAAAGTTTATTTGGACTATGAATTACTGGTTCTAAACCCCCCAAAAAACCTTAAAGACATCACACAAATCCAAAATCTGATTTCCTAGCTGACATCAATACTTCTTGCTAGAAAATTCTGGATTTGAGAGGAGATTTTGTCATAGGAGACAAACGGCCAGATACGGGGAAAAAGTGACCGACACAGAAGAAAATTAAGATTTCCCCCAGGTACCATCCCCATAGAGTTCCCCAGATTTATTTTGCTAGTTGTCAGTATATTACTGTAGTTATTTGCTTCGCTCTGTTTTACTTCTTTTTAAATTTTGCCGGTCATTGTCCAAATAAATATCACTGATATACACACACTGTATTTTATGGAACTCCGTCGAGATGTGATGGGGAGAAGAGATATTCTTGCTGCTAAAAAAAATATGAGTTGTACTTTCAAGCCACTGACTTACAAAGGACAATTGGGAGAGAAGGGGGATTTAAAATATATTTTTTCCAAACTGCTGTCCTCCAGATGTGCCCGCCCTTATATTCTCATCACTCCTGGCTAAAAATAACCTCTCAGGAGAAGGACAGGTCGCACAGGAGTGAATTAGAGCTAAATTTTTCAACCGCTTCCATTTATTTTGAGGGATCCCAAAGTCAAGCTACCACGATGAGTCGTAAGGTGTGGTTTCGCTTTTGCGCCAGGATGTTAAGCAAAGCTCGCATCTACAGGTGGTCCTTGACTAACCACAATTAATTTAGTGACCATTCAAAATTATGACGACACTGAAAGGAAGTGATATATAACCGTTTTTCACACAACTGTTGCAGCATCCCCATGACACATGGTCAAAATGTGGCCACTTGGCAACTGGCTCATATTTATGACGGGGGCAGTGTCGCCGGGGGGGGGGGGGTGACACATGATTCCGTTTTGCGACCTTCTGAAAAGCAAAGTCAATGGGGAAGCCGGATTCACTTTACGGCAGTGTTACTACCTTAACAGCTGCAGTGGTTCACTTAACAACTATGACGAGAAAGTGGGGCAAAACTCACTTAACAAATTTCTCACTTAGCAACATAAAATTCTGGGCTCCGTTGTGGTTGTAACTCAAGGACTACCTGCATAATCATAAGAAACCAATAGGAGAAGGTAATGGGAAAGCTGCAATGGATAATAGCAATCCAGCCCTACCACCTGAGTAAATATCCTTAAGATATTGCTGCGGGAATTAGTCTTCAGAAGAGTGATGGCACAAGGGACCGCTTTGCAGGACTCTCAAACTCTCTGCACGCCCCGTTTTTCACCAAGGGTTTGGAGGTCTGCACAGTGCACAAACTTTTTTTTTTAATTTACCTCTTCAAAATCTTGGTGTGTCTTATACTCCGGTGCATCTTATACTGCGAAAAATGCAGTCTCTCCCTTTGCAATGGAGATGCTTACGGGCTCAATTGCGTCTGTAAGTCGAGCGCTTCCTGTACGGTGGCTGTTCAACCCCAGATCTCTTCTCAGGATCGATCTGCACATCACCCCTCGGCGATGCGCGCAGAGCCCGGCAGCTTGCTCGCTCACCCGCGGGCCGTCGTACTCCTTAAATCCATCCAATGTGTTTTTCACAGCCCACCACTTTTCATTTGTGTCTGCCGCAGAGCCCTGAATCAGGCAGGGAATTCGTCTTTGACAAACATTTACCGATTATCAAATCACAAGCGCGGCCCCCAGACAAGGGCCATAAGTCACTTTAAGCAGCCCTCCCCCTCAACCGCAGCGCAAAGCTTTTGGGCAGCCGCGCAAAGACAAATCGCGCCTGTCAACCTGGCCTGTTCCCTCGTGCGCCGGATCCGTGTTCTCCTCTGTTCCACGCTACCTGGTGCTTAATGACAGGCCTGTCAGAAGACGACAGAGCGCCCCCCCCTCCCCCTGCATCTGCGCTCTGTCAACACCCTATTAGAGGGAAGATTGAGACCCCACTCTTCTTAAACTCACTCAAGCAACACAACCTGCTAGTTTTTATAATTATTGTTGGAGAGCCATCGATCGCGGGCTGACACCTAACCTATCTGTATGAAATGGGAGTAGTTTGCCAGGTGACAGTTCCCATAGATTATGGGTGGGTGGGTTTCCCCCCTTTCTTCCCCTCCCCCCCCTCCGAAGCTTTCAAAGTCTGCATCTCAAAGGAAGAAGACTCCTGCCCAAAACTCAAAAGACCCAGAGAGTGTCAAAAGGTGACATTTCTCACGCTTTATTTTGCAGTTTTAACGTATCCACTCTGGGAGGGAAATGTCTGTTATGACTTGGACTACAACTCCCAGGATTCCTGGGCTTGCTGGTTGGGAATTCTGGGAAGAGAAGGCCAATGTCCCCAGGTGAAGCCAGGCGTGGGATGGAGGGGTGACCGTCAATTGGCGATCATATGTCTTCATTCTCATGGCGTTCCTTTGTCAAAGTTGACTTGGCTGCACTATTATTTTGCGTCTCTTCTGTTTGCACGCCATTTCCATTTTCTTCCTTCTTATCATTGTAAGCCGCTTAGTCCCACAGCGAGATAGATGGCAAATAAATTTCACAAACGAATAAATAAATAAAATAAGCTAGAAGTGCCACTAGCCTAACTTGGAGTAATGTGTATTTAATCAATGACACATACATGAAGAATATCTCCTGCAGACATCTGGTCATTGGCATCCTTTTAGAGCAGGGGTGTCCAAACTTGGGAACTTTAAGACTTGTGGACTTCAACTCCCAAGTTTGGACACCCCTGTTTTAGAGGGACATTGAGGCGATCTGGACATTTATCTGTGTCCTCAGGGTCACCTGAGTGGTGGCTCCAAGTGGCCTCAAAAGACCGTCCAAAAGGATGCAAATGACCAGCCGTCTTCAAGGAGCATCAATCCTTCCGTTCCCCACCATCCAGTCAGAGCTGAAGAAGCTTCTTGGGTGAGAAGAGAAACGTCTTGAAAGAAGAAAATCAAGAAAGTCCAGCTGCCTCCTGAAAAAGCCCCTTTGGGTCAACCAGGACCTGGAGGACGGAGAATCTCTACAGACTTACAGAGGGAAGGTTGTTCTTGAAAGTTACACGGAGCTTGCCAAATGCCTTCCAACCGCCTTTGTTCTTATGGTTATGGTTGTTGTTGTTGTTATTATTATTATTATTATTATTATTACTCTATTGCCATGATGGTGATTCAGGAAAGGCTCCGGAAGCTGGGAAGGGAGAAAAACGGCCCCAATAGGCCAACTGGAAGTTCGGAAACGATCTGTTTCCAGCTTCCGGAGGAGGCCATTTTCGCCCACCCCAGGCTTCAGGAAAGCCTTCGGAGCCTGGGGAGGGGTGGCGCACACATGGGGGGGGGGAGTCTCACGCGCAGGTGGGCAGGGAGATTGAGTGGGCACCTGCACGCCATAAGAAAAAGGCTCGCCATCACTGCTCGATTGTTTTGCATGTACCGAGAGAGCTTCCGCGCCGGAGACGGGATTCCTTGTCCGTTTATTGGCGCTTGGCCACTAAAGAATGACAGATCTTACCTAAATAAAGGAGGGCTTTCCAATGAGCTCAGAATGAAGGGGAAAGATGCATGGGAGGGGAGATTAAGAAACGGGGTGGGGAATTCAGGCAGGCAGGCAGGCAGACTCCTTTGAGCTTGTCAAGCAATTCCAAGCAAACCGGGTGCAGAAAAAGATCTCCAGGCTCACAGATCCTGCTTGTATCCGATCGCTGCTGGGTCAGGTCTGTCGGAAGCCCCTTGCATTTTGTTTACAGGTGCAATCAATCAATCAATCAATCAGAGTAGAGCTGGAAGGGACCTTCTAGCCCAGCCCCCCTGCGCAAGCAGGAAACCCCGTTCTATTCCATACAAATGGCCGTCCGGTCTCTTCTTAAAAACCTCCAGGGGAGGCACCCACAATTCCGGTGGCAAGCAGCTCCACTGGTTCATTGTTCTCACTGTTAGGAAAGTTCTCCTTAGTTCTAAGTTGCTTCTCTCCTTGGTTAGTTTCCATCCATTGTTTCTTGTCCTGCCTTCAGGGGCTTTGGAGACAAGGTGAAGCCCCTCAAATACTGGAGTCCTGCTACCGTGTCCCCCCTTACACCTTCTTTTCTCTAGACTGGCCAAACCCAAATCCTGCAGCCCTTCTGCCTAGGTTTTAGTCTCCAGGTCTTCAATCGTCTTAGCTGTGTCAGGCCTGCAGCCCTCTTTCCTTTTGGGTCTTTGGCCTGCCACATTTTCCATTATTCTACTATGCATTTTCTATGGTGGGAAAATGGGAGGTGGGATTGTAGGAGTGAGATGATAGGTAGCCATAACAAAATTCCTTCTAGAAAGCCAAGGTCATCCTTTGTCTCTACACCTCTGCACCTGACCAGAACTGGATGGGTGGAAAGTGCCAGCGTGGCAGTGGGAGATTGGACCATGGGATGGACTTGTGGGTGTGGGGGCAAGATCTTGAACTTTTAACTGGGTGGGGGAAATCAGGAAGCTTTCAGATTCAGGTTTTCCCAGATGTGCCAACATGGCTCTCTTCATCAATTGGAACTCTGAGCAATCCTTTGCCTCGGACTCTGATTTAATTTTGGATGCTATTGGGAACCCTGACAAGTTGCTCTTCTTTGCACTTTTTCCAAAGTCTCAACATCTCTTTTGTAAGGTGGTTGTTGTGCTCCCCTTGTTCCCTCACATCCCGGGGGTGAGGGGAGGGGGGGGACTAACAACGCAGCCCATTTTTTGCAGCCACACCCCACGGAGATGCCCGAGTTCTGCTACCAATGAACCCCTAAATTTTCTGGGGTGAGCAGAAGGGTTTTCCTACCTTTTCCTTGGGGAGGGGGGTATCACCCAACCGATGCTGGAGCAGAATCAGAAAAAAAGCTCCTTATCTCAAACCCTCCAGCCTGACAAGCTGTCTTTGACAGCGCTCGGCAATATTTGATAAATTCTCATTTTCCCTCCTCGGCTGTCAGGTAATCTTTTTATTGACGGCACTGCGGGGGGATTTCTGTGTTCCCGGGGAAAAGGTTCCCTCTCCTGCTTGTTATTAAACCAAATAAGAGTTGGGGGGGGGTCTGTAATAGGGAGGTGGGTGGACCAGGCCTCGGGAGCTCCGCAGACCCTTCCCCACCAAGTGATCTAAGGCTGTTCAAGCTAAGCACCCCAATCTCACTGCCTGACGGAGGAAGCTCGTAGGTGAAACAAGGGGCCCTGGTGCTCTCTGAGCCGGGTGGCTTTCTTGCAGATGTTTCATGACCCAACTAGGGAACACCATCAGTGCTAGAAGGGAGAGGGACTTGCAGGGAGGAGGGGGAGGGGGAGGAGGAGGAGGACAACAGCAACAACTGTGGGGTTCCTGGTGCTCTCTGAGCCTGGTGGTTTTCTTGCAGATGTTTCATGACCCAACATCATCAGGGAGGGGGAGGAAGTGATGGTAGAGGACTGAGGGCTCCTTGGTGCTCTCTGAGCTGGATTATTTTCTTGCAGACATTTCACTACCCTGCTAGGTAATATTATTAGTGCTTCTAAGGAGTGGGGTGTGCAGAGAGGGGGAGGGGGAGACGACTGTGGGGTCCTTGGTGTTCTCTGAGCTTTTTTTTTCTTGCAGACATTTCGCGGCCAAACTAGGTAATACCATCAGTGCACTTGGTGATGAAATGTCTGCAAGAAAACCACCCAGCTGAGAGAGCACCAAGGACCCCCCAGATATTCCCTTCTATCGATACCCCAAAGAGAACAAGGTGGCCAGTGCTGCTCTCCCAGCCCAGTCCTTTATCTACACTTTATTCTCCTCTCCTCTCCTGCTTTTCCCTTCCCTCTTCTCTTCTGCCTTCCCTTTCCCTCTTTTTCTCTTCTCCTTTCTCCTTTCTTTCCCTCTTTCTCCTTTCCTTTCTCTCCCCTTTCTTTTCCTTCTTTTCTTTCTCTTTTCCTTTCCTTCCTCTTTTCTTTTCTTCCCTTCCCTTCTCTTCCAATCCATTCCCTTCTGTTTTCTTCCCTTCTCTTTTTCTCTTCTTTCTCCTTTCTTTCCCTCTTTCTCCTTTCCTTTCTTTTCTTTCTCCTTTCTTTTTCCTTTCTTCTCTCCCTTTCTTTTCATTTTCTTTTTTCTCTTTCCTCCCCTTTCCCCTTTTTCTCTTTTCCTTTCTTCCTTTCTCCTTTTTCTTTTTTCTTTTCCCTTCCCTTCCTTTCCCTTCCCTCTTTTTCTCTTTTCCTTTCTCTTTTTCCCCCTTTCCTTTCCCTTCCCTTCTTATAAAAATCACATAATCACAGAGCAGCTTTTAAGGCAGAATACAATAAGGCTTATAAATGAACGGACGAATAAAACAGCAATAAGAATCAACAGCAACTAATCACCCTGACCGTGTCGGAGAGCGGAAGCCACAGGCTGCAACAGGTTCCCCCAAGGCCGAGCGCCTGCCAACCCAACCCTGCCCAGGGGGGTCAAAGGGGCAGAGATCCCAATCTGGGAAGCCCTTGACTTCAGAGAGGATTATCCTGCCCGGGCACCAACCTCCTTCCATCATTTCAAAAGCCTTTGGAGCTGCGACGCTGCTCTCCATTCGGGGAAACCGAACGTATTTTTAAGTTGCGCTGTTAGTGAGCGGCTTCCCCAGGAGAGTTGTCCTTTTTTCCTCCCACTTCGCAAACACTCGGGCGGGACGGTTAGGCCAGGCTGGCAAATTGCTGGCCCCCCAATTCCTAACGCTGTGCTCGATTAATGCGCCCTTCAAGAAAAGAGCAAAGCTCAGGCCAATCGGAAGAGACGGGCCGGGTGAATTGCTGGCACATTGGCAAGGCTGGCTGAAGAATTTATCCTAATCTAAACCCTTTGATTTGTTGCTGCTGCCTCAGGATACCGGAGGCATCCATCTGCTTTGAGCTTAATGAAAAACAACATCTGACAGGACTTTCCTCCAAATTCCTTTTCTTTTTTTCTTTTTCCCTCCCCATCGTGGGCCTGAGACCGTGGTGAAACTTAATTCTTCTTTTTACTACTGGTTCTGTGGGCATAGTTTGGTGGACATGGTCAGGGGAAGGAGGGTGCAAAATCCCCATTCCCTCCCCCCACTCTGGGGCCACCAGTGGCGGCAATTGCCAGTTCTCTGAACTTCTCAAAATTTCCGTTACCGGTTCTCTAGAACCTGCTGGATTTCACCCCTGCCCTGAGATCCTGTAGAGATTTCCAGGGCGCACCAGGGGCAGCATCGCACAGGACCCGGTCCTGATCCCCAGGCCTGGAGGGAGATATAGATATATCGGAGGTGAAGACCAGAGGTGAAATCCAGCAGGTTCTGACAGGTTCTGGAGAACCGGTAGCGGGAATTTTGAGGAGTTCAAAGATCAGCAAATGCCACCTTTGGGGTGGGAATGGAGATTTTGCAGCATCCTTCCCCTGCCACGCCCACCAAGCCACGCCCACCAAGCCACACCCACCAAGCCACACCCACAGAACTGGTAGTTTAAAAAATGAATTTCTCCACTGTTGGCGACTCTTCGAGAGCTGCGGGCAACGAAATTTCATTTTAAGATATGGTGATTAGTGGATATTCATTGTGGCCATAAAGTTAGTCTAAGTCTCAAAGTGAGCCTGGTTTCCTCGCCTTCTCAAACATGGGCTGCAAGACTTCCCCCCCCCCCTTGGCACCTTCCACACGTCCGCGGAAACAGGTTGTGGCATCTTTTGTTTCTGAACACCTGGCTTTTGAACGGAAGGCACATCTGGACGTTGTCTGGGCATTAACAGTATTTTAACAGCAGCTGGCAGTAACTTTACTGCAATAAGTTATATTAAAAAATAATGGATTTTGATTTTTTTTATTTCCTTATTTATTTCCTTATTTTATTTCCTTATTTCAATTGTGCCAGGGTGTTCTGCATAAGAGATGGATCTTAGAAGCAATTAGCCCAGAGCTCTTACCAGAGGCCCAAATGAGCTACGAGTCTATTCCTCATTTATCTATCTATAAAAATCTATGTATCTACAAATCTATTTTCTATCATCTTATCTGTCATCTAGCTATCAATATCTATCTCTAATCCATCTTATCTATCATCTGTTATCTACTTGTCCCTCTGCCCATCCATCCAATCATTGATCTATCTTATCTATCTATCCATTTCATCTCTATCTCCGTCTACCTATTTTCATCTCTGTCTCATCTAGTCTATTTTGTATCTATCCATCCATCCATCCATCCATCCATCCATACACCCATCCATCTATCCATCTATATCTATCTATCTATCTGTGTGTCTATCTCTGTCTATCTATCTTCTATGTATTTTGCTATCTCCCTCTCTTTCTGTCTATCTCTATCTTCTATGCATCTATCTTTCTATCTTTCTATCTTTCTATCTATCTATCTATCTATCTATCTATCTATCTATCTCTGTCTATATTATTATTATTATTATTATTTTGGATTTATAACCCGCCCCCTCTCCCAAAAAGGGACTCGGGGCGGTGTACAGTCAATGAAACACAGATAAAATACATAAATAACAATATAAACAATATATAAACAATTAATATTAAAAATCCCCTTAACTTCCGTCTCCTGCACCTCTCGGGGTTCACGAACCCGTCATCAAGGCGGGCCCTTGAGAGAGCCAAGGGCCATAACCTGCGAGAGAGGGGCCTCCCGCAGGCGGAGCAAGTCTAACCTCAATAAGTTATTATTATAATTCCAATGGGGGTTAAGGTGCTATAGATGGTGAAAAAAAAGCCAATGTGGTGGGGTAAGAGGCATTATCCTGGTTCGTCCTTCGATGAGGGGGGGGAGTAGGTGTCCAGATGATAAGGACTAGACAGAGGTGGCGAAGATAGTAGAAAATGGGTGATAGCCCTAGATGGTAAATGGTAAAAATGGGTAATAGCCCTAGATGGTCCTGGATGGGCATGAGCTCAGGGACAGAGACAGAGATCCCTAAGTGGGTGGGGGGAGGCATTCTTGGCCCAGATGATCCAGGCACCACTCCAGCCTCTCCATGGTCCTAGGCCAAGTCCATGGCCCTAGGCCAGATCTTCCAGTGGCCTCTGATGATCAGGCCCCCCCCAGCCACCGTCAGCCACCGTCCTGTCCTAAAGCTCTGTCCTGGCTCCTTCCCAAAGGGCCCAATAGTCCAGGCTCTCACCCAGCGCTCCGATATTCCTGGCGTTGATCTTTCGGCGTCTTCTATCAGCGCAGGCCTCCTTGCCGGCCGCCTCCACCTCACCTCCCTGCCGGCCGCTCTGTCACTCTGTCGCTCCGCTTGTCTCTCCCTCTGCCAGCGCGCACGCACCAGACGCCAAAACGCCGGACGCTGATGTGCCGCCGCCATTCCTCGCCTGCTCTCACGCCCAGCCTCTTCCGCTCTTCCTCGATCTCTTCCTCGATCTCTTCCTCGATCTCGATCTCCCTCCGACCACCCCGACCACCCTGGCGGACCAAAATAGGTCCAAAGCCAGCCAGGGTGGTGCAACAGTCCGACTCTCGACCCTCAGATGGAACGA
Organism: Natrix helvetica; assembly: GCF_964273705.1. Classification (NCBI taxonomy): domain Eukaryota; kingdom Metazoa; phylum Chordata; class Lepidosauria; order Squamata; family Natricidae; genus Natrix; species Natrix helvetica. The sequence continues at coordinate 170,560,493 of NC_138550.1, read as the reverse complement.
GGGCCGGGAATAGCATCCTTTACCCCATTGGCGCTCCGACGCGTCTCCCTTGGAGATAGATCTTCTATCTATCTATCTGCCTATCTATCTGTCTGTCTATTTTCTATGTATCTTTCTATTGATCTATCTGTCTGTCTGTGTCTGTCTGTCTAATAAAAACATTAATATTAAATATTAACAGGATTAGATCAAAAGCTAGGAAACCAAGAGCCTGAAAGATACCATGATGGCCTCTTTCATACGATGTGTTTTATATAAAGTTCTACGTTATCTCTCTCTCTCTTTAGGGGAAGATGCTGCTTCCCTTGGAGGAGCCGCAGGGCAGCCAGAGGGAGGGAGGGGTTCTAGCAGCCAGGAAGGCAGGAGGTCAAGCCCCCGTCCCACTCGGAGGGAGTCTATCTGGACCGTCCCCCACAATCCTATTTTCCTGGCTTCCTCCTTGCACAGCTATCCACATCTGAAGCTGGGAGTTTTCAGGCTGGGCAAAGGCCTTGAAATGCAGAGGAGGAACAGGCCGGAATTGGATTTTTCTCACAATTACCATTGGACAAAGGCTTCAAAATGGGCCGGGGGGGGGGGGGAGGAAGGGGGGGGCTCTCTTCTCTTCAAGGGTCCAAACTCCAATCTTTCCCAATGTCACACAAGAGTCCCCTCAGGGCCCTTTTCAACTGGAGAAGAGAACTGGGGCGTTTTAAGCCCCCCCCCCAGATGTGCTCTTTGTGAACTCACTGCCCCCCCCCGGATTCCCCTCCAAAGCGCAGTGAGGACAGCCCCCCCCCTCCGGGGGAACTTGGGCAACCAGGCCAAGGGAGCCAGGCAAACCTTTGGGGAGAGCAGCACGGAGGGTCCCAGGGAGGGAGGAAGGTGCAGGAGGAAGAAAACTGGAGGAGGAAGGAAGGAGGGAGGAAGGGGAGGAAGGGAAGGGAAGAAGGGAGAGAAGGAAGGGGAAGGAAAGGAAAGGGAGGGAAGGAAGGGGAACAGAAGGAAAAAGGAAAGGAAAGAAGGAAGGAAGGGGAAGGAAAAAGGAAAGGAAAGGAAAGGAAAGGAGGGAGGGAGGGAGGGAGGGAGGGAGGGAGGGAGGGAGGGAGGGAGGGAGGGAGGGAAGAAGACCAGACATACAGATATTGCTCTGTGGGGTCCTTGGTGCTCTCTAAGATTGGTTGTTTTTTTGTAGATGTCTCATTATCCAACTAAGTAACGTCATCAGTGTCCTTCCTTCCTTCCTTTCCTTTCCTTCCCTTCCTTCTCCTTGTAGGCTAAGTGATGCCATTCCCTAGTTGGATCATGGAAGGAAACCACCAAGCTCGGAGAGCATCATGGAGCCTCTGCAGTCCTCCTACTCCTCCTCCCTGCACACCCCACTCCCTTTGCGCACTGATGACGTTCCCTAGTCTGGTCATGAAACGTCCGCAAGGAAACCACCCAGCTCAGGGAGCCCCAAGGACCCCACCGTTCGACCCTGAGCTACCGAGGTTCTCTTCCATTGGTAGGCATCCCTCTCCCCCCCCCTCCCACGCCCCGCCACCTCTTCTCCCTCCCCCCCCCCCCTTCAAGGACAGCACAGTTCATCGGAAGGAGACAGGCTGCAAATGGAAGTGTCCAGGAAGAGCTGATGGCCTTAATTGGAGTCCAGCGCTCTCAAGGGACCGAAAGCCAGGGGAAAATCAGCGTGCTGACCACAATTTCCCCTTCCCCGTGCTCATCTCCCCTTCCTCGGCAGGCCCCGAACGGCCTCCCCATTTCCTCCTGTCAGTCTTAAACCTGGAAAGGGAGCGAGGGAGTCGCTGGGCCAGGAGAAAAGAAATTGGGAACCAGGGATTCGCACTCGGCTCAGAAGAGCAGCTCTGGAGGAAAACGGAGTAAAAATGCATCTACAGATACTCCTCAGATGGAGTCATTCCTACGGGTAGCCCTCGGATTACAACCACTCGTTTAGTGACCGTAACAGCGGCATAAAGGAAGAGTGACATGACCCGTTTTTTAAACACTGCGGCCTCAGAATATTTGGAGGCTTGGCACCTGGTTTGTATTTATGACGGTCGCTGTTGTCCCGGAGTCAGCTGATCCCCTTTTGCGACAGTCTAAAAAGCAAGGTCTACGGGGGAAGCCGGCTTCACTTCACAACCGTGCTACTCAATTAACAGAGATTCACTTAGCGACTGGCGCAAAAAAGGTGGCAAGATGGGGACAAAACTCATTTAACGACTGTCTCGCTCCATTGTCAAGGGCTACGCGTGCTAAGCATCTCTGCCACCGTGTCTTTCAGAGGAAAAATACAAAGGCAGCTTTTGTGCTGGGCAACTTGGAACGGAGGAGAAACTTCCTGTCAGAGAGGACAATTAACCAGTGGAACAGCTTGCCACCAGAGGTTGTGGCCGCTCCATCACTGGAGGTTTTTAAGACGAGACTGGACAGCCACTTGTCTGAAATGGAATGGGGTCTCCTGCTCGAGCAGGGGGTTGGACTAGAAGACCTCCAAGGTCCCTTCCAGCTCTATTCTGATTGAAATGGAATGGGGTCTCCTGCTCGAGCAGGGCGTTGGACTAGAAGACCTCCAAGGTCCCTTCCAGCTCTATTCTGATTGAAATGGCATAGGGTCTCCTGCTTGAGCAGGGGGCTGGACTAGAAGACCTCCAAGGTCCCTTCCAGCTCTATTCTGATTGAAACGGCATAGGGTCTCCTGCTCGAGCAGGGGGTTGGACTAGAAGACCTCCAAGGTCCCTTCCAGCTCTATTCTGATTGAAACGGCATAGGGTCTCCTGATTGAGCAGGGGGTTGGACTAGAAGACCTCCAAGGTCCCTTCCAGCTCTATTCTGAAAATTCTCCCCCAAAGACCTTTTCTGCAAATGTATTAAAACTACCCTCCTCCCCCCAATTCCCTGTTTGCTGTACGTTTTAATTCAGTCCCATTGGGAAATGGCAGCATTAATTCAAGGCCAGCCCTTTCCCATTAACTAACCCACCTGATTTTGGACATAAAACACTACAGCCGAACTGGGGTCTATTTAAAATAATAAAGCGCCTTTGATTTTTCATATTCATAAAAAGTGGACCAACAGGGCAGCCCAAGAGAACGCATGTCAATAAAAACCAAAGCAGAATATCAATATTTAGCCACATGGAAATTTATAACAATCGAGGGAGCCGTTTCTAATCTATTGGCGGAAAATCTGCACGTCACGCGCCATATTAAGCGATAGAAACGGGCACCACGGACAAAAGCCTTCGCACCATTTCAATATCTTTCCTGTGGCTATTTTGTTTTGTTTTTTAAAAAGAAAAAGTGTTAACACAACTTTCCTTGTTGTCAGGGCATCCCCAATGCCAGCCCCCTTGGCTTAAAATAGGGCAATACTTTGGGATAGATATTCTGGACAATGCTCCATAAAAGCAATCCCCAAATACAATTTAAAAATGCAAGAAGGACTTAGAAACAGACGGATTTTACAAAGAACCACAAGAATTAGACAACATTTTACAGGGGACGGAAGAAAAACTGATTTAAAAAATGTATCATTATTTTTTGTGGGTTAAAATGGAAGGAGAAGTAGTGAAAGAGACCAGTTTAGCATGGGCAACAAACTTTGGATATAATATAGAATTAGAGAAATGGGAAATAAACTACAGGCTAACCATGGCAATGGCATACAAACTTGTACAAAATGTTCTACAGATGGCACCTACCACCAGCAAGAATAGCAAAAATGTTTCCGGAATGTTCACCGGAGTGCTGGAAATGTAGCCGGCCTCACGGGACACTTTATCCTATGTGGTGGACATGTACGGCAGCAAAAAAATATTGGGTAAGAATAAAAAACCTGATTGGAAGAGATAACCGCACGATCAATAGAACTAAAACCAGAACTATTTCTATTAGCCATGCTTACATGGAATTATGAGAAAAAAATTAAATACTTAATATTACATGTAATAACTGCAGCAAGAATCATATATGCACAAAATTGGAAAAACAAAAATACACCAACAGGGAAAAAAACACCTAAATACCTGGAAGAAGAACCACTAAAAACAACCAGCTACAGAAGATCCGTCAAAAGCTCCAATTCTAAAGTAAAAGCCCAAGTTTTAAGGGGCCGGATCTGTTTCCAATGAAGCCACATAGCTATCAAACTTAACCCAGATAGTTCTTGACTTACAACCGTTCATTTAGTGACTGTTCGAACGGCCCTGAAAAAAGAGACTTAAAGTGTTGTGGCCCACTGGCAGCCAGCGGAGCTGGACAGTGAGGAGGGTTGGGGAGGAACATGGGCCAGTCCTGGGGGCTGGGGAAAGCTCAGGCGAGGGCTCTGCGTCGGAGGCAAAGAGGGGAGTTAGACAGCAGTGAGGCAGAGGAACAGCTGGAGCCTGTTCCCAGTGTGCGCCTGTGCAGAACTGCCAGAAGACAAGAACAACTAAGAAAACAGGGTCGAATTGGGAGTAGAGACACACCTTGGAGGTGATTGGCCCCTCCCAGAGGAAGCAAAAGAGGAGCGAATGGGGAGGGGGCCTTTTCAGGAAACCATTCCTTCATTTCGGTCTGGAAAGTTCTGTTGGTGACCCTAAGAGACTCTGTGCCTTGGCCTTGCCCTGCGCTTGGAAACTAGTTATCTGGCAGCTCTCCAGACGAGATAAGGTTCGTGTGGATAAACATACCTAGGAAAGACTGTTTGCCAAGCCTTGCTGTCTGTGAAGGAAAGGAATTCACAGTCGTGTAAATAAAAGGGGTTTTGCCAGGACTAAGACACTGCTTCTTGCTTTCTAAGGAAGCCTGGTTCAGAACAGTACGACGTTTCTCACACTTATGACCACTGCAGGATCCCCATGGTCCAGTGATCAAATTTGGTCATTTGGCAACTGACTCATATTCATGACGGCTGCAATGTCCCGGGGTCACGTTAATCTCTTTTTGCGACCTTCTGACAAGTAAAATCAAAGGGGAAGTCAGATTCATTTAACAACCGTGTTACTAATTTAACAGCGGCAGTGATTCACTTAACAACTGCTGCAAGAAAGGTAGTAAAACGGGACAAAGCTCACTTAATGAATGTCTCGCTTAGCAACGTCAATTTTGGGCTCAATTGTGATATAGGACTTCCTATCATTGTCCTGAGGATTCAGCAGAAACAAAGACTTCCTGCCTCAACTTTAAAGATTGGGGGGGGGTTAAAAATGGCCCCCGCTCTAATTCAGTCACTGGGCCACCAAAGGTGGCTGTAGATGCCACCCAAAAACTTTGGAGACTCACAGGTTGCCTGCAAAATCATGGTTTATGATTCTTTTAGCCGGGTAAAGGTGAGCCTGTCAAAACGTCAGAAAACTCTGAATCTCAGTTTATTTAACCCGTGTTTCATTTTTGGTAATTATTTGGCATTTCTTTATCTAATACACAGGGTTGGACTGTATTTTTAAACAACAACAACAAATAAATATGTAAAGAATTGCAGAGAATTGGGAGATTTAAAGCAATTGTTACATATTTCTTCGTCGTTGTTGTTTTTAAAAAAGTGCAGTCCAATCATGAGTATTGTAGAAAGAAATGCCAAATAATTACAGAAACGAAACAGGAGTAAAAAGAAGCTCATTTTCACCCTTGTCTTTCCCACGATAGCCATTGCTGAGTGTTGGTGAATGCAGGCGGGTCACCTTTGACCTGGGTATCACAGGTTCTCCACCACTGGCTTAGCATGTTCAAACCACTTTGGGCTCTTCTCAAAATTGCAAAACAAGCTTTAGCCAAAACTATGGGGGCGGGGGGGGGCGGGGGGGGGAATAAACACTCAATCCACAATGCAATTTTGCCTAAGGCCAGGAGGCAGATTGATGGGCTGGGCGGAGGACTCTGCAGTCAACCTTTGTTGGCCCACAAAGGGCCTAACTCAGAGATTGTTACAATAGGTCTTGGTGGCCCAAGGGACCCTCGCCCGATGCAACACAAGCCAAAGTGATTTTTTTTAACCTGCCAAAAGCAATTCTGCTTACTGCCTAGGATTTACACAGGTGAGGGAGGAGGAGGAGGAGGAGGAGGACTGTGGGGTCGGTGGTCTCTACGCTGGGTGGTTTTCTTACAGACCTTTCATGACTACAACAGGCAATATCATCAGTGCTACAAGGGAGGAGGGGTTGCAGGGAGGAGGAGGAAGAGGAGGAAGATGACTGTGGAATCCTTGGTGCTCTCTAAGCTGGGTGGTTTTCTTGAAACTGTTTCATGACCCAACTAGGGAACATCAATGCTAGAAGGGAAGGGGGGTTGTGGAATGGAGGTGGAGAAGGTGGAGGAGGAGGGGAGAGGAGGAGGAGGGGGAGGAGGAGGAGGAGGAGGAGGGAGGAAGAGGAGGAGGAGGAGAGAGCAGGAGGAGGAGAGAGGAGGAAGAGGAGGAGGAGGACAACGACTGTGGGGTCCTTGGTGTTCTCTGAACTTGGTGGTTTTCTTGCAGACGTTTCATGACCCAACTAGGGAACATCATCAGTGCTAGAAAGGAGTAGGGTTTGCAGAAAAGAGGAGGAGTGGGGAAGAGTAGTAGTACTCGGGGGTCCTTGGGGCTCTCTGAGCTTGGTGGTTTTCTTGCAGATTTTTCACAACCCAACTAGGTTACATCATCAGTGATAGTGGGAGTTGGGTTTGTGGAGAGGAGGAGAGGGAGGGGGAGGGGGGGAGGAGGAGGAGGGGGACTCCCAACTTTCTGCAGAGGGGCTTCCGAAATTAGTCTTGCTCCTGTACCTTGCCAAAATAATTTGGGAGACTGACTGGCATTACGTTTCCCATGCAGTTCAAGTAACAGATCTCGTAACCTTCCAGGCATCTCCACCTTCCAGAGATTGGGGGGGGGGGTGGGGGGGGGAATTCGTGTCCCTCCACAGGAGCACATTCCGTCCAGAGAAAACGTGGGTGGCCACAGGGCCACGTTCCCCCCTCCCCAGCAGCCCCCCCCAACACGGAGAGGGGCCTTTTGTTTTCCCTGGGGACCTTTTGAGAGGCTGTGAGATGATTAAAATGGAAAATAATAATAGATGGCATGGGCACCTAAAGTACACAGGTAGTCCTCGACTTACAACCCCAACTGAGCCCAACAGTCCTGTTCCTAAGGGAGACAGGTGACTTTTTGCTCCGTTTTACAACCTTGCTTGCCGCGGCTGTTCAGCGAATCGCTTCGGTTGTTAAGCGGGTCACAGGGTCGTTAAGCGAATCCGGCTTCCCCTTTGACTTTGCTCGTCCGGAGGTTGCAAAAGGGGGAATCACACGAGACCCCGGGACGCAGCAACCATCGTAAGTATGAGTCAGTTGCCAAGGATCTGAATTTTGACCGCATAACCCTGGGAATGCTGCAACGGCCGTAGCTGTGGAAAAAACGGTCGTAAGTCACCTTTTTCAGCAGCCACTTTGGACGGTCACTAAATGAGCTGTTGTAAGTGGAGAACTACCTCTACTGCCCAAGCACACCCTTCTCGCAGCGTGGGGAAAGAAGACGTTCATAACACAATAAGACCCGGGGGAAGGGACCCGGGGGGCCTTCTAGTCTGACCCTCCACTGAAGCTGGAGACCCTACACCAGGCTGAGGAATTCTGGGAGTTGAAGTCCACAAGTCTTAAAGTGGCCAAGCTTGGAGACCCCCCTCCAAGCTCTAGTCTTCCTCCGAAGGGTCACAATACCCCCCCCCCCCTTGCAGCTGAACCCAAAAGGATTCAACCTGGTGTACCGTTTCATCTTGAGACGGTAACCGTGATGTTAACCTTTGGAACGATGGGGGGTTTTTTTGCCATGCGCTAAATAAAGCTTCAAAGCCAGCAAAAAAGAGCAAAGGGACGTGCATTGCTTCCCTGGCTGGACGTGGGAGGGGTCGCTGTGTATCTCCCCCCCCCATTCTCCACCTAGGGAGTCTCTCCCCCACTTCCTGGGGAACTCCGGAGGATGACAGACGGCCCCCAAATCCTCAGATTAACTGTCCGCTAAAGTGAGAGAGTCAGCTTGGATGCCCAACGTCAGCACATGCCATCAATCGCGGGGGGCGGGGGGGAGCGGCTGCCTCCCCCCACTCTCCTTCTTCGCCTCCGGAGGCAGGCGGTTCATTTCTACTTCATTACTTCTCCACGGTGGTGAACCGGTGAGTGTCTTCCTTACCAGCTTGGCTACACACCCCGCACTGCATTATTTACTTGACCGACAGCTGCTGCGCCGAGTTCGAGTCAGGCGCTGGCCATGCTCAAGCTCCCCTTGGAAAGGGGACACTGGAGGATTTGATCCGATGTGGGGTGGGAGACTGGGGTTAATGTCAGCGTTCCAAATAGGATCCAAAATTAAATCAGAGTCCGAGGCAAAGGATTGCTCAGAGTCCCAATCTATGAAGAGAGCCATGTTGGCACATCTGGGAAAACCCGAATCTGAAAGCTTCCCGGATTTCCCCGCCCAGTTGAAAGTCCAAGATCTTGTCCCCACACCCACAAGCCCATCCCATGGTCCAATCTCCCACTGCCACGCTGGCAGTTCCACCCGTCCAGTTCCGGTCAGGTGCAGAGACAAAGGATGACCTTGGCTTTCTCGAAAGAATGTTGTTATGGCTACATGGCATCTCACTCCGTACAATCCCCCCTCCCATTTTCCCACCATAGAAAAGGCATAGCAGAAGAATAGAAAGTGTGGCAGGCCAAAGATCCAAAAGAAAAGATGGCTGCAGGACACACACACGGACACACACATACACACACACGGAGGGGGAGCCCCATCCAGGCTCCTGGGTCTTCTGGGAGGTTTTTCTTTTGGGGGGGTGGGGGGGTTGTATCTTGACCCAGCAGCCATGGTGCCATACATCTACATTTGCCGATACATTTAACAACCGGTTTACTAACCTCAATTACCATGAGTGATTCACTTAGCAACTCTGGTAAGAAAGGTTGTAAAATGGGGCAAAACTCGCTTAAGGAATGGCTCACTAAACAGGAGAAATGTGGGGCTCCATTGTGGTCGTAAGTCGAGGACTACCTGTGTTTGCACTAGCATGTGACAAAAACCCCAAAGAAAGCCCATTGCAAGGTCTGTGGCTGGGCTCACTTTCTGAAGTTATCTTCCGCACATTTAAAAAAATGCCTTTACAGGTGCTATACAGGTATGTCTCCTTCTTTTCTCCTACAAATAATCCTTGACTTATGACCGCAATGGAGCCCAAAGTATTTGCAGCTAGGATAGACAGTTGTTAAGTGAGTTCTGCCTCATTTTGCGACCTCTCTCACCACCATTGCTAAGCGGATCGCAGAAATGGTTAAGCTACTCCCACGTTTGTTAAACAAATCCGGCTTCTCCCTTGACTTGGCTTGTCAGAAGGTCGCAAAGGGGGATCCCAGGACACTGTGACCGTCATAAATGTGAGCCAGGTGCCAAGCGTCTGAATTTTGATCCTGTGACCGCAGGGACACTGCAATGGTCGTAAGTATGAACAACGATCATAAATCCCCATTTCAGTGCTTTTGTTACCTGGACTGGTCACTAAATGAGCAGTTGTAAGTCGAGGACTGACAGTTTATGTTCTCATCCTAAGGATTTTTGTAAGTTTGGTGGGTTTGTTACTCAACACAACCTGCACAGGAATTAGGCAACTCTTTCCACCACCTGCATCCAATCACCCTCCATGAAGAGTTATAACCCGATGCGGAATTTATGAAGCCCCCCGCAGGGTCCTCTTCTGAGTGCAATTTAATTTACTCCCATTTAGCCCTCTTGACTTCTTGGCCAAGAGCCCCCGAGGGTCAGCCAAGGGAGGCCTTCAAGCCCACCAAAGGCCAAGTCCCTTTCTTCCCCCAGATGATGGGATTATTCAACTTTTCTTTTCTTTTTTTAACAGAGCAGGCTAACGGCCAACGTTAATAACGCAAAGCAAAGACGATTTGTTTTGCGGCCGACATCAAGATGGAGGTTTCAAGCTTGCAGGGATCTCTCCTCCAGGAGCTTCCAGATCAGCTTCTGAAATGGGCTGTCCCCGAGGGGGGGGTGTCCTGCCTCTCCTCCAGGTAAGGCAGGTGGACAAATAGTGGGAGAAACCCCCCTGATTCCAAAAGAGATCACCTGCCACTCCCTTTCCCTTTGGTTTTTTAAAGAACTTGTGCAATTTGGATTTTTTTTTAAACATTGCATTTAGGCAAGAAAAACCAAGCGCACAGGTAAAGCATTAGGTGGTACCTGGCTCAGCAGGAGCACCTGTGAAAGGGATCTTGGAGTCCCAGTGGAGGATCAGTTGAATATGAGCCAGCTGTGTGCAGCAGCTGCTAAAAAGGCCAACACCATCCTAGGCTGCATGAACAGAGGGATAGAATCAAGATCACGTGAAGAGTTAATACCACTTCACAAAGCCTTGGTAAGGCCACACTTGGAATATTGCATCCATCATAATGTAGAAAAGATGTGGAGACTCTAGAAAGAGTGCAGAGAAGAGCAACAAGGAGGATTAGGCGACTGGAGACTAAAACATATGAAGAACGGTTGCAGGAACTGGGTATGTCTAGCTTAAGAGAAAGAAGGACTAGGGCAGACATGATAGCAGTGTTCCAATATCTCAGGGGTTGCCACAAAGAAGAGGGGGTCAACCTATTTCCCAAAGCACCAGAAGGCAGCACAAGAAGCAATGGGTGGAAAGGAATCAAGAATAGAATTTTAGAATAATATAACTTTACTGTCATTTTGAATGCACACTAATCGGCCCATATTAAAATGAAATTTCATTGCAAACAGCTCTCAAAGGGTCACCACCTCCAATATACACTACATGAACAGGACAAAATAAACAAATACAAAATTATGTGTATAAATACAAAAAGAAGAGAAGCAATCTAGAAAGTGGGAGGAATTTCCAATCCATGAAAACAGCTTCCCTCCAGATTTTGTGAATGCTCCCACACTGGAGGTTTTTAAGAAGAGACTGGACAGCCAATAGTCTGAAATATTACAGGGCACTGATGGCGAACCTATGGCACGCGGAGGCATTTGTCAGGGCACGCGAGGCATTGCCCTGTCAGCTGGCCAGCGCGCATGCACGCGCTGGCCAGCTGAGTTCACCCTTTTTTAAAGCCATTTTTCGCCCTCCCCAGGCTCCAGAGGCTTTAGAGGAGGCTGGGGAGGGCGAAAAGAGCCTCCCCTGCCCCCTCCCAGAGGCCCTCCAGAGGCTTCATGAGCTTCCCTGAAGCCTTCAGAGCGCTTAAAACGAACGTTTGCTCGGAGGGTCGTTTTGACCGCTCCGAAAGCTTCAGGGATTGTCTGGAGGGCATTGGGGGGGGGGAGGCTGTTTTCACCCTCCCCAGGCTCCTATAAAGCCTCTGGAGCCTGGGGAGGGCAAAAAAAGCATGTAACAATGGGGGGGGGCGTCTGTGGTGCGCGCATGCGTCCTGGGGTCACGCATTGCATTATGGGTGCGGCACGCCAGCACATGACCCCCATGCGCTCCCCCCACTTGTGGCAAGCGAGCCAAAAAAGGTTCGCCATCGCTGTTATAGGGTCTTCTGCTTGAGCAGAGGGTGGGGCTAGAAGACCTCTAAGGTCCCTTCCAGCTCTGTTATTCTGTCTTCCTGGCTTGAAAACCTTACTGACTCACATGCCACAAAAATTATTCAAACGCATGGAATATAAAATAGACAGACACCAACCTAGATCACACACCCAAAGTCAAGAAATGGGTGTGGCCTTCTGTAAAATTTTCAGAAATTTTCAGATAATTTTCTGAAATTGCTTCTGCAGCACCAGCCCCACCCCAAATCTGTGGGGAAGCTGTCAGTTTCACCCTATTTTGCTTTGGGTAATGGAGACTGGCCCACACTGAAATTAATCCATATCCCTTTCAGAGCAAGTCGCTTCTCCACGGTACAAAACACAGATATATATATATATGCATATATATACAGTATACATTTTGAAAAGCTTCACAACTTTTCAAGGCCAAATTACATAACCAGAGTGCCCCCTACAGGCCATTTGCAGGGAAGCAGCTTCCGTCCAACACTTCAACTTCAGGAATTAGCAGAGTTCGTTTAGTGACCGTTAGAAGTTGCAACTTATGACCGTTTTCACATTTATGGCCAAAATTCAGAAGCTTGGCAACGGCCTCGTATTTACGACGCTCTTAGCATCCCGGGAGTCACGTAATTGCATCCGTCTGAAAAGCAAAGTCAACGGATAAGCCAGATTCACTTAACGGCGATGTCAGTAACTTAAAAACTGCAGCGACTGGCTTAACAACAGTGGCAAGAAAGGTCGTAAAATGGGGCAAAACTCACTTAACAACTGTCTCAGCCACATAAATTTTGGGCTCAGTTGTGGTCGTAAATCGAGGACTACCAATACTTTTTCTTTTCTTTTCAAATTCTCACAACTGAGAACGGAACCAAACGGTACGTTAAGCCGCAACAGCAGCCCCGGAGATGAGTGACAGATGTCTGTTTCAAAAGAGACCCGGAGGGAGGCTTTCGATCTCCAGATCTTCGGCTGGCGGAAAAGCCAGGATTCGCGGCTTGAGAAGACAGGGGCATGGTTAATCCCAGGGACCCCGGCAGGTGAGAGTCTCCCCAACTGAGGCCAAACGGCCTCCAGGGCTCCTGCCTCCCCTTTCTCCTCGGCCCCCACGAAGCCAATGGGCTCCCCTCCACTCAGGCTGCAGCCCAACAGGGCCACCGGTTGCTACGAGAGCACCTGCCAACAGGGGGCGCAGTTCACATTTGGGAAGATGCCTGTTTGTTTATATCTCACTTTTATTATTTTTGGAATTAATGACAGGCTATACCTAATCCTCCTTTCTCCTCCCATTTTCCCACAACAACCCTGCGAGGTGAGGTGGGCTGAGAAAAGGACAGGCCCAAAGTCACCCAGCTGGCTTTCAGGCCTATGGCGGGACTAGAACTCAACGCCTGCTGATTCCCAGGCCAGGACCTTCACCACTGGGCCAACCTGGGGGAGGGGAGCCACTCTGGAACAAATGCACCTCCAGTTCCAAGGGGGCATCGACCCTCCTTCCTTCCTTCCCCTGCCAGCCCTTCTGGGAGAGGTGATGGGCCATGAGCTCAAAAGCTGCCCAAGGCCTTGAGACCCTCCCCCCCTGGGGGTCTCCAGGAAGGCCTGGCATCTCCTCCATCCACCCTCAATGATCCTCCCATTTCTTCAGACTGGAATCGGATCAACTCCATCAGGCCGGCTTTGCCTCAACAATATCCAGGCAGTGTATCACGGGGTTGGAGGGAACCTAAAATGTCATCTGGTCCACCCCACGCACGCCCCCATGCAAACTGCAGGATTCACACATATACAGTATGTAGCCCCAACTGATGCTTGTGCCACCTCTGAAAACTCCCTGAGAAACCACCCAGGCCTTTAAGCGACAGCCCCTCCTTGCAAGGGGGCAGAGGAATTCGACACCCTCCCACCCACCCCCATTCCCAATGCAGTCTCTCTCTCTCTCCCTCTCTCACACACACACTCACCCTGTCATTTCCCCCTCCCAACCAATGAATATCAATGGGCCATAATGGCCCTTCCATCTCCCACGCCATCCGACAGAACTGAGGAAGCTTCCAGGAGAGGAAGCAAAAGCTCTTTTGGTCCTCTCCTTCCTCTGGTTGCCTTTTCAACACTATAAACCACTTTATGACCTGGATGGGCTGAGAATCGTCATTAAGACAGTCCTAGCAGAGCAACTGAAGGGGGGAATCGCCTGGAGCTGGCCCGTCTCCTCAGTGGCCAGGGGGGCGGGGGAGGACCAACCACGCGGAGCAAACTTCAAAATTGGAAGGGCATCTCTGTCCTAATGAGAAAGCCCCACCCCACGAAGAGCTGGCAGGGGCAAGGAAGACATGCCTGGCGTGGCTCAGATGATTCTGCCGGTGAGCTGAGACCAGGAGAGCCTTCTCCCAATTAGGGGGGGGGGGCATTGAGATAGTTGCCAAGCCCCAAAATAGACCAGCAGCTGAAGTTTCTGCTCAGACCTCCTTTGTCCCACGGGGGCAACTCGACCTTCTTGGTTTTTCTTTTGAAGAAGTTTCACTTCTCACCCAAGAAGCTTCTTCAGCTCTGGCTGGATGGTGGGGAAGGGAAGGATTTGTACTCCTTGCAGACAGCTGGTCATTTGTATTCATTTAGAGGGTCGTTGAGGCCACTTGGAGCTTTACCTGTGTCCTCAGGGTCACCTGAGTGGTGCAAAGGGGTGGGACTACAACACGGTCCTTTCAGCAGTTCAATACAGTGCAATACAATAGCAGAGTTGGAAGGGACTTTGGAGGTCTTCTAGTCCAACCCCCTGCCTAGGCAGGAAACCCTATACCGTTTCAGACAAATGGCTATCCAACATCTTCTTAAAGACTTCCAGTTCCAGTTCCACACACCCATTTGCACCACTCAGGTGAAACCTCTTAAAAATTTCCAGTGATGTAGCACCCACAATTTCTGGTGTCACGCTGTTCCACCGGTTAATTGTCCTCATTGTCAGGAAATGTCTCCTTAGTTCTAGGTTGTTTCTCTCCTTGATTAGTTTCCATTCATTGCTTCTTGTCCTACCCTCAGGTGCTTTGTAGAATAGCTTGACCCCTTTCTCCTCTCTGTAGCAGCCCCTCAAATATTGGAAGGCTGCTATCCTGTCTCCCCTGGTCCTTCTCTTCACTGGACTAGCCAGGCCCAGTTCCTGCAACCGTTCATCGTATGTTTTAGCCTCCAGTCCCCTCATCATCCTGGTTGCTCTTCTCTGCACGCTTTCCAGAGTCTCCACATCTTCTTTATGGTGTGGTGACCAAAGCTGGATGCAGGACTCCAGGTGTGGTCTTACTAAGGCTTTGTAGAAGGGTATGAGCACCTCCCTTGATCTTGACTGGCGGTTCTGAGGGCCAGGTGGTCTCTATACATCTTCCACAGCTTCTATGCGTTATTCAGAATGGCAGCACATGATGGTGGACCTGACAGCTAACTTTATTCTGCTTTTTCTATTCTTTGATCACACACCTTTTGTGCGTCCTTTGGGTTGTTGTTTTGCTGCCTGACCTACTTTCCCTGCAGCTTCGCTTGACTGGCAGATCCCCCTGACATTTTCCTGTAGAATAGGCTGGTACAAAACTTCAGAATTCACAGTGCCATTGATCGGAGCAGACCATCCCGCGGCCCAGAAGCAGCCACCAAGCCATGATTCTGCCACCACCCTGTTTCTCAGGGGGGTCAAGGAGAACCCGGAAAAAGGAGAGCTCAGAGAAAGACCTGCTTGCTCCTCAGTCTGCCCACTCGGTTACCCCCTCCGCGGTCGAAAGAAACCAGCAATCTTAAAGGCAGCTAAGTGAATAGAAGGCCCAGCTAACATCTGGCCAACGACTAGGTCGACCCACCCATTTTGTAGAACAGGGGTGGGCAATGATGGGCCCTTGAAGACTTGTGGACTTCAACTCCCAGAATTCCTCAGCCAGCCATGCTCAGGCATTCTGGGAGTCGAAGTCCACAGGCCATCAAGGGGCCATCGCTGCCCACCTCTGCTGTAGAAGATAACCCATGTCTCTGGAAAGGCCCCTTGTCTCCATGATCAAATCCATGCGCTCAAGCAAATGGGCGCCACCAACCAGACATGAACTGCAGAAAGGAGCAACTGAAGCCAAGGGTGCCACCGGCTGGCATTTGGGGGCATGAGAAAAACACTTAGGCATTGAGTGTGCAGATTCTCCTTCATCCAGGTCATGGTTGTCCCAAAGGGGCTTTCCTAGTTTTTCTTTGAAGACGTTTCGCTTCTCATCCCAGAAGCTTCTTCAGCTTAGAGAAGCTTCTCTGATGAGAAATGAAATGTCTTCAAAGAAAACCCAGAAAGTTCACAGTTAAACAGAACAGAGTTGGAAGGGAGCTTGGAGGTCTTCTAGTCCAACCCTCTGCCTAGGCAGGAAGCCCTACACCACTTCAGACACATGGTTATCCAACATCTTCTTAAAAACTTCCAGTGTTTGAACATTCACAGCTTCTGGAGGGAAGCTGTTCCACTGATTAATTGTTCTAACGGTCAGGAAATTTCTCCTCAGTTCTAAGTTGCTTCTCTCCTTGATTAGTTTCCACCCATTGCTTCTTGTTCTGTCCTCAGGTGCCTTGGAGAATAGTTTGACTCCCTCTTCTTTGTGGCAACCCCTGAGATATTGGAAGACTGCTATCATGTCCCCCCTAGTCCTTCTTTCTCTTAAGCTAAACATACCCAGTTCCTGCAACCGTTCTTCATATGTTTTAGTCTCCAGTCCCCAAATCATCTTCGTTGCTCTTCTCTGCACTCTTTCCAGAGTCTCCACATCTTTTCTACATCCTGGTGACCAAAACTGGATGCAGTATTCCAAGTGTGGCTTTACCAAGGCATTATAAAGTAGTATTAATCCTTCACGTGATCTTGATTCTATCCCTCTGTTGATGCAGCCTAGAACTGTGTTGGCTTTTTTGGCAGCTGCTGCACACGGCTGGCTCCTTTTTAAGCGGTTCTCCACTAGGACTCCAAGATCCCTTTCACAGTTACTACTGTTGAGCAAGGTACCACCTATACCAGGGGTGTCCAAACTTGGAAACTTTAAGACTTGTGGACTTCAACTCCCAGAATTCCCCAGCCTGGGAATTCTGGGAGTTGAAGTCCACAAGTCTTAAAGTTCCCAAGTTTGGACACCCCTGACCTATACTATACCTGTGCATTTGGTTTTTGTTGCCTAAACGTAGAACCATTGAAAAACGTTGCCTCTTGGAAAAGCCCCTTTGGGATCCAGGCCAAGCTGCTTAATTCTCCTCCATCCAGGCACCAACTGAAGTAAGAAAGAAGCCGCTAATGACTCTTCACTTAGTAATGGAGATTAGATCATTGCTCAGATTATATTCCCCAGGAATGGCATGGCCACGTTCCCAGGAAACCTAATGCTCCTCCCCACCCTGTGCACAATACAACCCCAGCCGTCCCACCCCCCCACCCCCACCTGCCCCTGCACACTCCAGGCTAAACAAGCCACCACGGGGGAAGCCCCACGCCCAAGCCATGGTCCAAAAGTCCCCACAGCTGCTTCGCTGCCTGGACTCCGGGTCTCGGCAATGGCACAAGCCGAGCCCGGAACAGCTGAGAAACTGACCGGGCGCTTGTCAGCGGGGCCAGTTGGGGAGATTGATGGGCAGAGCTTTCTCCTGGGTGCCCGGGCATGGCACGCCACTCGGAGAACGTGAAACCAAGCCTCCCGGATCCAATTAAAGGTCTCGGTCGCAAGGGTGGTGGAACAGGGGGACAGCAGGGCGTGAGCGAGGCACGTAGCGGATTCTGGAACGGCGGCAAAATCGTTACGAAAGCGTCTCCACTCTTGCAGGCTGGAAAAATCCACCGGTTCAAACAGCCCCCCCCCCCGCCGTGCAGGAAGCACCGTGCATATAAAACCATTGAAGTTGCCAAATCCTCCATTTCCAAGAAGACAGAATTCAACCCTTCCAAGACGGAGTGGCTGTGGCTTCCGGCCTCCCGGTTCAACCAGTTACTTCCATCTCTGGCCATTGGGGGCGAGCAACTGGCCCCCATGGAACAGGTGCGCAATTTGGGCGTCCTCCTGGATGCCCAGCTGTCCATGGATGACCATGTAACAGCCGTGGCAAGGGGGGCGTTCCATCAGGTTCGCCTGATGCGCCAATTGCGCCCCTTATTGGACCGGGATGCCCTACGCACAGTCACCCATGCGCTAGTGACGTCTCGCCTGGACTACTGCAATGCTCTCTACATGGGGCTTCCCCTGAGATGCACTCGGAGACTGCAGTTGGTCCAGAACGCGGCCGCGCGGGTGATTATGGGGAGGACTAGATACTCCCCTGTAACACCTCTCCTGCGCGAGCTGCACTGGCTTCCTGTAGTCTACCGAGTGCGTTTCAAGGTTTTGATTATGATCTTTAAAGCGCTTCATGGCACAGGACCTAGTTACATGCAGGATCGCATCCTGCCCCACACATCCCTACGACCAATCCGCTCACACAGAGAGGGACTTCTTCGGGTGCCGTCCGCTAAACAGTGTCGGGGGGCGACACCCAGGAGCAGAGCCTTCTCTGTGATGGGCCCAGCCCTGTGGAATGACCTCCCCCGTGACATCAGGATTACTTCCGATCTCCGCTCCTTCCGTGTACAGCTGAAGACCCACCTCTTTCAATTATCTGGCCTGGCTCAACCGTAAATTTTTTCTTATTCCTCCTGACAGTCCATTCAAATTTTTTAAATTTTTAAATTGTGTTATTACTAATGGGGTATTTTAATGGTGATTTTTAACTGTCTAAACGTGATGTAATTTGTTACCTCCTCCGTCCATGTATGTCTTTGTATATGTGTATGTTTATGTGTTTGTACATATGTTTTATGTTTTATATGTTTTATTGTACGCCGCCCCGAGTCCTGTCTGGAAAGGGAGCAGCTAATAAATTCAAATTTATTATTTATTATTATTATTACAGATATTTTGTGGGCCACCTTCAGGGCATTAAATGGGCCCAAGGAGAACGGCTGGATACCTCCCAGAAGAATGGGGACGGGAGGATTTGATTTGAGGTGGCTTCCTTGGAAACAATCCCAAAGTGGGTTTTCCTCCCACCTTCTCTGTCTAATCCACAACTCTGGGGTTCCCGGGTCTTTTCTCATCCCGTCAAGAGGGATAGAATCAAAATCACATGAAATATTAGCACCGCAATATACTATCTTGCTAAGACCGTCCTTGGAACATTGCCTCCAGTTTGGGATTAGGGGCAGAGGTGGAATTCAGCTCGTTCAGGCCAGTTGAGGAAAACCAGTAGTGGAGATCGCAGCTGCGCGCACACGAAGCAAGCGTCCCCATGTGTGGCGAACTGATGGTAAAAATAAGTGAAACCACCGCTGATTAGGGGAGACATGATAGCAGTCTTCCAATATCTCAGGGGTTGCCACAAAGAAGAAGGGAGTCAAACTATTCTCCAAGGCACCTGAGGGTAGAACAAGAAGCAATGGGTGGAAACTAATCAAGGAGAGAAGCAACTTAGAACGGAAGGAGACATTTCCTGACAGTCAGAACAATTAATCAGTGGAACTGCTTGCCACCAGAGGTTGTGGATGCTCCATCACTGGAGGCTTGCAAGAAGAGATTGGACAGCCATTTGTCTGAAACGGTATAGGGTCCCCTGCTTGAGCAATGGGTCCAACTACCGTAGAAGACCTCCAAAGTCCCTTCCAACTCTGTTGTTCTCTATCAGGACTAGGGGGTGACCTTATGGCAGCGTTCCATTGTTTGAGGGGCAGCCACAAAGCAGGGGTGAAATCCAGCATGTTCTGACAGGTTCTGGAGAACCGGGAGCGGAAATGTTGAGAAGTTCAGAGAACCGGCAAATGCCACCCCTGGCTGGCCCCCGAGTGGGGAGGGAAGGGGGATTTTGCACCATCCTTCCCCTGCCACGCCCACCAAGCCACGCCCACAGAACCGACAGTAAAAAAATATGAATTTCACCACTGCCACAAAGGACTGGACGTTAACTATAAATCCACGTATTTGCATACGCTAAATAAACAAATAAATGAGGGGCTGTCCCAGGGGGTCAAGCTACTCTCCAAAGCACCCGAAGGCAGGACAAGAAGCAACGGGTGGAAACCTATCAAAGCAAGATCCAAGCTAGAATTAAGGAGAAATTTCCTGGCAGTTGGAACAATTAACCAGGGGAAGGGCTTGCCTTCAGAAGTCCTGGGTTGCTCCATCACTGGAGGTTTTTAAGAAGAGTTTGGACAACCATTTGTCTGGAATGGTATAGGGTTTCCTGCTCCAACCGGGGGTTGGACTAGAGGACCTCCAAGGTCCCTTCCGACTCAGTCATTCTGTTATTCTGTTAATTGTGGGCCAGCTGAGAGATGGATCAAGGAAGCAAGAACTTTTCACAAAGTCTCCCCAGCCGTCCCCAAGGAAGATGACCTGACCCAGATGGATGAACGCACATTAGCTTTTTGCTAAAATATTCATGGCAGCCGAGTGCCCGAGAACCTTGAGGCAGCCAAGTCAAAAACTGCCAAGAGTTGTTTTAAAAAAATAAAAATAAAAACTCACGCCTCCCCCACACCGCAGAAAGGATCTCTTATTGTTTACGCAGAGAGCCTACAACAAAAAGTTTTAAGAAATAAAATAAAAAGGACACAGAAGCTCTTTGATTGAACTGCATAGAAGGCATCTCTGAAATGGGTGGAAACATCAAAATTGCTGAAATCACGTAAAATCCCATCATGTAAAATTCCTATGTCAGGCCTGCAGCCCTCTTTTCTTTTGGATCTTTGGCCTGCCACACTTTCTATTATTCTACGATGCTTCTTCTATTGTGGGAAAATGGGAGGGGGGAGTTGTAAGAAGTTAGGTGCAATGTAGCCATAACAACATTCTTTCTAGAAAGACAAGGTCATCCTTTGTCTCTGCACCTGACCGGATCGGAGGAACTGCCAGCGTCGCAGTGGAAGATTGGAGTATGGGATGGGCTTGTGGGTGTGGGGGCAAGATCTTGGACTTTCAACTGGGCGGGGAAAACTGGGAAGCTTTCAGATTCAGGTTTCCCCAGATGTGCCAACATGGCTCTCTTCATAAATTGGAACTCTGAGCAATCCTTTGCCTCGGACTCAGATTTACTTTTGGATGCTATTTGGAAGCCTGACAAATGTTATATGTTTCCACCCACTTCCACTCATGAAAATAAAGGAGATGGGATCTCACTTTCTGCCAGATTTCCCTGAGAACTTCTCTATTGTCTTTCTCAACAGCATTCTCCATCCTTTTGGAAATAAAAGAATGCAGCCTAACTGGAGAAATGCAGGTTCCCTTCATTGACCAAGAGACAACCGTTTCTCTCAAACGCCCGAATCTCAGTTTCTAAGCGGTTACAAGATGCTCTCAAATGGCCTGAAATTCTTCCCATCAGAGCGGGGGGCGCTGGGGGGGGGGGGGGAGGCTCCAACCTTGGCAACCTGGAAGACCTGTGGACTTCAATTCCCAGAATTCCCTAGCCATGAGAGTTGAGGTCCCCAAGTTGCCACGGTCGGATGGGTCTATGACCCTTTCCTTTGGCCAACTCACCACGGCCAAGAGGACATCTATGGGAAAAGGGTTACGCTAATACCAAAGAAATGGTGGAATAGTATCATTAAAAAAAGGATGGCAAAGGAGAGACAGATTGAAAGGTGAATGGCAAAACTTAAAATCATTTTCTAATTTATTTTAAATAAACTGAATTGCTAAATTGCCCACAGGGAGTTGGCCATATCCACTTGTCCCATTTTGAGGCTGGGCACTCCTGCATTAGAGGGGTGTTGGAGAACTGCCTGAAATGGTATGGGGTCTCCTGATTGAGCAGGGGGCTGGACTAGAAGACCTCCAGGGTCCCTTCCAGCTCTATTCTGATGGAAATGGCACAGGGTCTCCTGCTTGAGCAGGGGGTTGGACTAGAAGACCTCCAGGGTCCCTTCCAGCTTGATTCTGATTGAAATGGCATAGGGTCTCCTGATTGAGCAGGGGGCTGGACTAGAAGACCTCCAAGGTCCCTTCCAGCTCTATTCTGATGGAAATGGCATAGGGTCTCCTGATTGAGCAGGGGGTTGGACTAGAAGACCTCCAGGGTCCCTTCCAGCTCGATTCTGATTGAAATGGCATAGGGTCTCCTGATTGAGCAGGGGGTTGGACTAGAAGACCTCCAAGGTCCCTTCCAGCTCTATTCTGATGGAAATGGCATAGGGTCTCCTGATTGAGCAGGGGGTTGGACTAGAAGACCTCCAGGGTCCCTTCCAGCTCGATTCTGATTGAAATGGCATAGGGTCTCCTGCTTGAGCAGGGGGCTGAACTAGAAGTCCTCCAAGGTCCCTTCCAGCTCGATTCTGATTCTGAAATGCTTCGGCTGTGATAAACCTGGGGGCATCTGAAATGCCCAAATTCTCTCCTATTCATTGCCATCAATTAGCAACACCTGGAATAGGTAACTTAGAATTAGCTGCTCAGTAAGAGCCTGGCTGTTTTTCGGAAGAAGAAAAAAAGGAATTTTACATTCAAAATCTCAGCCACTACAACTGAACAGACGGCTCCAAGGCAAGGGTGAAAGGGTCCTCGATTTACATCAGTTCATTTAGCGACCGTTCAAAGTTACAACGGCCCTGACAAAAATGACTTATGACCTTTTTCGCACTTACGACCATTACAGCATTGCCATGATGACGTGACCAGAATTCAGACGAGTAGCAAATGACTCATATTTATGACAGTTGCAGTGTCCAGGGGAGTCACATGATCCCCTTTTGACAACCAAAGTCAACGAGGGAGCCGGATTCATTTAACAACCATATGACTAACTTAAGAACGGCAGTGATTCCCTTAGCAACTGTGGCGAGAAAGGCCTTAAAATGGCGCAAGCCTTACTTAAGGACCGTCTCGCTCAGCAACATAAACTCTGGGTTCCATTGTGGCCGTAAGCGGAGGACGACTTGCGCTGAGCGGCCAGAGGACGCATCAGCCACGGAGGACAATGCGAAGCTGCGCATGGAGCATCTTTGATGCCACTTTCCTCCTCCGCCTGGCCTCTCTTTTTTTTTTTGATGGCTTTGCTAAGTCATCTCTTCCCTTTGCATTTGGGTCACCGGACGGGAGGGAGGGGGGGAGGGGGGGAGGGAGAGGGGCAGGAGGAGCCCGTCTCTCGCACGAGTCCAATAGCCGGAGATGGACGAGGCACAACCTGTCAAACGGCGGCAGAGCCTGATGTGACACGGCGGCTGGGTTCGTTTGAAAAGTGCTTGGGGAAGGGGTTTTCGTTTTGCTGGGCACTTTGGAGGATGCGACTGAAGGTTTTCTTTTAAAAAGAAAAAAGAGTGAAAAAGCTACTAAGGAAATTAGAACAAGGTCAGGAAGGGATCTGCACAACCACAGATTGGGGCGGGGGGGGGGGATCGGAGCCCAGGAAAAAGCAAAACCCGAAGAGCCACAGCTCCTCCCCAGACAAAGGATTTGTGTTTTCGGGGACGCGTCTAACGGGTGTTTTTAAAGTCTGCAATTAAAATACTTTTTCCGGGAAACCCAGGGAGGACAAAAACACTTGCAAAGAACAGCCAAAGGAGCCATACAAAAGTTCGGGAACATCAAGGCTGACAAAGAAGATCAGGAGAAGCAGAGATGCACAGCCTGGGGGCAGGGAACTCGGCCGTGGGGATGGCTCTGCCCAGCAAGAGAGACGGGGAGCTGCCCCAGAGTACCAGGTGGGGGACCTAGGCACCGTTTACAGAGGGTCCAGGCAGCCCCCGCCCAGTGACAAAAAGGATAGAAAATGAGCTTAAACGTTGGGGTGAGCACATGTCCATCATCCAACATAAATCAAAAATCAGAACATTCAGAAAGAGAAGAAAAGTGAAAGGGAGGGAGGGAGGGAGGACAAACAATGGAGCTGGTTTGCTGATTTCCACAAAAGGAGGGAGAGTGGGAGTTGGGGGAAGAAGGAAAGAAGGAAGGGAGGGACGGACGGACAGACAGACAGACACAGACAGACAGACAGACAGAGACAGAGACAGGAAGGAAGGAAGGAAGGAAGGAAGGAAGGAAGGAAGGAAGGAAGGAAGACAAATGATGGAGGTGATTTGCTGATTTCCACAAAGGGAAGAAAGAAAGAAAGAAAGAAAGAAAGAAAGAAAGAAAGAAAGAAAGAAAGAAAGAAAGAAAGAAAGAAAGAGAAAGACAGACAGAGGAAGGAAGGAAGGAAGGAAGGAAGGAAGGAAGGAAGGAAGGAAGGAAGGAAGACAAATGATGGAGGTGATTTGCTGATTTCCACAAAGGGAAGAAAGAAAGAAAGAAAGAAAGAAAGAAAGAAAGAAAGAAAGAAAGAAAGAAAGAAAGAAAGAAAGAAAGAGAAAGACAGACAGAGGAAGGAAGGAAGGAAGGAAGGAAGGAAGGAAGGAAGGAAGGAAGGAAGACAAATGATGGAGGTGATCTGATTTCCACAAAGGGAAGAAAGAAAGAAAGAAAGAAAGAAAGAAAGAAAGAAAGAAAGAAAGAAAGAAAGAAAGAGAAAGACAGACAGAGGAAGGAAGGAAGGAAGGAAGGAAGGAAGGAAGGAAGGAAGGAAGGAAGGAAGGAAGGAAGGAAAATGATGGAGCTGATTTGCTGATTTCCATAAAGGGAGGGAAGAAAGAAAGAAAGAAAGAAAGAAAGAAAGAAAGAAAGAAAGAAAGAAAGAAAGAAAGAAAGAAAGGAAGGAAGGGAGGGGGGAGGAAGGAAGGACAGAAGATAACCAATTTCGTTGTATTTAAGTACAATGACAATAAAGGTTATACTTATAGATAAATACATAGGGTGGACTTGATGGACCATTAGCCCTATTTCTGCCACCAGTTTCCGATGTCCCTCTGGCCTTCAGGGCGTCGTCCCCCCCGCACACCCCCATCCATTTCCAGGCGACAGACGGTCTGTTTCTCAACTAAGGGCCCGCGAACTCCGAGTCCACCTTGTCCGCTGCCAGATGCAGGGACTCTTCTGCGGTGGGATGGGGATTTTCAAGAAGCCAACTCTCCCGGCCATTCGTCTTGGGCTGATTAGCTGACTTCAAGGCGCTGAAGAAGAGAGCGAGCCGAAGCCAGAGTCACGGAGAAAGGGGGGGGGAGTGCACGTGCGTGCACACACCTCCCCAAGGACTGGGGGTGTGTGGAAACCTCAACCCATCCGCCTAAATTTATACGCATTCCTTTTAAAATAAAGAAATAAAGAAGAGGCTGGAAGGCTGCGAGCGCCTGGGATTTATGGCCTGTCTCCCGGGGGAGTTTAACATCTTGATTTCATGCTAATCTTCTTCATTACATTTGATAGCAAAGCTCGTCTTTATTTATGGACCGCTGCAGCTTTCAAAGGTGGATTGGCGGGCCTTCGCTCGCCCGCAGGCAGCACCAGAGAGCGGCCCTCCAGTAGAACAGCTCCCATCTAAGGGGCTGCCCCAAAGAAGGGGGGGGGGTGTCACCTTAATCTCCCAAACACCTGAAAGCCGGACAAGACGCAACGGGTGGGAACGAATCAAGGAGAGAAGCAACCTGGAAATAAGGAGGAAACCTCCGGACAGTGAGGACAATTAAGCCAGTGGGACAGAAGTTACCTCCAGAACTTCTGGGTGCTCCATCGCGGGAAGTTTTTAAGAAGATACTGGACAACCATTTGTCTGAAATGGCAAAGGGTCTCCTGCTTGAGTAGTGGGCTGGACTAGAAGACCTCTAAGGTCCCTTCCAACTCTGTGATTCTGTTAATCGAGCACTCAGTTCCACAAAAGAGGCAACCAAACGATCCGGAAATAGTCTTCCAATATCTCAGGGGTTGCCACAAAGAAGAGGGAGTCAAGGTATTCTCCGAGGCACCTGAGGGTAGAACAAGAAGCAATGGGTGGAAACTAAACAAGGAGAGAAGCCACTTAGAACTGAGGAGGAATGTCCTGACAGTTAGAACAATTAATCAGTGGAACAGAAGTTGCCTCCAGAAGTTGTGAATGCCCCAACATTGGAAGTCTTTAAGAAGATGTTGGATAGCCATTTGTCTGGAACGGTATAGGGTTTCCTACCTAGGCAGGGGGTTGGACTAGAAGACCTCAAAGGTCCCTTCCAACTCTGCAATTGTATTGTATTGTATAAGAAGCAATCGGTGGAAACTAATCAAGAAGAGAAGCCACTTAGAACTGAGGAGAAATTTCCTGACAGTCAGAACAATTAATCAGTGGAATATCTTGCCTCCAGAAGTTGTGAATGCCCCAACCCTGGAAGTCTTTAAGAAGATGTTGGATAGCCATTTGTCTGAAACAGTATAGGGTTTCCTGCCTAGGCAGGGGGTTGGACTAGAAGACCTCCAAGGTCCCTTCCCACTCTGCTATTGTATTGCATTGTATTATATTGATTTTTCTTGTCAGAAGCAACCATTATAAAACATGAGTCAATTTTGAAATAGAACAAGTCTGATTCCCTCACCCTGAAAAGACCTTCCTGGACCCTTTCATAGGCAGAATCCCCCTCCTCATTTTTATTTTCACCGAGTACTGCTGCCCTCACCTCCTATGTCCTTCTCTATCACCAACTAAGTGATGACTCTAACACAGCAGGAAAAAAATAAAATGCACCTTTTTCTTCTCCAAATAGGAGGAAAAAGTAACTCTTGCCAGAAACAAAAGAGGGGATGAGAGATATCGGCATCATTCAGGCACCCGTCATAAGTTGAGGATTACCTGTATATAGCTTTGCTGGCTGGGGAATTCTGGGAGTTGAAGTTCGCCAGGCACCAAGTTGCCAAGGTTGGATACCCCTGCTTTAAGGTTCGTGGAAATGGTGCCCTTGAATGGCGGAAGGCCAGTTGAACATGCATGGCAAGGGGAAGGCCCACGCTCACCTGGGGACATTTACACCTGTCTGATCCTCCCTATGGATCCTGGCTGCTCTTCCTACCGCCCTGGGATCTTGGCATCTGGCGGGGGCGCCAGGTTGGGCATACCCAACTGGAAAGGACCGAGTACAACCTTAAGCGGCTGTCCTCTTTTCCCTTTTCATCAGCTGTTCCAACTCCACCATTGCCTCACAAGCCCCCTCCCCCCCCCAGATCAGACAGGACTATGTAACAGAATAGCAAAGTTGGAAGGGACCTTGGAGGTCTTCTAGTCCAACCTGCCGCTCGGTGTAGGAAATCCCTTTCGGACCAACGTTCGTAAAAACCTTCCAAAATGGAGCACCCACAACTTCCGGAGGCAAGTCATTAAAGGGAGTCATGCCCCCATTCCTCCCCTCCCCCCCAAAAAATGCATACCGCTAGCTGCCATTTAGAAGCAAATATCCCACGGCCCATTACCGCTCCCCTCCCCCAAAATAGTCCAAACTCGCGGATTATGGGGGAAGAGCTCATGAGCACAGCTCTAAGGATACATTAAAAGAGGCCAGACTCTGACTTTTCTGACAGTTTATTCAAGATTACAAGATCATTTATCCAAGATTAAAGGAACGAGGCAGTAGCCTTTTTGGCCTCCTCTGCCTAATTCAGCAATATATTTTTTTAGTTTTCCTTAGAGAAGCAACGCCTGGGGTTGTGGAACTGCTGCGATGCCCTTTGGCAGTGTTTGGGGGTTGTAAAACACGACACTCCAGCGCCAGGGAAGGGGCTGAGCGGCTGCACCCTCCTCCTGGGTGTAGTAGGTCTACAATGGCCCGGTTAATAAGGGTAGTCCTCCTCTTGCGGCGGCCAATAAGGCCAAAAGTTATGCTGTTAAGTGAGATGTAGACTAACTTTATTGTCACTTTGAATGTACCCTGATCGGCATACATGAAAATGAGGTTTCGCTGCATGCAGCTCTCAAAGGCTCACCATCTCCAATAGACACCACATAAACCAGGCAGAATAAATAAATACAAAATTATGCATTTACCGACATATATGACACAGAGAAACAACACAGCCCAGTTCGGAGGTAGACATGTTCAGGGTGAGAAAAATGAATCTTGCAAGTTTACTAGATGGGTGGCCTAGGGCAGTGATGGCTGCTAACCTTTTTCTAAAGGTGTGCCAAAATTGCGTGCATGCGCTATCGCACATTCATGTATGCCCACCCACCTGCGCATGCGTGCACGACACGCACACACGCACCACCCCTTATGGGAATTTTTGTCCTCCCCACGTTCCAGAGGCTTTCCTGAAGCCTGGGGAGGGCGAAAACGGCCTCCGGCAAATATGGCTCCGCGTGCCACCTGTTTGCCATCACGGGCCTAGGGAACAAAGCTATTGCAGAATCTGGTAGTCCTGCTAGGAATATCTCGAAACCCTCTCCCGGATGGAGCAGGGACAGATCATAAATGTGGGTGTGTGGGGTCCCTAACAGTGCTTCGAGCTCTAAGCACATAGGACTTGTAAGCAGAATCCTGAATAACAGGAAGTGAGCTTCCAGGGGAGGGCGGAGCTGAAGTCGCGACGATACGACATGCTATCTTGGGGCTCCAAGATCACCATCGATATTTCTGCCGCTGGACGGTCCTTTTGGACCTAAACCGTCCCGTAGAGACGGTGCTAGAGAAGGGCACATCCTGCTGATCTCAGGGACATCACAAAGTCCCTGATTGATCCAGGAGAAGCTCTTTTTTCCGGCAATAGAGAAGCAGCCATTGAAGCTACTGAAGTTGGGACAGCTCCAGAACGGAAGGAAAGCAGGAAAGAAGCGTGGGTCAAATTGATGAGATAAACTTTATTATTAGAGAAGAGATCACCCAAAAAACCCAAAAGTTAAATTAAAATTGAAGACAGAAGAGAGTAAGCGGCGAGATTAAGCCAGAATTAAACTTAATGTGTTATCTTTTTTTAATTTTTTCTTTTCACGGGTGGAATTTTTACAAATGTTTCCTACTTTTTAAATTGGATTGGTTAATTTTTCTTCTTCTATTTTTCACTCTTTTTTTCATACTTATGGATTGAATTTCTTTTTTTTTTTTTTTTACAACACTTGATTGGATTGTTTTTCTTTTAAGAACTTTTCTCCTTAAGTTTGGAATATAAAGAGGGATGTAAAAGCAGAGGAAAAAGAAGTAACACTGCCACTTAGAGGCTGGAGGTTTGGAAATATTGTTTTCTTCTTTTCTCTTTGAACATTTGATTTATATCTCAAAACTTCTGAGTTTGTTTATTGAAAGTGATAGTGGGAAGAGCATGGGTTGTTTATACAGGTGCTCTTCTGGAGTACTATCAGTAGCTGGACTGGAGCGAAGAGAAAGCCTTGACTTGAAAGATTATAATGAACTTGCTTGAAATTTAATTTTAAAAAGCCTTGGATGTTATAGTGGCAGTGTTTATAAGTTGGAAGAATGGCACAACATGAAAAAGAAACATTAATATTGCAAATGATTATACTAGAAATTGAAAAAGTACTAGTAACAACAAAGAATATTGAGAAGAGAATGGAGAATATAGAACACAGAACAGGAAAAAGATGGAAAAATTGGGGATACTTATCAAACAATGATGAAAATTGAGGACAGAGTTCTAAAAATTGAAGAAAAAGATGAACAAAGAGATAAGAAAATTGTTGATATTGACAGTAAACTGAGCATGGTTGAAATTGGCAAGAGTAGAATATAGAAATGGGAGATCGACGGATTGGAACTCTACCTCAGACTTCAAAATATAGAAGAAGAAAAGGGAGAAAATTTGATAGAAGTAATGAGAGAAATTTTGACAGAAGCATCGATGATAACCAAAGCAAGCTGATGGAAGGAACAGATGGAGGGTTTCAAGTTTTTACAAGTTATGTAATGAGGAACAAGTTGCTAAGAGAAGTCCATATAAGACTTACCAAGAAAGCAATCAGAACACTAATACTACAAATGGCAAGAGATATAAGATTGCACTACTACTGGAAGGACACAGGATGATGTAATGAAAAGTCATAATAAAAATTAAGTTAAATTTAGTTAAATTTAATTATGTATAAAATGGAGTGATAATAGTTATAGTCAAATAAATGAGTAACAATGATAATAATGCATATATATATACCAGATTGATAATATGAAACTTTATACAAATTGTAAGTGAGGACTATGGAGAGGATGTTCAAAAGCCTTGTTATTAAATATAAACAATTTTTATATAGAATATGGTATAAAGATGTAATATTATTGGATGATTTTTACGAGGATGTAATGAAATGCCATAATATAGATTTATTTTAAGTTTAGAATATTTTATATGAAAGGATGTTATAGTCAAATGAATGTTTAATAACCATAACAATTGTTTATACATATATTGGATTGATGATATGAGAATTTATGTAAATTGCAAGCGGGGACTTTTGTGAGGAAGCACACAGCTTTGTAACCAATCGACATACTGTATATAACTGGAGGATGATTTTTATGTATTGTGTATGTCTATGTCTGTTTGTTTTATGTTTGTTTAAAAAAAAAATTTTTTAAAGGAAGTGAGCTTCCTATAATCTTCTCTGCTGTCCTCACCACTCTCTGTAGGGACTTTCTATCTGAGGTGCTGCTGCCACAAACAGGGATGCGGTTTGTTAAAAAGCTCTCAATCATGCCTCTGTCAAAAGTGGCCAGGATAGAAGGAGAAAGAGGTGGTCTCCTCATCCGATGCAGGAAATGCAGAAGCTTTTTTGCACGCTTCACTAAGGATGACGTTGATAAATTGGTAACCCAGTTGTTAAATGAATCTGGCTTGGATGGTCAGGAGGTCGAAAAGGGGATCCTGTAAGCCCAGGACACCACAACTGTCATAAATATGAGTCAGTTGTCAAGTCTCCGAATGTAAATCACGGGAGCCTGGGGATGCTGCAACGGTGGTAGGTGTGAAAAACCGTCATAGGCCAGTGCCGTTGTAACTTGGACATTCACTAAGCGACCTGTTGTAAGTGGAGGACTGTATCTGTATCCAGGTGAAGGTTTAAATCTGCTCGATGCTCCCAATTGTCCACCAGCTCAACCCCCTCCCAGTTGCTCGATTCAGCCTCTTGATAAGCTGCCTCGTTTCCCATAAAACAAGGTTTCCCCCCCCTTAATATCTTCCGAAGCAGCTGCATTACGTGGGGCCTGTTTTACTCCCCGTCACGAAATTAAGATCACCAATCAAAGGTGAAATCTGGCCAAGGGGAAAATTATGTTCAATGCCAGAAAGGAGGGAGGGAGGGAGGGAGGGAGGGAAAGGGGGAGGCATTATTATCTTTGGTCTCGTATTCCTAAATTGGAAAGCCGAGCTTTTAACCCAGTCAACAACTCAACATCCCCAGATAAAGGATTCCCTTGGATTTTCTCGCAAGCCTTCCGCTCGGCTGATAACCTCCGACAGAGATAACCGACATTAAACTGTAATTCAGAGGCCGACAGAAAAACCTTCAGAAACTTTAGTCTTGTGTTCTTTGAGGCTCCGTTTTGTGTTTGCAAAGCACCACGCTCTGAAAATCAGCACCGACCATCTTCTGCTGCTGAATAATACCCAAAGATGCTTTTTTTCCCCCAAGAGGCAACTGGACTTCCTTATTTTTTCTTTTGAAGGCATTTTGCTTCTCATCCCAGAAGCTTCTTCAGCTCTGACTGGATGGTGGGGAACGGAAGGACTGATACTCCTTGCAGACAGCTGGTCATTTGTAGCCTTTGAGAGAGCCGTTGAGGCCACTTGGAGGCACCACTCAGGTGACCCTGAGGATAGAGAGAAACCTCCAAAGGGCCTCAAGGACTCTCTAAAAGGATGCCAAGGATCATTGCAGCCATCAGGTCACCTGATCAAAATTCAGGCGCTTGGCAAATGACTCCTATTTATGACTGTCGCAGTGTCAGGAAGGTAGGAAGAAAACGCCAACAACAGTCCTGGTATCAGGCCTGCAGCCCTCTTTTCTTTTGGGTCTCTGGCCTGCCACACTTTCTATTCTTCTGCTATGCCTTTTCTATGGTGGGGAAATGGGAGGGGAGATTGTACGGAGTTAGATGCCATGTAGCCATAACAAAATTCCTCCTAGAAAGCCAAGGTCATCCTTTGTCTCTGCACCTGACCGGAACTGGATGGGATGAAGCTGCCAGCATGGCAGTGGGAGATTGGACCATGGGATGGACTGGTGGGTGTGGGGGAAAGATCTTGGACTTTCAACTGGGTGGGGAAAACCAGGAAGCTTTCAGATTCGGGTTTTCCCAGATGTGCCAACGTGGCTCTCTTCATCAATTGGAACTCTGAGCAATCTTTTGCCTCGGACTCTGATTTACTTTTGGATGCTATTTGGAACGCTGACACCTGCTTTGTAGAAAGGTCTATGTCCCGGTCCGGCATAAACTGACCATCGATGAATCCAAAACAAAGCAATGAAATATAGTCAGGGCGAACCGTCCAGTGCTCCCCACCACCTTTCAATGTTCCCGCTGCCTCGCTCTGCCCTGCCATGCGCGCAAGCCTCACCCCACGCAATGCGTGGACTGCCAATTCTTGTTCTGTGAGCCTGCAGCCGCCTCTCAACTGCTTCCACCTCCACAGCCCCTGCTCAGCTGTTTTCGCTACTGGGACCGCCTCTCAGCTGTTTTTCTTCCCCCAAGGCGCATGTGGCCGCCTCTCAGCTGTTCTTGCCACCGCGGCTCCATTGTTCTTGCTGGAGGCAATTTGGGGCGACAGAAGGCGTGTTTGGGCTGCCTCAGGAGTTAGGTCGGAGTGGCAAAAGGCTGGTTTAGGCTTCTGCCCTCCAGGTTAGTCACGTGGGCGCGCGGCATGATGGTCCCACCAGAGAGGTCCCGTCGCAGCCTACCCCACAGGAATGGCAGCCCCGGGCAGCCAGGCACACCGGAGCTGACAAGGGATCGCATGACCCTCTTTTACAACCTTTTGGCAAGCAAAGTCCATGGGAAAGCCAGATTCGCTTAACGACCAGGTTATTAACTGCAGTGACTCACTTAACAACTGTGGCAAGATGATTTGTAAAATCATCATTTAATGGCTCTCATGTAACAACAGAAATGTTGGACTCCCTGGATTTCAAAATATTTAAGCCTAAAGGCAGCGCGATTTGGGAATTGCCCCTTTCTTTACAAAGAATATGGAGGGACAGAGAAGAAGTGGGAGACAACATAATTTTATCTGGGTGAATTTCCTGGAAAGGGCAGATTAACCTCCCTGCCTGACCCAAAGAAGCTCAAATCTGAAAAGACCGATGGGGGCCAAGAGTTTTTGCAATGCATCAGGGGGGAGTGTTTTGCCAGCCTCTGCTTTCAGCTTCTCTCCCCACTGGAAGAGAGAAAGCGAGATGGACCGACATGTGGAAACACAGCTGCTTTTCACCCATGACGCCTCCTTTAACCCCCAACCCCCCCCCAAAAAAACCACAAGCACAATCCAAACCATTTACCTGATTTAAACATGAGCCAGCCGTGTGCGGCAGCAGCCAAAAAAGCCAATACAACCCTTGGTTGGATAAACAGAGGCACTGAATCAAAATCACGTGAAGTATTAGTAGCATTTTATAAAACCCTAGTAAGGCCACACCTGGAATCCAGCATCCGGTTTTGGTCCCCAGATTATAAAAAAGATGTTGAGACTTTGGGAAAAAGTGTAGAGAAGAGCAACGAAGATGCTTAAAGGCCTGGAGACCAAAACATAGGAAGAACGGTTGCAGGAATGGGGTATGTCTAAATAATCAAAGGAAGGACCAGGGGTGACACAATAGCAGTGTTCCAATATTTGAGGGGCTGCCACAAAGAAGGGAGGGGGGGGGCAAACTATTTTCCAAAGCGCCAGAAGGAAGCCGAGAAGCAACACACTATGGAGAGAAGCAACCTGGAATCCAGGAGAAACTTCCCTACAGTGAGAAAAATTAACCAGTGGAACAGCTTGCCACCAGAGGTTGTAGGTCCTCCATCACTGGAGATTTTCAAGATTAGACAGCCGTTTGTCTGAAATGGTGTAAGAACTCCTGCTTGAGCAGGGGGCTGGACTAGAAGACCTCCAAGGTCCCTTCCAGCTCTCTTCTGATTCCTTTGCTTCCTCTCGCGGAGAGCGCCATTAAAGGCACGGCCCTTGAAAACGGAGCAAGGGCTGCGGAGGGAAGCCAAACAGCAGAACTGCCTCGCAGGCTAATGGCCTCTGCGGAATAACGAGAGAGGAAACATTTCCAAGCGAAGGCCGGGAGGGAGACGCAGGGCAACTGGCTGAATCAGCAGCCTCGGCCACTGAGGCGAGGAGGGAGATTCTGCAGGAAACGGGACTTCTCCAACCTGTTTAGTGGCCAGAAAGCAGGACAAGAAATAACGGATGGAAACTGATCAAGGAGTGAAGCAACCTAGAATGAAGGAGAAACTTCCTAAGAGTGAGAACAATTAACCAGTGGAACAACTTGCCTCCAGAAGGTGTGGGTGCTTCATCACTGGAGGTTTTTAAGAAGAGACTGGACAACCATTTGCCTGAATTGGCATGGGGTTTTCCTGCTTGAGCGGGGGGCTGGACTAGAAGACCTCTGAGGTCCCTTTCCAACTCTGTTACCTCTATTAAGAAGAAAGGATGCCCATTATATCGAAGGGTGCCAAAGGGCCCCTCCTTGGGACTCAAACTCTAAAAACTGATGGGGGAAGATGAGACGTAGGTTTTCAAACAGGCAATTCGAAACCAAGACTCGCTTTCCAACACCAAATCTCTGGATTAAACTAGGCAAAATGCTTTCCCAAAAGGCAACTGGGCCCTCTTGGTTTTTTCCTTGAAGACGTTTCGCTTCTCACCCGAGAAGCCTCTTCAGTTCCAATTCTCCAAAAGCGAAAGGTCTTCAAAGAAAAAACAGAAAGTCCACAGTTGCCTTTTGGGGAAGCATCTTGGGCACCAACCATGGCCAGGATGACTGAGGGTCTCCGAAGACAAGACGAGAGACATGGCTGCCTTCCGGGATCTCCAGATGAAGGCCTGCAGCCATCTTTTCTTTTGCATCTTTGGCCTACCACACTTTCTATTCTTCTGCTATACCTTTTCTATGGTGGGGAAATGGGAGGGGAGATTGTACCGAGTTAGATGTGAAGAAGCCATAACAACATTCTTTCTAGAAAGCCAAGGTCATCCTTTGTCTCTGCGCCTCTGCACCTGACCGGAACTGGATGGGTAGAAGCTGCCAGCGTGGCAGTGGGAGATTGGACCATGGGATGGACTGGTGGGTGTGGGGGCAAGATCTTGGACTTTCAACTGGGTGGGGAAATCCGGGAAGCTTTCAGATTCGGGTTTTCCCAGATGTGCCAACATGGCTCTCTTCATAAATTGGGACTCTGAGCAATCCTTTGCCTCGGACTCTGATTTAATTTTGGATGCTATTTGGAACCCTGACACCAGAGGCCATCCACTGGCTCAGGCCCTTATCAACTTCCCACCATTATCCACACAGAGCGTTTGCGCTGCCAATTCTCTCCTCCGCACAGAAGTTGCAAAGACAAGCGTGGAGCTGTGATTAAGCCAAGATCAGCAATCTTAGGTTGACTAAGGATCTGAAAAGCAGGTCAGGAAAAGAAATCATGGTGACCTCAA
Organism: Natrix helvetica; assembly: GCF_964273705.1. Classification (NCBI taxonomy): domain Eukaryota; kingdom Metazoa; phylum Chordata; class Lepidosauria; order Squamata; family Natricidae; genus Natrix; species Natrix helvetica. The sequence goes on along the minus strand of NC_138550.1, from coordinate 170,525,517 downwards.
GAAATATCAAGGGCCGGAAATCAGAAGCAAAGATGGAATCGCAGCTGGGTTCTCTCGCAAGATTTTGCAAACTGGGGGGGAAGTTACAGGTAGTCCTCGACTTACAACAGTTCATTTACTGAAAAAAGAAGACAGGACCATTTTCCACACTTACGACCCTTGTAACATCCCCGTGGTCCAAATTCAGACACTTGGCAACTGACTCGCATTTATGACGGTCGTCGTGTCCCTGAGTGTGATCCCCTTTTGCAACCTTCTGATAAGGTTAAGTGAATCTAGGAGGCCGGATTCACTTAACAGCCGTGTTACCAACTTAGCAACGGTGGCAAGAAAAGTCATAAAAGAGGGCAAAACCCACTTAACAAATGTCTCACTTAACCACAGAAATTTTGGAGCTCCGCTGTGGTCGTAAGTTGAGGACTTCCTGTACCCCTGCTGGAGTTCATATTTCATCTTAGCCTCAATTTGAAATAAATCAAAGGAATGAAGGGGGGGGGGGGATTCCTGCGTGAAATAATAATGAATTAGGAATAAATCCAGCATAGATGACATCGTATGCCTCCGAAATGAGACCAACTGCGTAATTGATGGATTGATTTAATCCAATTCTAAGGCTAACCGACTCCTCCATGACAATGAAAAGGAAAGATCTGATCACGGAAGAACTGATTCCCAGGATCCTCCGGGGGCTGGACAACCAAGGCTTGGCCTGATCGGTTTATTTATTTCAATATAAATATAAACATCTCATCTATTAGAGACTCTTAATACCACTCACTCATCACGAAATCTCCAGAAACATAAAGCCTACAAACTTGAAATTTGGCACATATGTTCCTTTTGGTGCTTGCTAAGAAAGGATTTTCCAAAGTGAACATCAGATCATTAGTATTTCTTATACAGTAATTAACACACTCTGATGCTAAGGAGTTCTACTCCTCCTCCCCACCTGAAAAGAACTCTGTTCCAACTGCCACTTGCCCCACATCCCGTTACCTCAGTTCAAACTGGCAGATGTTCCACTCCTTCCCTCAGGAGCGGTCTGGGACTCCTTACAGTACTAAACATCAGTACCTCACCAAAATGTCTACGTCTTCCACCTATGGAACCGCTTCCGGTCGCAAAAGGGGATCGTGTGGCCCCAGGCCACTGCGGCCGTCATAAATACGAGTTAGTTGCCAAAGCATCCGAATTTTGATCAGGTGACCCTGGGGTATGCTGCAATGGTTGTAAGTGTGACAAACGGTCATCAGTCACTTTGTAACTTTGAACGGTCACTAAATGAACTGTTGTAAGACGAGAACTGCCTGTAGGCCGCAACTCCGGGCAGTTTCCAACCAATCAAAGCAATGAGACAGAGGATAGAACATTGAAACAATAAATATTAACACTAAAATTGTCTTAAAAATTAATAAATGGTATGGACTGGTATATCTTTTATTCTTTGTTTGGGGCATTTGGGTCAGCCTTAAGCATCCTATTTCTGGCAGTTCCCTCCCCCCAGGTGTCTTCCAGGTGTGATGTGACTGCACCAAAATTTTGGGAAACCGGGGAGTTAATTCTTTGACACTGGAGGTTTCTGGATGAGAAGCGCCAACAGAAAACCTGCAAAGGTTCCTCTTTTGCTGACAAGCTCGTGGCGTCTTCGTCGGGGGGGGGGCCTGCACCCTTATTTCCAAACCTGAACCTCGCGAGCCTCCAGCGCAATGCGATTAAACCGTAGGCGAGCTGCTACACGATATATTTCATCTGCGTTCATAAGAGAGATTTAATGGCAGCCCAGACACAGACACAGAGCAATCTTGTTTATCTGTGCAGTCCAGAGACAGCAGAGGAGAACGGAGAAGCGCATTAAAATTACTGCTAATTCAGCACACACACAAGCACATAGGCGTTCTTGCGCTGGGTTTCTGGCAAGTTAGCCCAAGGCTCCCGACAGAAAGGCCGGTTAGAAAGCAAAGAGGTACGTCAAGGACCGAATGGCAAATCTTTCCCAGTTCATTCTTTCGCGCAAGCACCCCCATGGCCGTTTTGAGTCTAGCAAGCAATGAGATGGTCTACTCACCAGATCCAAAGGTAACGAAATGGCTGTAGGCTGCGTGCGCAAATGGCCCGGTTGGCTTAAAAACCGGTGAGGAACGTGGGTGGGTGGGTGGGTGGGTCCAACAAAACACCATTCCAGCACGGGGGCCGCTACTGCCAGCTGCCACCGGTACACCCGTACCGGGGCCTACCGGCTGGAACCCACCCCTACTCTGGATGCTTCTAGCCCAGTGGGTCTCAACCTTCCCAATGCCGCGACCCTTTAATACAGTTCCTCATGTTGTCGTGACCCCCAAGCATAAAATTGGTGTCTCAGTTCCTAAGACCATCAAAAATATGTGTTTTCCGATGGTCTTAGGCGACCCCTGTGAAAGGGGCATTCGACCCCCAAAGGGGTCCTGACCCACAGGTTGAGGACCACTGCTCTAGACATTAACTCATGTTACTACATTCTGGGCGACATCGGTTTCATTGGTACATCTTTCAATCCTGAATTTTATATTTTGAATTTTATAGCAGGGGTCGGTCCCCTCCACTCCCCAGGGCCGTGGCCTGTTAGGAACCACGCTGGGCAAGCGGTGCGTGAATGAGCAAAGCTTCATCAGTGCCTGCATGGGATCTAGGTTGCACACAAAATCATCCCACCTGCTCCCAGTCCATGGAAAAATGGTCTTCCACGAAAGCCGTCCCTGGCATGACACACCAAAACAACTTGATAAATAAAGAACGGTTGCAGGAATTGGGTTTGTCTCTAGTTTAATGAAAAGAAGAAGCAGGGGAGACATGATAGCATTGTTCCAATATCTCGGGGGTTGCCACAAAGAAGAGGGAGTCAAACTATTCTCCAAGGCACCTGAGGGCAGAACAAGAAGCAACGGATGGAAACTAAACAAGGAGTGAAGCAACCTAGAACTAAGAAGAAACTTCCTGACAGCGGTCACCAACTGGTGGTCCTTGTACCACTGGTGGTCCACAGAAAAATTATTTGCATTTTTTATATTGCACTAAATCAAGGGTCCTCAAACTACCCTGGGCCAGAGATGTGCAACGAAGGCTTCTGTTGCTGCAGAGAGTCTCCCCCTTCGGGGTCTTTCTGTGTGGGTCGGAGGGGGGCAGAAATTCCGACTTGGGGTCTGTTTTGGCCTCCTGGTGTGGGGCTGAGGGCGAAGGCTGGACGGAAGCGTCGCTGGTGGCGAAGAGCTGGAGGGCCTCACTCCAGTGGGACTGCATCATGGCTGAGCCCCCAGGCGCTGGCACCTGGCCTCTGCTTGGAAAGCCTCTGCTCGAGATCCTCAGTGAGGTGCTTCTGCTGAGCCTCCTTCTCGGTCAGATCCAAATTGAACTGAGCCAGCTGTTTTGGCAACTCTTTCTCCGGGTGGCTCCTTAGCACCAACAACTGCTTTCTGCTGGGGCCCTAAGGAGTCCGGGCGGGCAGGTGAGGAGTGGCTCGGAGGGGAGGGCCGAGTAGAAGCCGGCGAGCCACCCCTTGATGTGAGTGACATCTGGTTGGCCACGCCCACCCAGTCACACGACCGCTTAGCCACCCCCACCCAGGTCCTGTTAGTCGTCCGCGGGATTTAAAATTATGAATTTAGTGGTCCCTGAGGTCCAAAAGATTGGGGACCTCTCTTTTATAATAGGCCTTATTTTAACTTCAATGCTTCTGACATGAAACACACCGTCTCTGGATGCCCTAAGTCCCGGGGCCACTGCCCACCAGAGGCAGCAGAAAAGTTAGCGCCTTCAGAGCATTGGCCCTGGAGGAGAAAGGGACCACTGCCCACCGATTCCAGGAATCGTGGGTTCCCACAAAGAGGCGGGAGGATCCCGCCACTCGCAGAAACTTCCACCGTTTTTTAACAGCAACGCCACCCTTAGCCCACCTCCACGCATGAACGGGGCAGCATGCAGTGTTGCCTCGCAGGAGGCATTACAAGGAAAGGACGCGGCACGCCTGTATAATATTTCGCGGTCCCCACCGGCGGAAGAAAGAAAGGGGGGGGGGGGAGACCGGCCGCACTGCTGAACAATGCACTTTTGAATTCAATTAAAGTGATTATCTGTTGTGCCAAATAAATTGTGTACAGCATATATCCTGTAGCAGTTTACACCTAAAGGCTCATTATTTTCCTAACGGTTTCCTCCTGTTTATGCACTTTCAAATTAAATTGCTGATAATATGCGCCCAAGTTTAAAAAAAACAAAAAACGAGTGCACCTTGTCCGAAGAAAATTGATTCTCCTTTCCTCCTGAAGCGAGCGATTGCCAGTTTTTATATACTCGGTTCCTGGCGATCATTAGTAATTCAATTTTCTTTTTATTAGCCCCCTTATCTGCTGAGCAATATAGTGGCAGGGCTGACCTCTTTCGCACGGGTAAATGTTTAAAATCTTTTCCCTGATTAATTTTGCCAGTTAAGGAAAAGAGGAGAAATGGCCCGGCTCTTAGCCATCACAATGAATATAGCTTAATGTTGATGGTGATGGAATTTCTAATGCCAGGGAAATTGATTGAACGCAGCAATTACGGCTCCCTCCTAACTCAAGGGAAATGGGAGTGTTCTCCTGGCCGCAGTCTTTTGGTTATTTAAAACAATCCAATTTGCAAGGATAATTATATATTAGTGTTTTATCTGCCACTTGAAATGAACATGGGAGTTTTGATACTGGCCCGGCAATAGCAGGTTATTGCTGCAAATTACCCGGTATCTGCTTTCTTTCACATAAAGAGCGAATTAGGCAATCAATTATCAGAAAAAGGTGGGCCAGGGAAACAGGAGGGCGAAGACTGCCCTCTACAGGTGAGGGGGAGGAGGCGTCACGTGAGCCTCGGCTGAAGGGGGGGCGGACACACACACACACAGCAAGCCACCCTGCTGCTCCGGCCTCTGGAGCAGGCCCCCAACATGATGATGATGATGGAGGAGGGAGGATAAAGAGAAAGAGAAGAGGGAGGAGGAAGAGGAGGAAGAAGGGAGGAGGAAGAGGAGGATAAAGGGGAAGGGGGGAAAAGGGAAGAAGAAGAAAGAGGAGAGGGGGAGAGAATAGTAGAGGAGGAAAAGGATAAAATGGGAAAAAGGAAGAGGAGGAAGAAGGAAGAGGATAAAAAGGGAAAGAGAAGAAGGGAGGAGAAGGAGCAAGATAAAAGGAAAGAGGAAAAGGAGGAAGAAGAAGAAGGAAAGAGAAGGAGGATAAAGGGGAAAAGGAAGGAGGAGGAAGAGGAGGAGGATAAAGGGGAAGAGGTAGAGGGGGAAGAAGAGGAGGAAGAAGGGAGGAGGAAGCGGAAGAAGAATGGAGGAGGGGAAAGAGCAAGATGAAGGGAAAGAGAAAGAGGAGGAAGAAGAAGAAGGAAAGAGAAGGAGGATAAAGGGGAAAAGGAAGGAGAAGGAGGGAGGAGGAAGAGGAGGATAAAGGGGAAGGGGAAAAGAAGGAAGAAGAAGAGAGGGGAGGGGAGGAGGAAATAGTAGAGGAGAAGAGGAGGATAAAAAGGAAAAGAGAAAAGGAAGAAAGAAGAGGAAGAAGAAGGAAGGAGGAGAAGCAAGATAAAGGGAAAGAGGAAGAGGAAGAAGAAGAAGAGGAAGGAAAGAAGGATAAAGGGGAAAAGGAAGGAGGAGGGAGGAGGAGGATAAAGGGGAAGAGGTGGAGGGGGAAGAAGAGGAGGAAGAAGGGAGGAGAAGAGGAGAAGGAGCAGGATAAAGGGAAAGAGGAGGAAGGAGGAGAATAAAGGGGAAGAGGAAAAGTGGGGAGAAAAAGAAGGAGAGGGGAGAGGAGGAAATAATAGAGGAGGAGGTGAAGAGGAGGATAAAAAGGGAAAGGGAAGGAGGAGGAAGTAGAGGAAGAAGTAGAGGAAGAAGAGGAAGAGAAAGAGGAGGAGGAGGAGGAAGAGGAGAAAGAGGCAGGGCGAGGAATGGGCTTCACCTAGAAGCTTGCTAGCTGTTGCAACTAAACAGGCCCTAATCCAATTACCTGCAGGACCTCATTATCAGGAGCCCCACCCACCCACCCACCCCACCCTCACCAAGCCCTGGCCCTAGACTCCCAGGGTTCAGAAGAGGGAGGGCTTGCAATGGCTGGTTGGTTTTCAAAGCGGAACAAAGGCTCAAAGCCCTCAGGTTAACCCTTTCCTTGCAGGCCTCAGGGCCTGCTCACCTGGCTCGGAAACAACACAGGTGCACCTGCCGTCTTTCATAGACTCCCTTTCGAAGGCCACACATGTTCAGGTCTCAGGTAACGGTCACAAAACGCACACCAGCTTCCCTGGAGCTGCAACATGCAGCGTCTCAAAGGGCCCAGCGGATCTCGTTTGTAAATCTGGACCTTTTTTACACCCCTCTCGAGTACAGGCTGTCCTCGACTTACGACCACAAGTAAGCCCCCAACATTTTAAAAGTGAGTTCTGCCCCATTTTACGACATGTCTTGCTGCAGTCGCGAAGTGAATCATCCCGATTGTTAAGTCAGTAATACGGTTGCTAAGTGAATGTGGCTTCCCCGTTGACTTTGCTCATCAGAAGGTCGTAAAAGGGGTATCACGTGACTTTGAGTCAGAGTGCGCATGGTGTGACTATTTTGAGACAACCCAGGAGCAAAATACGGTAAACAGGTTTGTCTTTCAAATAGTGGTTTAAGTACAAAGGAATATATACATACACATACTAGGCAAAGTCAGGCAAACAATCATCAACTGCAGCACGGAAGCACACACAGGGCCTCTCTTCTCAAATAGCCTCTCAAAGTGGTAAAGAGTCAAATAACTCTGCTGACTCATTACTATCATTACATCATTACAGCAGCTGGTCAGCTAGTAAAACATCCTTATTACCCTGACACTCCAGGACACTGCAACTGTCATAAGTACATGCCAGTTGCCAAGCCTCTGAATTTTGATCACAGAACCGAGGGGATGCCGCCACCCGCAGTCATGTGAAAACCGGAAACAATTCACTTTTTTCCACGCCGTTCTAACTCCAAATGGTCACTGAACAAACGGTTGTAAATCAAGAACATCCTATATAATCTGGACTGAAAGCTTGACTTCTCCAATCGTATGCCCACAATCTATTACGAAATCCTGTCTTAGTCACAAGGCACCACAACAACACAACCTACCCAAAAATCCGCCCAAACACAAACGTACATCCTACGAGTCGGCCTAATAAATGTAGGTCACGTACATAAAGTAGTTTCTCCCCCCCCCCCAGGAACAGCACAAAACGCTAGTTGCAAAAAGGAGAGGCAAACACAAAAAGCAGAAACACAACGCTTTGAGCAAGGGTTGTGCGTTGGGTAGGCTGAATAATCTACAATCAGCCGTTTTGTTCCTCCCTTTTAAAGATTTTTTAAAAAGACTTGTGTTGCCCCTGCAGTTCTGTTTATGAGGAAGTTGGAGTCAGCCGGCGGGGAGTAAACTAAATAAAGAGCGAACACAACAACTGTAAAGCACATTTGTCTTTGAAGCCTCCCCCCCACCCCACCCCCGATCTTCAAATACCTTTCTGAAATTGTCAACATTTCAAAAACCACAAAAATGCCAGAAACATGCCGTTGGGCTCTTCTGCCGAAAGGCTCAGCGGAGAAATGCGTTTTTTACATTTTTATTTTATACCTGTTCCAACTAACTCAAGGGACGGAGGAGGGGCCTTCTTCCTCCCATCCTCTTCCTCTTCAAGGCAAAGAAAGCCAGGGCAACTGAGAGCCCAAGAGGCATGTCCCAAGTTCAGATCCTAGGTGGGTATCAGCAAACCATAAGCCACAGCAGGTCGTAGAAGGCCCCCCGCTCCCCGTTAGTCATTAGCTGCCACCCCAAATTTACATGACTAAAATCTCTGAAAATTAGGTAACTTTCAACATCTCGATCCTGAATACGGGCAGGGTGGATAAAAATCTACTTTTTAAAAAAATCAGATATTTTTTATTTAAGTCGTGTTTTTATTTAAATTGGATCTCTTTTATTTTTATCAGATTTATTTTAATCAAATGCTTTTGGAGTAAAAATCTGTCTAAAGAGATGCATTCATAACTTAGTTTATTCAGCGTGAAACGGAGCTTAGCTAGGTAGCAAGAGGAGGCTGCGTATTCTGCAACCTTTACCTTTTCGGTAAACTCCTTCGATGCCTCCCAGCTCTGCAAAGCTGAGATCACATGCGCTGCATGGATGCATTCACACAACTTCATAGCAGAGGTGACAGTTGCCATTAAAAAATATGATTTAAATGGAGTTGATTTAAATCAAGCCTTTTTTACCGTGTTTCCCTGAAAATATGACATGTCCTGAAAATAAGGCCATGCCAGATTTTTTGGGTGGGGAAAAATATAAACCTTCCCCCCAAAATAAGCCCCTTGGACAGCCCCACCCCCTCCGGCCAGGCAGAGGGCCACTGACCCACCTAGCGGTATTCCAAAGGCACCAAGCTGCGCGAGCCCCCGTTCCCCCTCCCTTGCCCCGGCTCCTGCGGCTTGGCGCCTTCGGAATACTGCTAGGTCAGCGAGTGGCGCTCTGCCCGGCTGGAGGGGGGGTTGCTAGACGGCTGTTCGTGAGCCTGGTCACCTCATGGCTGCTGTGTTGCGCTGCTGCAACAGCGCAACACAGCCGTTCGTCCCTGAGGCTATGCCCGCATCCTCCCTTCCCTGCGCCAGGCTTTTTGGTGCAGGGAAGGGAGGACCCCAAAACAATAACCCCCCCCGATAATAAAGCCAAGGTCATATTTGGGGGGGGGGGGTCAAAAGAAAAGAAGACCCTGTCTTATTTTTGGGGAAACACGGTACTAGCTATTTAAATCGTGATTCAAATCGAGTTGATCTAAATCAAATCCACCCTGAATACAGATCACAAGGTTTTTCAGAAGTGGGAGGCAGCCCACCCCTATCCCACCCTTAAAACACCACAGAGGGGGCACTGCAACCTCCGGGACCCCTGGCTTTTCCTAGAACATCACCCGCAGCCCTCCAGGTGATGAGAGAAAAGTCCCCCAGCGGTCCTGATTGTTTGCCTAGAGACCCTCTCAAGCAATCAGCGGTCGGATCGGAACGGGGATAACCCACCCAAGAAAAAAATCACGATTGGCGCGCGACACTCTTGGTTTGGCCACCCATCCAGTGTTGAGGGCAGCAGGCAGGTCCAACTCGCTCCCGCCATCCACCCAGCATCTCCCAATTCAAAACATCTCTTACCTTCTTTGGGCGAACCAGGAGCGCGAGAGGCCGGCAGCCGGCGCAACCGGTGCTTGCTGATCTGCACGAGGCCCTTAGGGCTGGTTCTGCGGGCGGTGGGGGAGGACCTTCCCCTCGTGGCATGGCGCTTCCGGAGGCAGTAGCGGCTTTTCAGGAGCAGGGTGGGAGAGCTGGAAGGAGAAGCAGAGGGCGGGTCAGAAGCCTTGGAGACAAACAGGCGCATCTGCAAAGGCTCCTCACTGAAAGGGTACCATGCGGAAAGGGCACCACATGGAAAGGTCTTGCACACATAAACCCCAAAACCAGCACATCATACACCACTACAGTTGTTCTCCATAGGCTCCTAGAGCTGGAAAGGATCTTGGAGGTTTTCTAGCCCAACCCCCTGGCCAAGGCAAGGGGCTTTATACCACCCAGCCAGTGATGGAGGGAGCACCCACAACTCTTTCTCCTTGCTTCACCATCCTTCACACCGACAGGAAAGTCGTCCTAATTTCCAGGTTGGGTCTCCCTCTGAGCAGCTTCCACCCATTGCTTCTTGTCCTCCCCCCCCCTCCCTTCAGATGCTTTGGGAAATAAACCCACCCAACCCCCTCTTCTCTAGGGCAGCCCTGCAAGGATTGGGAGAGAGCCATAGCCCTTAGACCTATATACCACTTCACAGCGTTTCACAGCCTTCTCGAAGTGGTTTACAGAGTCAGCCTCTTGCCCCCAACAATCTGGGTCCTCAGTCAGCCGGCAGTCAACAGAAGGAGTCTGCAGTACTGTACTCTAACCACTATGCAACCACGGCCCTTCCTTCCTTCCTCCCTCTCTCCCAACTTAGCACTAGCACTTAGACTTTATATACCGCTTCACAGCGCTTTCCAGCCCTGTCTAAGCGGTTTACAGAGTCAGCTTCTTGCCCCCAACAATCTGGGTCCTCATTTTATCCACCTCAGAAGGATGGACGGCTGAATCAACTTTGAGCCTGGTGAGATTTGAACTGCCAAATTGGAGGCATTACTTGCTGTTTATATGCACACTGTGAGCCAAGGAACCAGAGACAAATTCCTTGTGTGTCCAATTGGCTAATACAGAATTGTATTGTGTTGTATTATAAATTCTATTGTAAAATCTATTGTCAATTCTATTCTATTCTAATTCTATTCTTTCCTATTCTATTCTTTCCTATTCTATTCTTTCCTATTCTATTCTTTCCTATTCTATTCTATTCTATTCTAATTCTATTCTAATTCTATTCTTTCCTATTCTATTCCATTCTAAATTCTATTCTATTCTAATTCTATTTCCTATTCTAATTCTATTCTTTCCTATTCTATTCTAAATTCTATTCTATTCTAATTCTATTCTAATTCTATTCTATTCTTTCCTATTCTATTCTATTCTATATTCTATTCTATTCTAATTCTATTCTATTCTTTCCTATTCTTTTCTATTATTTCCTATTCCATTCTAAATTCCTGTTCTATTCTATTCTTTCCTAGTCTATTCTTTCCTATTCTATTCTTTCCTATTCTATTCTATTCTATTCTTTCCTAGTCTATTCTTTCCTATTCTATTCTATTCTTTCCTATTCTATTCTATTCTTTCCTAGTCTATTCTAATTCTATTCTATTCTTTCCTAGTCTATTCTAAATTCTATTGCATTCTATTCTATTCTAATTCTATTCTTTCCTATTCTATTCTATTCTTTCCTATTCTATTCCATTCTAAATTCTATTCTATTCTATTCTAATTCTATTCTTTCCTATTCTATTCTAAATTCTATTCTACTCTAAATTCTATTTTATTCTTTCATATTCTATTGTATTATTTCTTATTCTATTCTATTCTATCCTATTCTATTCTATTATTTCCTATTCTATTATTTCCTATTCTATTCTATATTCTATTCTGTTCTATTCTAAATTCTATTCTATTCTTTCATATTCTATTCTATTCTCTATTTTCTCTTCTCTATTCTCATCATTCATTCCATTCTATTCTATCCCATTCTATCCTCTCTATTCTTCATTATCCTATCCTATCCCTTCTATTCTCTTCTTCATTCCTCTATTCTATTCCATTCCACTCCACTCCAGTCTCTACCAATGTTCCCTCTAATTTTTTTTCTATGTGAGCAGAAAAGTATAGTGTTTGTGGGGCACATTTTCATGCCTGAGCACCTGAATTTTTTTCACAGATGTCACCTAAGACAACAACGAAATCAGTATTATTTGAAACTCAAAGTTATGTTTCTTCAAGGTACCAGCTTAATTCAAAGTGTTATATAATATCAGTATCACTTAACAACGCTCCTGCTTAGCAACCAAAAATGTTGGCTCAGAAACTCTGGCATTTGAAGCACGCAAGTCTTAAAGCTGTCAAGTTACAAGACCCTTGCACCCCTAACCCTTTAGAAAAAAAAAACCAGGGCTGTTCAAACTTGACAGCTTTAAGACTTGTGGACTTCAACTCCCAGAATTCCTCCTCCAGTCATGTTGGCTCAGAAACTCTGGCATTTGAAGTATGCAAGTCTTAAAGCTGTCAAGTTACAAGATCCTTGCACCCCTAATCCTTTAGGGAAAAAACCCCCAGGGGTCTTCAAACCTGACAGCTTTAAGACTTGTGGACTTCAATTCCCAGAATTTCTCCTCCAGTCATGTTGCAGCGACGTCATCTGCGTGGATCTGCTCCATCTTTGGCTTCTTCATCGTGGGCAGGGCTGCCGCTGAAGATGCCAACGAGCTGCCACCAGAATAACTGCTGCTACCTCCTCCTCCTCCAACAGCACCACCACATTTGCACCTGAGCTCAGCGCGGCGTTACCCCTGCCCCCTGCTCCTCCTCCGCCGTGGTTTTGAGAAGCCATGAAGCTTTTTTTCCTCCTGCTCCGCCCCCCCCCCTGCCTTCCTACTGGCTCCCGCAGCCTCATGGCTCCTCAAAAGCACAGCGGAGGAGGAGGGGGCAGGGGTAACGCCGCGCTGAGCTCAGGTGCTCCGAGCGGAGGAGAGGCGGCGCTGCCACGCGCGGGGATGCCGGCTGGAGCTTTGGCGGCTTCAAGTCAGCCGCAGCGCCGGGCGCCAAATCCGGCAGTGCTGTGAGAGGAGGAGAAAGAGGTGGCAGCAGTTATTCCGGTGGCGGCGGGGGCTTTGGGGCTTCACAACTACCCTCAGTCGCCCCGTGCTCCTCAAAGCAAGTCCGGGGAAGTCCTTTGCGGGTGGCCCGTTCTAGCTGCCTGCAAAGGACCTCCCTAGCTTCCGGAGCCTGTGGCAATAGAAATCACTGCACGGCAGTTGAAAACTGCTGCGCGGCGATTTCTTGCCACATGCACGGCCGCGCAGCCGCGCACCTTAGAGGGAACATTGGTCTCTACTCCACTCCCACTTTCATAACCAGGATGAGCAATGGAAGTGAAAAGAAGAGAGAAAAACCCAATGGGACAGAGATCCTCCTAGCTGCATCAGGAACGTACCTGGCACCTCCTTTCCTCTTTGGGGTTTTGGGCCAGCTCCTCAGTCTGTAATTAAAAAAGACGCTAGTTCCAAAGAAGCCTCGCGGGCTGCCATGTCCGAGAGGGACCCGCCTCAGCGCCTGGAGGGAGGTGCTGGCACCCACACCGGGGGCCTCCCCGGGTCCAACCCCTTCCTTGCGCTTCCAAGTGAAGACCGATGCCGAGGTGGAAGGAACAGACTTTGCACTCGCCGCTTTCCACCTGTACTGGCTGGAGGAAACTGCCAGCTTCGAATGAGGGCTGGGTCTCTTTGGTTTGGCCCCCGGCTCGAGATGCGCTCCCCTGGATTGTAACTTGGGGGAGGTCGTTGCCGTGGAGGCGCCAAACTTGGGGGTGCTTTCAGGGGTCCTGGATATGGCCCACCGCTTCACACTTCGGGGGGATTTGCTGGGATTTGCCACCCAGGTGTAGTTGGCTCTCTTAAAGCGGGAAGACCTGCTGGAGGCCAGCAAGGAAGGCGACTTCTGGAGCGAAAAACCGGCGGACTTGTTTGGGGGAAGGCTCGTCCCAGTGCTGGAAGATGCCTCCTCGCCCGAATGGATGCAGCCGGCAGACAGACCCACGCTCCTGGTGGGGATGAGCTTGGCTGTCCCTGCAGGGGAGGGCTGGTGGTGCGAACCAGTCAGGTGTGAAACCTGGGGGACTGGCTTCTTCCAGGTTGGGAGAGACCCTATTCCCTGTTCAGGCGAGGCCAGACACCGCCGAGGCTCAGATTTCAACGTAATGGCGCTTTCGCTGTTAGTCCTGCCTAAACGGGGGGTCAGCTCGCACCCAACGGGCTTCTTCTGAGCAGCCGCCGGTCGGTTATTTCCACCTGTAGCCAGACTTTTGCAACGGGGTACGTGGGACAAAGTGGAAGCGCACGTCTCTTTGTGGTGTCTCGAGTCCGTGTTGACAGGCAAAGGACCCGCCGATGTGCTTCCCCTAGAAGATGACGGTGCCTTTCTCGATCCTGGATTGCCCTGTGGGAACCCCGAGCCGATGGCATCACCCGCCTCGGAGCCAGCTGGCAGCCCGACATTTGCCTTTGTGCTGGAGACGGCCTTCGCCTCCGAAAACATCAGTTGTGGCTCGGGATGGCTTCCGGCACGGCTGTCGGCTGCCCAGGAAGTCCCCTGAGAAACGCTGCTGGCCGAAGACAAGGCTGGTCTAGGCGGGGCGTTGACCAGAGAGTATTTCTTCCTCCAGGTAGTGGCGTTGGGCTGGCCAGACGGGTAATCTCGGGTGGGTTGCTGGCCGTACCCTGCACCGAAGGCCGCTTGGCTGTGAAAGGCAGGAAGCTTCGGGTTCCTCCACCTGGAGAGCGAAGCAGGCGGTGGCGGTACCGGCGCATTCCCATGGGCGTTTTTATGGTCATTGATGAGACCTGAATAACAGAGAAACAGAGTTGGAAGGGACCTCAGAGGTCTTCTAGCCCACCCACACAGACACCCTGCTTAAGCAGGAGACCCTGTAACATTTTACGGGTGTAGACATGTTTATGTGATAGGAAACATGTTACGGCCGTGCTTTCCAGAGTTGTTAAGTGAATCGCGGCGGTTGTCGTTAGTTAAGTTATACGGTGAATCTGGCTTCCTCATTGAGTTTGCTTGTCAGAAAACTGCAAAAGGGGATCACATGACCCCAGGACACTGCGACCGTCATAAATACAAGTCAGTTTCCAAGAGTCTGAATTTGGATTATATGACCATAGGGACAACAATAGCACTCAGACTTATATCCCGCTTCACAGTGCTTTCCAGCCCTCTCTAAGCGGTTTACAGAGTCAGCCCCTTGCCCCCAACAATCTGGGTCCTCCTTTTACCCACCTGGGAAGGACGGGCTGAGTCCACCTTGAGCCTGGTGAGCTTTGAACTGCTGGCAGTGAGCAGAGTCAGCCTGCAATTCTGCATTCTCACCATTGTGCCACCACACCCTTCCTTCCTTCCTTCCTTCCTTCCTTCCTTCCTTCCTTCCTTCCTTCCTTCCTTCCCACTTAGCAACAGCACTTGGACTTGCAATAGACTTATATCCCGCTTCACAGTGCTTTCCAGCCCTCTCTAAGCGGTTTACAGAGTCACCCAACAATCTGGGTCCTCATTTGACCCACCTCGGAAGGACAAAAAGCGGAGTCAACCTTGAACCAGTCTGGATGGAACTATTGAACTGCTGGCAGCCGGCAGTCAGCAGGATTAGCCTGCAGACCTGCATTCTAACCACTGCACCACTACAGCTCCGGTCATGAAAAACGGTCACAAGTCACTTTTTTCATTGCTGTTGGAACTCGAACAGTCCCTAAACAAACAGTTGTAAGTCGAAGATTATCCATCATGGTTCGCTCCCAACGGTTGCAAATCAAGAACTACCTACAGTCAGAAGCTGAAAGTCTAAAACTTTGCCTGCAGTTGTTCCTGCAGACAACCAAAACATGGGAGATATCCTAAAAGAAAAACGCAAGGAACAGCTGGAATATTCTTTGTGGCTGTGCGTGGAGAAGGCCACACTGTGCAGCTGTGTCATCCAGCTATGCATTTACTCAGAATTCTCCTCGATTTTGGCTTACTTAGATAATGGCCGACATCTTATCTGCTCTGCTGGAGAAGCTAAGGAGTGGAATTTGCTAACAGGGGATGGAGGTGCTGGATTGGATAAAAGTCAGGAAGGATAAAGCAACCTCTCCTGTTAGCTACCTTCCAAGCTAGCATAAAAGCACAAGCCCCCCCACCCCCAATATGGGGTGGGTGGGGGGTGTTTAATGGTGAAGGGTATGCATTTGGGAGGTCTGAAGGGAGCATGTTAGCATCAAATGATTCTAGGGGGTGGGGAATCTATTTATGTGGTTGCTGGGAATGGACTTAATGGCACAGAATCAATCCAAGTCTTGGGCAGAGATTGTCCTGTCCTTGACGAAAAGAGCAGGCTAGTCTTCAAATCGTCTTTAAGCGCATAAGCACCTGGTGCAGATCAGAGGGAGCCCTATCACACGCTGCCCTTGAAGAGCATCCGGGAGCTGCAGTTGGCGCAAAATGCAGGGGCCCACATGGTTTTATGCAGACCCCAGTGTGCACAAGTGTCACCTCTCCTGCGGGAGCTGCATGGGCTGCCGAATTGCTTCCGGGTGAAATTGGTGAACTGGTTGTCACCTTTAAAGCCCTTTGTGGTTTGGGACCAGGTGATCTGAGGGGCCGTATCTTGTCAGTCACATCTACCTGACCCATCAAAGTGGGGAGGCAGGGAATGTTCCGTGTCCCATCCCAGAGGGAGATACACCTGGTGGGACCCAGAAGAAGAGCCTGCCCCATGGTGGCTCCCTCTCTCTGGAACATCATCCCCCTCCCGGACCCCCCAAATTAGAACAGCCCCCTCTAATTCTCTTCTGGTTCTGCCAGCTGGCCCTGGGGGACCCAGAGCGGGAGGAAGCCCATTCAATGGTCCGTGTGATCTGCTGCCCCCGAGGCGGGGGGTGATTTTATTATATTATATTAATTTATTTGATTCCTTTTATTAGTTTTATTGTGTTAAATGAGGTTTTATATTCTGTAAGCTACCTTGAGTTGCATGGGCGAATAGGCGGCAATATAAATAAATAAAATAAAAAAAGAAAGAAAGAAAGAGAGAGAGAGAGAGAGAGAGAGAGGAAGGAAGGAGGAAAGAAGGAAGAAAGAAGAAGAAAAGAAGTGAAAGTTTCTGCCGGCAGGTCTGGGGAAGCCAGAGTGGGATGGAGCCCATTCAATGGCTCGTGTGATGTGCTGTCACCGGGGTGGGGGATGATATTATATTAATTTATTATATGACTCTTATTAGTTTTGTTTTTATATGAGGCTTTATATTCTGTAAGCCGCCTTGAGTGGCCATGTGCAAATAGGCGGCAACATAAATTCCCTAAATAAATAAAAATTCCCTATTTCTACAGAAGCAAAGTCCATTTCTTCAGCTCTGAGGTGCTCCAGGTACGGCCGAACCAGTGGTGGAATTTAGGCCTGGGTCGCAGAACTGGCAGCAATCCAGGCTGGCCACGCCCCTGAACCGGTTGCCCGGTCGCCGCTGCCGGGATGCTGTTTAGTAGTGCGCACATGTGTAAAGTTCACTGTAAATAGTTCCACGCATGTGCGGAGAACAATTTACATTGAAGGGTGCACATGAGCGCAGCATGCATCTGGCGCGCCCAAAGCGAACCGGTAGTAAAACCGGGAGCAACCCTACCTCTAAACCCGTGATGGTGAACCTATGGGACGTGCCACAGGTGGCACGCGGAGCCATATTTGCTGCTGGCACGCCAGCCGTCAGCTCCGGTGCACACAGCTGATTTTTCTCCCTTCTGGAGGGCCGGACGAGGCCATTTTCACCCTCCCCAGGCTTCAGGAAAGCTTCTGGAGGCGAAAAACGGCCCAACCGGAAGTTCAAAAACAATCCGTTCCCTGCTGCCGGAGGGCCTCTGGGGGGCTGGGGGAGGTCGTTTTTGCCTTTCCCAGGCTTCAGGAAAGCCTCCAGAGCCTGGGGAGGGGTCGCACGCACATGCACTGGGGTGTGTGTGGAGTGTCACACATGCATACGCAGGAGGGCCAGGAGGATTGTGTGCACATGCGAAATTTTGGCACACCGTAAGAAAAAGGTTCACCATCACTGCTCTTAAACAAGGCCCCCAATTTAGTCAGCTTTCGCTCTGGCTTCCAAGCATTGGCCTCTTTCAAAACGATGTACAGGGAATTCACCTCCATTTACGACGACACTGAAAACAGCGACTTATGCCCGTTTTTCATGCTTACAACCCTGGCAGCCTCTCCATGGTCACGGGATGCTTGGTCCCTGGCTCACGCTTACAATGGTGTCACTGCCCCAGGGGTCACGTCATCCCCTTTTGCCACCTTCCGAAAGGAAAAGCAACAGGGAAGGCCTGGCAGATTCGCTTAACAGCCATGTCGCTAACTGAAAGGGGGTCAAATTCACTTAACTGTCTGGCTTGGCAAAAGAAACGTTGGGCTCAACTGTGGTCGTAAGTCGAGGACTGCCTGTGCGTGGTAGAAACGGTACCCATCAAACTTAGGAGGACCCCTGGAGAGGCTCTAAATCAGGGGTGTCCAAACTTGGGAACTTTAAGACTTGTGGAACTTTAAGACTTGTGGAACTTTAAGACTTGTGGACTTCAACTCCCAGAATTCCCCAGCCAGCTATGCTGGCTGGGGAATTCTGGGAGTTGAAGTCCACAAGTCTTAAAGTTCCCAAGTTTGGACACCCCTGCTCTAAATGATGGGTTTTTCTACATTTATCAACTCGCGGAGTCCCTGGTTTCTGAGATGTAGAAGCAAAGAGCCCAAAATAAGGATTCCAGGATTGTGTGGGTAAATACAGGTAGTCCTTGACTTACAACAGTTCATTTAGTGACCGTTCAGAATGATGACAGCACTGAAAATGTCACTTACAGCTGTTTTTGACGCTTAGAGACCGTTGCAACCTCCCTTCGGTCACCATCTTTTAAGTGAAGAAATGCATACAGGGTGCCACTATTTTTACATCCAGGCAGTCTTCGACTTACAACCATTCGTTTAGTGACCATTGGACGTTACATTGGCTCTGAAAAAAAGGACTTAGGACTGGCTTTTTCACACTTATGACAGTTGCACCGTCCCCATGGTCACGTCATCAAAATTCAGCTGCTTGGCAACTGGCTCGCATTTATGACGGTTGCTGTGTCCCAAGGTCAGTGCGCCCCTTTTGCAACCTTCTGACAAAGTTAATGGGGAAGCCAGATTCTCTTAACAACCAGGTTACTAACTTATCAACTGAAGTGCTTCACTTAGCAACGGTGGCAAGAAAGAAAAGAAAATGGAGCAAAACCCACTTAACAACAGAAATTTTAGGCTCAACTGTGGTCGTAAGTCGAGGACTATCTGTATGCTGGAAGCCAGCTCAGGGAAGCAGTTAAGGCAGCAGGCTAGAAGCCCGGAGACTGCGAGTTCCAATCTGACAAACCCGGGTGGGTGACCTTGGGCCAGTCCTTCTCTCTTCTACCTTGATAAAGGAAGAGACGTCAGAAAACGTCCAAAAATCCCGGCTAGAAATCAGTCCAGACAGTCACTGGGAATGAAGAGAGATTCAAACACACCTATACTTTATATATGTATACACACCAACCTGGGCTTTCCTCCGGGCCCCTCAGGCTGGACCTCTCCTCCCATCGCCCCACTACAGTTCCCATCGGCACCATCATTCCCAGCGGAGGCCCACCTGGATTATATGTATATTATACTCTACCATTTCTCCTGTGTCTGCCTTTCTCTGTTGATTCAATTGGTTGCAAAAGGAAGTGACGGGCAGGCTGAGTTCCCCCAGATAGCTTTCATGCCTAAAGTGGGATTAGAACTCCCAGTTTGGCTAATCACCAGGAGACTGGGAGTTCTAGTCCCATTTTAGGCATGAAAACCAGCTGGGGGACTTTGAGCCAGCCATTCTCTCTCAACCCCCAATGTGGGGCCCAGGGGATAAGCCTGCCAGGTAAGACCCCCAGCTGGGATGTCATGCCTAAAGTAGGACTAGAACTCCCAGTCTCCTGGTGATTGGCCCAAAGTCACCAGGCCAGCTTTCACAGCTAAGGTGGGACTAGAACTCCCAGTCTCCTGGTTTCTAGCCTGTCTCTTAACTATGCAGTATAAAAGCTACAAACATTTTGAATGACAGTAGTGCACTTTAACTCCCAGCTCTGCTCCCTGGGGAATACTGGGAGTTGAAGTCCAGCAGTCTTAAAGTTGCCAGGTTTGGAGACCCCCCCCCTCCCCTCTCAGCAGTATGATAGGGCCGAAGGGCACCTCAGAGGCCATCCAGCCCAGCCCTCAACGCCCACTGGGAAGGGGGCGACAGCCTCTGTATTCGCCTTCCCCCGGGGGTCTGGACAGGGCCTGCTTGGGCCGGGTCCCTAGTGGGCCCCTCTGACGCCCCCCCAAGGGTCCCCAGCCCCGCCCGAGGAAGGAGGGAGGGAGGCCTGCTCCCACCGCCACCCCGCCCGGCTTTCCCCCGGGACTCTCCTCCCGCCGCCCGACTACAGTTCCCATCGGCCCCAGCGGAGGCCCACCTTGAAGCAAGCGAATCTGCCGCCTCAGCCGCTCCTGCTCGGGCTCCATCCGAGCCTCCAACCGCCGCCGGCGCCCCTCTGACGCCATCGCCGCGCGACGAGCCCCTTTTATGCGCCTCTAGAGGGCGAGCGACAGCGAGCGCCGCCTACCACCCAACACTTACGGCTCACTTACGGCGAAAGGGGAACTCAAGAGGGGAGGCGGCCCCGCAAGGCCTAGGCTCGGCTATGGATCCCATCCTCCCCATTTGCCTCCCAGCCCTGCCCTGAGTGGATTGAGGGGCCTAGCTCAAGGCCCGCCTGCTTTCCTGCTCGTACACCCAGCCAGCGTGAGAGTGCTCGCTCTGGCCTCTCCCTGGTAGACTGTCTCTGGATATGGAGGCTCCGCAAGTCGCGGCTCAGAGGTGCATGTGGCTTTCTGGATGGAGAAAGAAAGGAGGGAAGTTTCCCCCTGGAGCAGCGGCAACGGCTGGTATATTAGCAAAACTGGCACCTGCACCAAAGACAAAATCCTTGTGTGTCCAATCACACTTGGCCAATAAAGCATTCTATTCTATTTTATTCTAATATTCTATTCTATATTTCTATTATTCTGTTCTAATATTCTATTTTTTTCTATTATTTTTTTCTATTCTATATTTCTATTCTAATATTCTATTCTAATCTATTTTATTCTATATTTCTATTCTAATATAATATTCTGTTTTATTCTATTCTATATTTCTATTCTATTCTAATATTCTATTTTGTTCTATTATTTTAATCTATTCTATATTTCTATTTTATCTATTCTATTTTACTTTACTTTACTTTTATTTGCGCTTATAGACCGCCCCCTCTCCCAAAAGGGACTATTCTAATATTCTCTTCTATTCACTTTCATTGAACAGAATGTTGATGTCAGGTCCCAGATATTTGTATAGGGATGCTGGCATTTTGGGAGGAGGTGGGGGGAATGGAGTGATCTGTATATGAAGTTTCTGTTTCTCTGCAATGTTGTAGTGTGGGGGGAGTTTGGTTAACGCTGCTTTAAATAGCTGGTCTTAAGTGAGAAGCTTCAGTTCTTGCCTAGACTTCTTGCTATCACAAACCTTCCCATAAAAGCTCCTTTTGGAACGGCTGCAGTTTCAAGAGTCCTTTCAGTTTGGATCACCTGGGGATGCTGCAAAACGGTCGTAATTGTGAAAAACAGTTCAAAGTTAGTTTTTTCAGGTCCGGTGTAACTTCAAACGGCCGCTAAATGAACTGTTGTAAATCGAGGACTCCCTGTGCTGCGGGAGACAGCTGGTGGCCCAATCTCTTGAACTAGTTCCACAAAGCATTTCTGCTTTGCATGGACTTTGCAAACGCTTTCCTGCTTTTAACGGAGCGTCCCTGCTTCTTTGAACAGAAGCCAATTCCATCGTCCCTCCGCCAGATGTTAGACACATCTGCACGCAGTTGTAAAGAAGCCCCTTTTGTCCTAACACGCAGACGTGCGTTCACCTTTGGGGCGATGTATCCCATCACTTACTCACCGGGAGGAGTCCTGGAGTGACCCTGACGCGTTGCCAATTTACCATTGCAAATTCCACATCTGATGGACAAGTTGCGAATTTAATAAATTAAAATAAAATAAGTAAGAGAGAGAGTCGCTCTTTGCAACAGTGAGGGAACTGGAAATGTGCCTTGCAAGTCGCGGATTTAATAAATACAGGTAGTCCTCGACTTACAGCAGTTCATTTAGTGACGTTCAAAGTTACAACGGCACTGAAAAGAGTATCTTATGTCTCTTTTCCACAGTCACGACTGCCGCAGTGTCCCCATGGTTATGTGGTCAAAATTCAGACGCTTGACAACTGATTCATATTTATGACGGTTGCAGGGTCCCAGGGTCACGTGATCAACTTTTGAGACCTTCTGACGGGCAAAATCCACGGGGAAGCCAGATTCACTTAACAACTGCAGTGATTTACTTAACAACTGAGGGAGGTGTTGGAGGAAATATCCTTCTGGGTTCGGTTGCAAGTGGGGAAAAAGTCACTGGAAACATGGAGGCTGCTTGGAAAGATGATTTAATGGTGGACAGGACCACATGGCTCGAGCTCCTGAGCAGGAAAGGGATGCTGAGAGTCCCTGGTTTTATGCCCTCACTGGGGCCCCACCTATGTTTCCTGTTCCTGTGTAGGAAATGTATTCTGATTGGTTGCTGTCAGAGGTCATAGTTAGCTTTGTAGGTTGTGTGCTAAGTTTGGTTGAAACCTGGTGAGTGGTGCAATGAAGTGCAGTGAGATGGGGTAGATCTTGGTTATGTAGAATAGGCTGGCTCAGGCCTTAATGGCCCATTGACAAAGGTGGGGGGGAGCTATCAAGAGTGAGGCTGTTTCCTGCCTAAAAACATGTTTCTCTGGCTCAGGCCTTAAATGGCCCATTGACAAAAGTGGGGAGCAGAATTTCTGCCTCTCTTTAAGTTTCTACTTCAAAATATTTCATTTTCCAGGAGAGGGCTGGGTTTTAACTTCCTACACAAGAAAGGTCATAAAAAGGGGCCAAACTCACTTAACCAATGTCACACTTAGCAACAGAAATGTTGGGCTCCATTGTGTCGGTTGCAAGTCGAGAACTACCTATAAAATAAATAAGAGAAGGTCACCCTTTGCAACAGCGAGCAAACTGCAAATCTGACTTGTAGCAGGGAGGGAATTTAACCAATTTAAATTTAGTGAAGAAAATAAAAATAAAATAAATAAATAAATAAAATAAAATACAATTAAATAAAATACAATTAATAATTAAATTAAATTAAATTAAAGAAATAAAATAAAATAAATAAAATAAATAAATAAACAATAAAGTAATTAAATTAAAATAAAATAATAAAATATAATAATAAATAAAAGAAAATAATAAATAAATAAAATAAAATAATAAAATAAAATAAAATAAATAAAATAATAAATAAAATAAAATAATAAATAAAATAAAATAATAAATAAAATAAATAAAAAATAAAATAAAATAAAGGTCAGCCTTTGCAAAAGTGAGCACAGTCTTTGAATATCCCTGCCGTGTGTGGTGGCAAAGAACAGTCCCCCCCCCCCCGGGAAAAAGAGCCTGTTTAGGGCCGTTAAACTCTCTTCTTCGCCCCAAAGAAACGGCCCACTCATCCTTTTAATGAACGCAGCCTCCTCCTCGCTCCAGCGCTAGGACCCCAATTAACTCACTGACATGTAGGGAATCGGAGCTGCCCGGGGGCTGGGGGAGAGGGGAGGGGGCTTCTCGTGGTTTAGCAGAAATAGCTGAGCGCAGCAGAACTGCAAGAGCTGAGCCAGCAGATTGCAGAAACCTGGAAAGGGAGAGGCGGGGAGGGGGGGCGGGAAGATGATAAGTGGGGGGTGGGGAGAAGCGTCAGCTGGCCAGCTGCATCCAGTTCCCCTTCTCTGGAAGACTCTTGGCCAGTGGTTTTCCCAAACGGCATCCCCAGGAATTCCTGTCCAGGTGTTTTGCTCTGCTTTGAAAGTCACTTGTGGAAACCCCGGGTGTTGATAAGTGCATTGCTAAAAGGGCCCTTCTTGGTGAAGCCGATTGGATTAGGATGGGAGACCACTAAGAGATCCCAAACTGTGGCCTCGACTGGGGAATTGGAAAAGCTGTCCCAGAATGGGTCGTGGCAAACTGCCTCCCTATCACTACATATGAACGGGGGGGTTGGACTAGAAAACCTCCAAGGTCCCTTCCAACTCTATTATTCTGTTGTGTTTTGTTCTGTTCTATTCTTTCCTGTTCTGTCCTTTTCTGTTCTATTCTTTCTTACTCTGTTCTGTTCTATACCCTATTCTGCATTCTATTCTGCATTCTGTTCTGTTCTGTTCTATTCCATTCCATTCTTCTGTTCTGTTCTGTTCTATTCTGCATTCTATTCTCTGTTCTGTTCTATTCTGTTCTCTGTTCTATTCTGTTCTGTTCTATTCCATTCCATTCTTCTGTTCTGTTCCTATTCTGTCCTGTTGTTCCATTCTATTCTATTCTAATTTATTCGAAGGATTAGGGGAGTGAGTTGTTGAGCATCTGAATTTTGATCACGTGGCCACAGCGACACTACAACGGTCATAAGTGTGAAAAACAGCCCTAGGCTCCTTTTTTCAGTGCCATTATGACTTCGGTCACTAAACGAATTGCTGTAAGTCGAGGACTAACCATACACCTAGACCCGACTCTGGGCAGCTTACCATGATCGAGTACAATTACCTGCCGAAAAGAACCAACGGACTTATAACACACGTGGGGAAGCCCGAAACGCAACGTTTGTTGGTTTACTTAAGAGTTTTTGGAATAACTGTGTGGGGCTTGTATGCGAAACACTGCAACGAATCAAGACGTGAAACATTGCAACGTCCAGGATAACACAACTACAATGTCCCCCCCAAACGAAGGTGGCCGTCTTTGGGAGCCTTAAGCAGCCTCCGCCAGCCTTCTGGCTTCTTTAGCGGAGGGACTGGGGGATGCTGAGGAAGGCCTCCTGACTCCTCTTCCTCTGGTAGGGACTGTCCTCAAACTGCGGCTTCTCCTTCTCCCCGGGCTGCTGGAGGCAGCAAAACATCCGGGCCAGGGCCGAGGGGATGGGCGAGGCCGAAGCCGTCCGACGGGCCTCCTTCACCTGCAGGATGGAGATGGAGGCCACCTCGGCGATGGAGGGTTCCGTATCGGCCAGCAGGCAATCAAGACCTAGAATTTAAAAGAAAACAGAAAAGACTTCAATTCCCAGCATTCCCCAGCCGTCCTGCTTCAAGATAGGTGGACTTCAATTCCCAGCATTCCCCAACCATCTTGCTTCCAGAGAGTAAGTCATCTGTGTATCAGGTTTGGTTCAAATTGCTAGAAGCATTCCAAAGTTAACACACACGCACATCCATTTTTAGACAGGTAGGTAGATAGGTAAGTAGGGAGGGAGGGAGGGAGGGAGGTAGGGAGGTAGGGAGGTAGGTAGATAGATAGATAGATGATAGATAGATAGATAGATGATAGATAGATAGATAGATAGATAGATAGATAGATAGATAGATAGATAGATAGATAGATAGATGTAGATAGATAGATAGATAAACTGGCCATTTATAGAAAGGGCTAGTTTATACTACTATATAACAACAAACCAATCTCTATAGAAATATGCCATTCCTATAACAACAAACCTATTGAATCAGTAAAACCCAAAATCAAAGTTTCATTTTTTTTCCCCCACCTCAAGCACAAAGTCCAGCAGTGGTTTCCCGATAGAAATAAAAATATTTGGTTTTTTTCCCTTTAATTAAAGCAGTTTGTTTAGCCACCTGTGCTAACCCCAATCCATTTTTGCACATTTATTTATTACATTTATATTGACATGCCACCCAGCTCCTTTTAAGGCCAGTGATCCCCTGGCGTTGCACTTAGAGGCACCCGAGGCTCAAACACCACAACTTGCCCGGGGGTCTTATATCCCCAGTTGTGGCACAATTCTGACTTTCTTCACCATCCCCCATGGAAGGCCCCTTCCCCAATTTGCAAAATTTTGCTTTTGCAAAAGGCTGCCTGGTATCTCCCCCTCCCCCCACATGCCCAGTGCCCCCTCCCCTCGCTTACCCTGCTGAAGGACCATCAGGGCCTCCTGACAGGGGATGTCCGGCCGAGCATCCATGTAAAAGGCAAGGAATCCTGTGTGGATGGGAAGGAGCAGAATTCGCATCTGGTGCCGCCTCAGAGTCTTAACCGGCCATCTAATTCACCCGTCTCCCCAAACCTCCTGGCAGCTCCAGGCTGGGCCGGCTGGCAGGATCTGCTCAGGATCGATTGGGATCTGCCCAGCCAGAATACAGGTAGTCCTCGACTTACGACCACAATTGAGGCCAACATTCCCGTTGCTAAGCGAGACAGTTCTTAAGTGAGTTTTGCCCTGTTTGACGACCTTGCTTGCCACCATTCTTAAGGGAATCACTGCAGTCGTTAGGTGAGTAACACCGTTGTTAAGTAAATCTGGCTTCCCCATTGACTTTGCTTGTCAGGAGGTCGCAAAGGGGGATCACGCAACCCCCTGCGACCGTCACAAATGTGAGTCAGTGGCCAAGTGTCTGAATTTTCATCACCTGGCCATGGGGTTGGCTGCGCGGTCGTAAGTGTGAAAAACGGTCCTTTTTTCAGTGCTGTTGAAACTTTGAACGGTCACTAAATGAGCCGTTGGAAATCAAGGACTACCTGTACACTCTGACCACACAGGATTTGAATTCGCATCCGCTTTGCACTCGCAGCAGGCTACCAGCAAAGAGCCCTATTTTACGGCCTGTTTTGCTACAAGCAAAACACCACCGTCGTTAAGTAAATCATGCCATCGTTAAGCGAATCTGGCTTCCCCCATTGACTTTGCTTGTCGGAAGCCGGCTAGGAAGGTTGCAAATGGGGGGGTCCGTGCAACCGTCAAGAGTACATGCCAGTTTCCAAGCATCCACATTTTCATCACCGTCAGGATCAATACAGGTAGTCCTCGGTTTACAACAGTTCATTTAGTGACCGTTCAAAGTTACAACGGCACTGAAAAAATGGACTGCTTTTCACACTCAGGACCATTGTAGCCTCCCCACGGTCACATGATCTACATTCAGAGGCAACTGACTCATATTTATGACGGCTGACGTCGTGCCCCGAGCTCACATGATCCCCTTTTGCGACCGTCTGACCTGCAGAGTCAACAGGGGAGGCCGGATTCGCTCAACAGGCGGGTGACTAACGTAACAACTGCACTGATTCCCTTAATAACCATAGCAAGAAAGGTCGCAAAATGAGGCAAAACTCACTTAGCAAGAGAAACTTGGGGCTCAATTGTGGTCATAGGTTGAGTGAAGCCCTGGCCTCACAATCAGGAGCTGTGAGTTCGGTCCTAGATAGAGGCGGATATTTCTCTCTCGGGGCTCAAGGAGAATAGATCTGCCGGATATCACTCCCCAATGGCGGCTCGAAATGCATATCCGGCCAGCAAACCCTAAGGGCCATTTAGTTGCCCAGAGTCCACCCCTCAAGGGATCATGGGGTCATTAAAAGGAGATGATGATGATGAAGGAGGAGGGGGAGGGGGACGGGGAGGAGGAGGGGGGGAGGAGGAGGAGAAGGAGAAGAAGAAGAAGAAGAAGAAGAAGAAGAAGAAGAAGAAGAAGAAGAAAGAGGGAGGAGGAGGAGGAGGAGAAGAAGAAGAAGAAGAAGAAGAAGAAGAAGAAGAAGAAGAAGAAGAAGAAGAGGGAGGAGGAGGAGGAGGAGAAGAAGAAAGAGGGAGGAGGAGGAGGAGGAGAAGAAGAAGAAGAAGAAGAAGAAGAAGAAGAAGAAGAAGAAAGAGGGAGGAGGAGGAGGAGGAGGAGAGAAGAAGAAGAAGAAGAAGAAGAAGAAGAAGAAGAAGAAGAAGAAGAAGAAAGGGGGAGGAGGAGGAGGAGGAGAAGAAGAAAGAGGGAGGAGGAGGAGGAGGAGAAGAAGAAGAAGAAGAAGAAGAAGAAGAAGAAGAAAGGGGGAGGAGGAGGAGGAGAAGAAGAAGAAGAAAGAGGAAGGAGGAGGAGGAGGAAGAGGAGGAGGAGGAGGAGGAGGAGGAGGAGGAGAAGAAGAAGAAGAAGAAGAAGAAGAAGAAGAAGAAGAAGAAGAAGAAGAAGAAGAAAGGGGGAGGAGGAGGAGGAGAAGAAGAAGAAGAAGAAGAAGAAAGGAAGGAGGAGGAGGAGGAGGAGAAGAAGAAGAAGAAGAAAGAGGAAGGAGGAGGAGGAGGAGGAGGAGGAGGAGAAGAAGAAGAAGAAGAAAGAGGAAGGAGGAGGAGGAGGAGGAGGAGGAGAGAAGAAGAAGAAGAAGAAGAAGAAGAAGAAGAAGAAGAAGAAGAAGAAGAAGATGAAGATGATGATGATTGTGATCGTAAGTCGAGGACTACCTGTAAAATAAGTGGCAAGAAAAGTCGTAAAATGGGCAAAACCCTCTTAGCAACATAAGGTTTGGGCTCCAATGTTTTCCGTAATTCGAGGGCTCCCTGTATTGGGGTGGCTGCAGTGTTAAAATCTGGTCCTGTCACTTTTTTCAGTGCTGTCCTCCCTCTGAACAGCCACTTAAGTGAATGGTTGTAAGTCAAGGACCGGAAGGGGGGGGGGGGGCATCAGCGTGGCTGATGAGAGATGGCTGGCCTCGACCCAGCATTCCATGGGGAAGAGGTGGGCCAGAATTGCTCTCCAGGGGGAAGCAGGAAGGGGTCCCCTTCCCACCACGTGGATACCCCCACCCTTCACCTGCAAAGACCCCGGCCGCCCTGCGCAGGGGGGCTTTGGGGCTCTTCAGGAAATTCACCGTACAAGACAGGAAGACCACAATCTTGTCCGGGTACCACAGAACCTGGAGAGAGAGAAAGGGGAGGGGGCTGCCCTGAGCCTCTTTGCAAGGGGAGAGCAGGGGGAAGGGGGAGGGAAGCGTTTGCAAGGAGGAAGACCCCCCCCCCGGGCAAAGAAGGTCGGAAGGCCTGCATTTCCCCCCCCCCCCGTCCTTTGGGGGAGAAATGGTGCCGTTCGACATAAGGGGGTGGGTACGCAAAGAAAGTGGATGATACCAATTCTGGCAGGGACCTTGGAGGTCTTCTAGTCCAATGCCCTGCCCAAGCAAGAGACCCTATAGCAGGGGTGTCCAAACTTGGGAACTTTAAGACTTGTGGACTTCAACTCCCAGAATTCCCCAGCCAGCTGGCTGGGGAATTCTGGGAGTTGAAGTCCACAAGTCTTAAAGTTCCCAAGTTTGGACACCCCTGCCCTATAGCATTTTCAGACAGGTGGCGATCCAATCTCTCCTTTAAAAAGCCTTCCAACTACAATTTCTGGTGGCAAGGTGTTCCACCGATTAATGGTCCTCACTGTTGGGAAATTCCTCCTTAATTCCAGGTTGCTTCTCTCCTTGATTAATTTCCATCCGTTGCTTCTTGTCTTCCTTCTGGTGCTTTGGAGAATAGGTTGACCCCCTCCCCAAATACTGAAATAGTGCAATTATGTCACCCCGAGTCCTTCTTTTCTCTAGACTGGATGTGCCCTTCAAATGTTCTTCCTATGTTTTAGCCTCCAGGCAAGTGGTGAAATCTAAAAATATTTCCTATGGGTTTTATAGGCGTGGCTTGCTGGGGGTCATGTGACTGAGTGGGTGTGGCTATATAATGATGTAACTGGGAGATCAAAAGACAGAAACTCGCTTTAACAATGTCCTGCTGGAGCAGGGTTGGACTAGATGACCTCTAGGTCCCTCCAGCCCTGGATTATCCTCTGAAGCTGCATCTAGTGCCAGGTTTGTAGTCCTTCCTTCCTCTCCTTCTTCCCTCCTTCCCTTTCTTTTTATTTCTTTTTCTTCTTCCTTCCTTCCTTTCCTTCTTCCTTCTCTTTCTTTCTCCTTTCTTTTTTTCTTTCTTTCTTTCCTTCCATTTCTTTCTTTTCTTTACTTTTAAAGTATTTTTTACTACCGGTTCTGTGAACTAATCATCTTAGTTGCTCTTTTTTTATACTTTTCTCAACATCTTTTTTGTAATGTGGTGACCAAAACTGGTGCAGGATTACCAGGAGAGGAGACACTGGATTTGAATTAAAGCATTATTCATTTCATTTTACGACCGTTCCCCAGTTGCTCGACTGGCTCAATCTCATTCCCGTGGCCATTCGAGGGCTCCTAAAGCCACCAAATTACGCCCCACTCCAGGACGGTGCTGAAACCAGCTGGCGGATCCCAGGGGAATTTTGTCAAAGGAGTAGGGGGGGGGGAGACTTCCTCGGAGAAGGGGTCCATCCCCCACCTACCAGGCTCTTGCAGATTTTGTCCAGGGCTTTTTGGCAGTCACAGAAGGGCAAGGTCAAAATTTGCAACCCGAGGTTCCAGGCCAGAAAGTTACTGCATCGGGCCAAAGTCCACTTGTAGGTCTGTGCCAGGGAGAAAGAGGGACAGGGAGGATTGTCAGGGCTCCCAATAGCATCCGAAAGTAAATCAGAGTCCGAGGCAAAAGATTCCTCAAAGTTCCAATTGATGAAGAGAGCCATGTTGGCACATCTGGGAAAATCCGAATCTGAAAGCTTCCCTGTTTCCCCACTCAGTTGAAAGTTCAAGATCTTGCCCCCCGCCCCCCACCAGTCCATCCCATGGTCCAATCTCCCATTGCCATGCTGGCAGTTCCACCCATCCAGCTCCGGTCAGGTGCAGAGGCGCAGAGACAAAGGATGACCTTGGCTTTCTAGAAAGAATATTGTTATGGCTACATAGCATCTAACTCCATACAATCGGCCCCTCCCATTTCCCCACCATAGAAAAGGCATAGTAGAATAATAGAAAGTGTGGCAGGCCAAAGATCCAAAAGAAAAGATGGCTGCAGGCCTGATAGGCAGGGTTCTCAGGCCAGATGTGCGACCCAGATGTGCGACCCAGATGTATTTCTATGTTCTTCTTGCAAGCCACTCGCCTTCAGCTCTCCCAGGTGTGTGGTTAAAGCAGCACTGCATTGGGGGATATCCAAGGGAAGTGTCCCCCATCCCAAGTGGCCTCTTGTCACCTCCCCCCGCCCAACGATCTTGGGGAGCAAGGCCAGGGTCTTAGGTCAATGCCCCCTGGCCCAGTGAGTTTACAACAGCCTCTCCGGAAACTTCTCCAGCCAGGAAGCTCTTACCTCGACCACTTGCTGGCTGGGGTCATACATGTGGAGGATGAAGGGTACCAAGTGTGTCAGGATCCGCTCCCGCATCTGAGCCTTATGCCGGACATTCACCCAAGGCAGCAGCTCCCCGAACAGTCGGACGGCCAGAGAGCGCTCCAGCTCTCGTTCCTGGACAGAAGGAGAAGAAGGCTGGGCGGGCAGAGGGGCACTGTGTCTTATGTGCCCTCCGGGAAGAAGCCAAGGGCACTGGGGGGATGGGGGTGTGAGACTAATTTTTTAAAAATGAAACGATAAAATAAATAAAAATCAAACATCCACATCTGTCTCTCCCAAGTCCTTGGGAAGAAGTCAGACGAAACTGTGAAATCCGGTCCCAACATCTGGCCGACTCTGGGACCAACCACAATATTAATAAAATAAAATAAAAATAAAAGAGGAATAATGAAAAGAACGGATCCATTAAAAGGAAAACAAGCCATCAAACGGTCAAAAGACTAATTTGGGGTTCCAACTCAGGGTGGCACAAGAATAAATAAAAAATGAGATCCAGACACCTGTAAGGAGAGAAGAAATATTTATTCCTAAAAGTAAAGATTTTGTCTTTTAGGGGCAGCTGTGCACTACTACAGATCCCCTCTTCTTTGGGGCAGCTCCTCAAATACTGGAATATTGCTATCATGTCCCCCCTGGTCAGGGGTGAAATCCAGCAGGTTCTGACCGGTTCTGGAGAACCGGTAGCGGAAATTTTGAGTAGTTCGGAGAACCAGCAAATTCCACCTCTGGCTGGCCCCAGGAGTGGGGTGGGG
The DNA here is from genome assembly GCF_964273705.1 of Natrix helvetica. NCBI lineage: Eukaryota > Metazoa > Chordata > Lepidosauria > Squamata > Natricidae > Natrix > Natrix helvetica. The sequence continues at coordinate 170,494,320 of NC_138550.1, read as the reverse complement.
ATGGGGATTTTGCACTATCCTTCCTTCCCCTGCCATGCCCATCAAGCCACGCTCACAGAACCATTTAAAAATTTGAATTTCATCACTTCCCCTAGTCCTTCTGTTCTCTAGACGAGGCAAACCCAATTCCTGCAATTGTTCTTCCTATGTTTTGGTCTCCAGGCCTTTAATCCTCTTAGTTGCTCTTCTCCGCACTTTTTCCCAAAGTCTCAACATCTTTTTTGTAATGCGGCGACCAAAACTGGGGGCAGGGTTCCAGGTTACTAAGGCTTTACAAACGGTACTAATGCTTCATGTGATTTTGATTCTATGCCTCTGTTTATACAACCAAGGATTGTATTTGCTAAATCCTAAAGCACCCGAGCAGCTCTCCCCAGAGATACATAGGGATTTCCCTCCAGCTCCCTGCAACCCCCAAGCCTTACGTCCTCCAGGAGAGGCCGGAGTTTCTTCGCGATGAGGACGCACAGGGAGCCCACGTAAAGCCTCCGCTGGTGTTGGCTCAGGATCTTGGGCAGCGCTCGGAGGGCGTCTCTCACCGTCTTCTCGTGAGCCTCGCTTAGACCTCTCAGCATTTTGGACACCAGCCCTTCCAGGGACCTCAGCTGCAAGGAGGGACATTTTGGGGGAAGGCAGACCCTAAAACCCCATCCTCAAAGACCACCCAGGGGACCCGACGCTTGGAGACCAAGGCGCTCTGAATCGGAATCAAATCAGGGGGGAAGGTCTCCCCGGTTCCCTTTCCAGCAGCTCTCCAAAACCATCATCCTCTTCTTTTAACGACCCCCTAATCCCTTGCAGGGTGGAGTCTGGAGCTGAGTATTTACTGGCCAGATGCCCTTCCTGTTGCCAATGTGGAGGTTTTTTTTGCAGCAGATATATTCTCCTTGAGAGAGAAATATCTGCCTCTACCTAGCATCAAACTCACAGCCCCCTGATTGTAAGGCCCCATAATCCCTTGCAGGGTGGAGTCTGGGTAACTGAATGGAGTTAGCAGAGCGTTTACTGGCCAGATGCCCTTCCTGTCGCCAATGCGGAGTTGTGTTTGGCAGATATATTCTGATGGAGCCCAGAGAGAGAAATATCTGCCTAGACTCGAACTCACAGCCTCCTGATGGTGAGGCGAGAGCTCCACCTCTAGACCACTGCAGCACTCGTCTTTTGCTATTCTAATGGTGGTGGGTTGATCCTACTATGCCCTAAAGGTCGCGTCCTGTTCTTAGAATTCTTAATCCCATCCTTTGGAGCTGAAGGGGTTCTATTTGTGAATAGGCTGGCCTGTTTCTTCATGGGCCCAAAACCTCTAAAGACTGCAGGCATCTGATGGGGGCTGCTAAGAAAGACTGCTGAGAAATGATGCTAAACTATATTTGGGTTTGCGGAAATACCATCCCAAGAAAACATAAACTAAGATTTGAAAGAGACACCTACAGCAAGAGAAAAAGAAAGGGAGAGAGAGGAGGAGAGGAAATGGAGGGAAGGAAGAAAGAGGTAAGGAGAGGAGGGTGGAAGGGGGAGAGAGGTAAGGGAAGAAGGAAGAGGAAGGAGAGGAGGAAGGAAGGAAGTAGAGAAGGGAGGGAGGGAGAAAAGAAAGGGAAAAGAAGGTGGTGTTACAACAGGAGGAAGGGATGGTAAATAAAGCAACCCAAATTGTATATTATGACCTATTAAATGGAATAACAAATGTATAAGAATGACAAATGTAAAGAAGAAGAATAACTATGTGAATGTATTCCTATAATTGTATGTAAGAGAATAAAAAATAAACTTTTCAAAAAAAAAAAGAAAGAAAGACTGGGGGCTGCTTTCTGCCTTTAAGAACATGTTTCTCCATTTCTCCTTTGGGAAAATGAGCTGGTGGGAACCACCTTTGACCCCCCCCTCCATCAGGACCCCCAATTTACCTTCTGCTTCTGCAGCGCCAGGTTTTCCAATCCCTGGAAGCTGAGCCAACGGACCACCGCTTGGGGGTCTGCTTGCCACTGATCCAGCTTGGCCATGACCCTCTTCTTGGGGATGAGCCGCATGGAAACCTTGCTGCAAAGAAACTTCCAGGCCATCCAGCATCAGACACGGACTGACAGTTGGCCCCGTACCTGTAGCCCCCTACAGCCAAGACCCCACTCCGGCGTTCCCTGCCCCATTGGCACTTCCAGGCCGCATAGGGAAAACAGAGCAAAGCCTCTGCCCTCGCACAGTAGCTTCTGGCCTGACCGTGGCTGCTGACGGCTACTAGAACTTCCAGTACCTTTGCAGGAGTTCCTTGGAAGGCGAAGGCGAGTCCCAGAGGGGATCAGCCCCCTTGATGGCATGCAGGACAGCGCCTGGCTAGGACAGCTAGAAGGGGATTTCTGTAGCTCAGGGCTGAATTGTGGGGTGTCCATGGTGCCCTCTTAGCTTGGTGGGATCATGACCCATCTAAGTAACGACTGTTCTGACCGAGGCTTCCCCAGCAGCACGAAGCTGGGTCCTCGTCCCAATAAACCCCTTTTATTGAATTGACAGTGAATTCCTCTCCAGCAAAGTCCTTCCTCTCCCTCAGTCTTTCCAGATAGTTCCCAATTACCGACCTTGATCAGGCTTGGAGAGTGGCCAGGCCGATATCTTTCAGATGCTGCAATATTTGGCAAGAATGCAGGATTGAACTAATTGTCTCCTGCAAACTCCACTCCCCTTTGGCTCCTCTTTTATTTCCTCTGGGAGGGGCCCTTAATCGTCCACCTGTGGCCTTACTCCCAAGTCGACCCTTGTTCTTTAGCTGTTCCCTTCCTCTGGCAGCTCTGCGCATGTGCACACTGGGAACAGGCTCCAGCTGTTCTTCTGCCCCACTGATCTCCGACTCCAAAGGCAGCTGATAACTGTCAGACGGCTCTGTCCCCTTCTCTGCGTCCGACACAGAGCCCTCATCAGAGCCTCCCCCAGACTCCAGGACTGGCCCAGGTTCCTCCCCAACCTCCTCACTGTCCGAATCCGCTGCCATGTCCACTGGTGGGCCACAACAATGACATTGGTGCTAGTAGGAGCAGGGATTACAGAGTCAAGGAGGAGGAAGAGGAAGAGGAGGACTGCTGTGGGATCCTTGGTCTTCTCTGAGCTTAGTGGTTTGCTTGCAGAAGTTTCATGACCCAGCTAGGTAACATCATCAGTGCTAGAGCTTCCAGGCACCAGTACCTGGCCTTGCCCTCCCGCAGGTCTTCCTTCTGCTTGGAAAGCCTATGCTCCTAGTCCTCAGTGAGGTGCTTCCGCTGAGCCTCCTTCTCAGTTCAGATCCAATTTGAACTGAGCCAGCTATTTTGCCAACCCTTTCTCGTAGTGGCTCCAACAACAGCTTCTTATTGGGACTCTAAGGAGCCCGGGCGGGCAGGCGAGTAATGGCTGGGAGGGGAGGGTGAGTGAAGCGCCCCTCGACTTGAGTGACACCCAGTTGGCCACACCCACCCAGCCACAGGACTACCTAGCCACGCCCACCCAGCCGGTCATTAGGCAGATCCTATTAGAGGTCTGCGGGATTTACAATTATGAATCTAGTGGTCCCTGAGGTCCGAAAGATTGGGAACTCCTGCCATAGACCCCATCTCAACTTACCCCTGCAAAGAGCGCCTTGGCAGTCAAAGCCCTCTCCTCCTCCTGGGCATCCAGGTGTGGGATGACCTCTGCCAGCAGCCCCAACAAATGATGGTTTGCGACAGTCGCCAGGATTCTGGGAAGACAAGAGTCCCCCCAAAACCACCAAGAGGTTACTTCCATTGGACAGGTGGGCTGATGGTTTCCTCGGGATCAGGAGCTCGGGAGCAGCTGCTTACCGTGCAAGGAGGACCACTCCTCTCAGATGTTCCTCCTTGTTGGAGAGCAGAGCCCAGCCCTTGTTCATCTCCATGCCTAGCAGGACCTTGTAGTTGTGGTCTCGGAGCATCAGGGTCCTCAGCGTATCCAGTGCGAACCTGCAGAGGCAGCACAAGGCTCAGGGAGAATTTATGATGTAGAAAAGATGTGGAGACTCTGGAAAGAGTGCAGAGAAGAGCAACGAAGAGGATTAGGGGACTGGAGTCTGAAACATATGAAGAAAGGTTGCAGGAACTGGGTATGTCTAGTTTAATGAAAAGAAGGACCACGGGAGACAGGATAGCAGTGTTCCAATATCTCAGGGGTTGCCACAAAGAAGAGGGAGTCAAACTATTCTCCAAAGCCCCTGAAAGTAGGATAAGAAGCAATGGGTGGAAACTAATCAAGGAGAGAAGCAACTTAGAACTATGGATGAATTTCCTGACAGTTAGAACAATTAATCAGTGGAACAGCTTGCCTCCAGAAGTTGTGAATGCCCCAACACTGGAAGTTTTTAAGATGATGTTGGATATCCATTTGTCTGAAATGGTGTAGGGTTTCCTTCCTAAGCAGGAGGTTGGACTAGAAGACCTTCAAGGTCCCTTCCAACTCTATAAAGGATCAGGTCTTTGAATATTTGAATGATAGGGGAAGGGGAAAAGGTGGGGGGTAAAATAGAGGTAGAAATAAGAGGGGGGAAAATAGCAAAAACAGATGTTAAGATAACACAATGGATGGTAGAACTATGAGAAAGTTTAGAATTGAAGGATAGTAGAAATTAGGTGTTAGTAAAACTAAAAATGAAAATGAAATATAATTACTAGGAATAATACTGTAATGTTTATTGGTATTGAATTGTATGACACCCAGGAATCAAACCATTCATGCAATGAGATGTATAAAAAAAAACATTCATTTTTTTAAAAAGGTCCCTTCTAACTCTATTATTCTATTCTATTATAGAAAGACCTTGATGGATCTTGAACAATGGGCAACTAAAGCAAGGTTTGAAACCTGGGCAGGAAAAGACAGGTACAGATCAGGGGAAACCTGGCTGAAAAACAGTAACTCTGAGAGGGAGCTTGGAGTCCCAGTTTACAATCCCTTAAACATGAGCAAGCCATGTGCGGCAGCAGCCAAAAAAACTAGCGTGATCCTTGGTTGTATAAACAAGAGGCATAGAATCAAAACTATGTGATTCGTACTGCTTTGAAAAGCCTTTGTAAAGCCACACTTGGAATCCTGCATCCAGTTTTGGTCACCACATTACCAAAAAGGATGTTGAGACTTTGGCAAAAGGGCAGAGAAGATTAAAGTCCTGGAGACAAAAACGTAAGAAGAATGATTGCAGGATTTGGGTATGTCTAGTCTAGACCAGGGGTGTCCAAACTTGGGAACTTTAAGACTTGTGGACTTCAACTCCCAGACTTCCCCAGCCTGGCTGGGGAATTCTGGGAGTTGAAGTCCACAAGTCTTAAAGTTCCCAAGTTTGGACACCCCTGGACTAGACAAAAGAAGGACTCGGGGGGGGACATAATAGCAGCCTTCCATTAACTGAGCAGCCACCACAAAGAAGAGGGGGTCAAATTAGTCTCCAAAGCATCAGAAGGCAGGACAAGAAAGAATGGATGGAAATTAACCAAAGCAACCTGGAATGAAGGTGAAACTTCCTAATAGTGAAGACAGTTAAACAGTGGAACAGCCTGCCTCCAGAAATTGTGCTTCATTATTGGAGGTTTTAAAGAAGAGACTGGAAAGTCACTTGTCTGAAACGGAATAGGGTCTCCTGCTTGACTAGGGGGTTGGGCTAGAAGACCTCCAGGGTCCCTTCCAGCGCTATTTTGATGGAAAGAAGATTTGGGGGAAACTTGTCTTCATTGGCGCCAAGTGAGAGCAGGCCAGACAGGCACATCTTAACTAGGGTGGTGGGGTGTCTCCCCTATATAATCACCTCACGTGTTCAGTGACCACATGTTTGCAGTGGAGGGGGGGTTGACCGTTAGCCCCGCCACTGGAGCAGGCTGTTTGCTGCGTCTGGCCTTCCTCCTCCTCCTCCTTCTCCTTCTCCTCCTCCTCCACCTCTTCCCCATAGCCTGGAAGCTGCACCAGGAAGTGGATCTGGGTCAGGATAGCCAGGAAGAGGGTGGGGTAGAAACCGTGGATGGCTCCTGAGCAGGTGAAGAGTTTCAACATTTCACCCAGCGCTCTCATGGCCTAGGAAAGAAGTAAAGACACAACGCTACCATGCATGGTGGTTGGTGCTCCCTGAGCTGGGTGCTTTCCTTGCAGATGTTTCATTACCCAACTAGGGAACATCATCAGTGGAAGAAGGGAGGGGAATGTTAGATACTTGCTCTAACTTTCCACCAAGGTCCTCTGTTCAGGCGGGAACAGAGGGGGAATCCCCTTTCTCGCAGGTTTGGCCTCCAGCCCTTTCGAGGGCCCACCTTGAGGACGGGTTTATTAACCCTGAGAGGTGGAGGAAGCGCAAATTAAGGGGTTTTTTAGTAAAATATTTTTTAAGAATTTGTAGGGATTCTGGGGTTGGGGGTGGGAGGAGGTCAGGAGCGATGACAGAGCCAGGTCATTAGGTGTGGTCGCGAGCGGAAGGAGTGGTAGGGAGGAGGAGGGGGAGGATACCGTTCCTATACAGGGCTCTTTGATTCCAACGGTCGTGGGGAGGGGCAGATGCGAGGACAGAAGAACATGCAGTCGGTTGGGAGACCGTGGGTGCTGGTTACACCCGGTCGCTTGTACCAACCCCCACGTTCTAGGTGGTCAGGAGCTGCAGACCCAGGGCCTGAGGCTGTTGTTATGCAATGCGAGGTCCGTTGTTAATAAGGCCCCCCTCATTCACGACCTAATTTTGGAGGGGGAGCCGGACCTTGCGGGAATAACGGAGACCTGGTTGGGCCACGAGGGAAGTGTACCCCTCGTGGAAATGTGCCCACCAGGCTACCGAGCATTTCACCAGCCTAGGGCCCAGGGAAGGGGCGGTGGGGTGGCAGCAATTATTCGGGAGGACTTAGAGCCGAGGGAGTCTACTGTGCCACAGACGTCCGGATGTGAATCCCTTGTTGTGAAATGGGGCCCTGGGAGACAGTTGGGCCTGCTGATAGTATACCTGGCTCCTCGCTATACATCAGCGGCCCTGCCTGAACTCCTCGAGCTGATCGCATCGGTGGCGGTTGAGACCCCCAAACTCTTGTTTCAGAGGCCGCGGGAGGCCCCTCTACAGGGCAGAGCAGAGGAATTTGGGAAATATCTGCAGGATAAAATCGCTCAAATCCGGAGGGATTGGGTCCCTGTCAGTGGTCCTACGGAGACGTCCGTGGCGAGTCTTGAGGATTCGACCTGGGAGGAGTTTGACTTGGTTGCCATCGAGGATTTGGACAGAATGCGTGGACGACTGCGACCCACCACATGTTTATTGGACCCGTGCCCCTCCTGGCTTGTACTGGCATCCTGGGAGGTTACACGAGACTGGCTCCTGGGCCTAGTGAACGCTTCGTTGGGCGAGGGGTCTCTCCCGGCCGCCTTGAAAGAGGCGGTGGTGAGACCCTTGCTCAAGAAGCCTTCCCTGGACCCTTTGGAGCTGGCCAATTATCGTCCTGTCTCCAACCTTCCCTTTCTGGCGAAGGTTGTAGAGAGTGTGGTGGCTTCTCAGTTTCCACGACATCTGGAGGAAAATGATTATCTAGACCCGCGCCAGTCCGGCTTCCGCCCCGGTCACAGCACGGAGACGGCCTTGGTCGCGTTGGTGGATGATCTCTGGAGGGCCAGAGATAGAGGTTGCTCCTCTATCCTGGTCCTATTAGACCTCTCGGCGGCTTTTGATACCATCGACCATGGTATCCTGCTGCGCCGGCTGGAGGGGTTAGGGGTCCGGGGCACCGTTCTGCGGTGGTTCGGCTCCTACCTTTCTGGCCGGACGCAGCGTGTGTTGGCAGGGGAGGAGAGGTCGACCCTACGCCCCCTTACTTGTGGGGTGCCACAGGGGTCGGTCCTCTCACCACTCCTGTTCAACACATATATGAAGCCGCTGGGTGAGATCATCCGTGGTTTCGGGGTGGGATATCATCTGTACGCTGATGATACTCAGCTGTACTTTTCCACCCCGAACCACCCCAACGAGGCCGTCGAAGTGATGTCCCGGTGTGTGGAAGCCGTACGGGTCTGGATGGATGACAACTGACTCAAACTCAACCCCTCCAAGACGGAGTGGCTGTGGGTACCGGCTCCCCGGTTCAGCCAATTAATTCCATCATTGGCCATCGGGGGCATTCAACTCGCCCCCGTGGAGCGGGCGCGCAATTTGGGCGTCCTCCTGGATGCCCGGCTGTCCATGGATGACCATGTGACAGCCATGGCAAGGGGGGCGTTCCACCAGGTTCGCCTGGTGCGCCAATTGCGCCCCCTACTGGACCGGGACGCCTTACGCACGGTCACTCATGCGCTGGTGACGTCTCGCTTGGACTACTGTAACACTCTCTACATGGGGCTTCCCTTGAAATGCACCCGGAGGCTACAGTTGGTCCAGAACGCAGCCGCGCGGGTAATTATGGGGAGTACTAGGTACTCCCATGTGACACCGTTCCTGCGCGAGCTGCACTGGCTTCCTGTGGTCTATCGGGTGCGTTTCAAGGTTTTGATAACGATCTTCAAAGCGCTCCATGGCTCAGGACCTAGTTATCTGCGGGATCGTATTCTGCCCCATACATCCCTGCGACCAATCCGCTCGCACAGAGAGGGTCTCCTCCAGGTGCCGTCCATCAGGCAGTGCCGGGGGGCGGCGCCTAGGAGTAGAGCCTTCTCTGTGGCGGGCCCAACCCTGTGGAATGACCTCCCCCCGGATATTAGGAATACCTCTGACCTCCGCTCCTTTCATATTAAGCTCAAGACCCACCTATTCCAAGTAGCTGGCCTGGCTCAACTTTGATCTAACTATATCGCTCCTGACGGGTTTTTATCTGGGATATTTTAATTGCATCTAATTAACTTAGGGTTTTTTAAACATTGTGTTTTTACTTGTTTTTATCTACCAGTTCACCTCCTCCTAGTATATGTTTTGTATATGTCTTGGTATATGTTTTTGGTATATGTATGTTTGTCTATATATTTATTTCCTATGTTTTGTTGTACGCCGCCCTGAGTCCTTCGGGAGAGGGTGCGGCTAAGAAATAAATATTTATTATTATTATTATTATTATTATTATTATTATTATTATTATTATTATTATTATTATTATTAATTCTATTGGTCGAAGGGTCTGACAGCTCCCTATAAAGGGGCTGCTGTCGGACTCAACCTTCGCTGGATTGTTCTCACTTGTTGTACTTAATAAAGAGCTGTTGTTACCGTTGAGCCTGTGTGTGCCTCTCCATTACCCAATCTAACAGGGGGGTTGTGGGATGGGGAGGAGGAGGAGGAGGAGGCGACTGTGGAGTTCTTAGTGCCCTCTAAGCTTGATTGTTTTCTAGATAGATAGATAGATAGATAGATAGATAGATAGATAGATAGAGATAGACAGACAGACAGACAGACAGACAGACAGATAGATACAGTAGATAGATAGATAGATAGATAGATAGATAGATAGATAGATAGATAGATGATAGAGATTATGATTGATAGATAGATAGATAGATAGATAGATAGATAGATAGATAGATAGATAGATAGATAGATATGGCTGTAAATAGCTAGACAGTTAGATAGATAGAGATAGATAGAGATGGATGTAGATAGATAGATGGATGGATAGACAGACAGACAGACAGATAGATATGGCTGTAGATAGCTAGACAGATAGATAGAGATAGATAGAGATGGATGTAGATAGATACATAGATAGATGGATAGATAGGTAGATAGGTAGGTAGATAGGCAGATAGATAGATAGATAGATAGATAGATAGATAGATAGATAGATAGATAGATGATAGATAGATAGATAAATAGATAGGGATATAGATAGATAGATAGATAGATAGATAGATAGATGGATGGATGGATGGATGGATGGATGGATGGATGGATGGATGGATGGATGGACAGATGGACTAACTGACTGACTGATTTTTCACCACTGGAAGCTTTCAAGAAGAGACTGGACTGCCATCTGTCAGAAATGAGGTAGGCCTAGGGCTTATTTTCCAGTTGTGTCCTATTGCCGTGGAAACACCGTATCTAGCTAATCATGCTTGCAAGGACCTGGGATTGTAGCCTTAAAAGTCCTGTCCTTTTAGCCTTCCTAGGGGAGGTCATGCTCTGGTCTCGTCTACTTCGCAGGGCTGACACTTACTGCCAAAGGAGCCAGCCACTCCTCATAACCGGCACCATCTCCGGCGCTGCAGCTGTGCTCGGGCAGGCTGGCTCTTCTTTTCAACTCTCGGAGCAAGTACCACATCACTTTGGTGTTGGTCTCCGGGACTGTGCAAAGACCTTTCCACATTTCGGAGGCTGTGCTGTGAAACGGAAGCGTGGACAGGTGTGACTTCACCCACAGGCTGCGATGGGTGAGGGAAGCAGCTTGTCAGGCCTGCAGCCCTCTTTCCTTTTGGGTCTCTGGCCTGCCACACTTTCTGTTATTCTACTATGCATTTTCTATGGTGGGAAAATGGGAGGGGGGATTGTACGGAGTGAGATGCCATGTAGCCATAACACAATTCTTTCTAGAAAGCCAAGGTCATCCTTTGTCTTTGCACCTCTGCACCTGAACAGGAACTGGATGGGTAGAAGCTGCCAGGGTGGCAGGGGGAGATTGGACCGTGGGATGGGCTTGTGTGTTAGTGTGGGGGCAAGATCTTGAACTTTCAACTGGGTGGGGGAAACCGGGAAGCTTTCAGGTTCGGGTTTCCCCAGATGTGCCAACGTGGCTCTCTTAATAATTTGGAACTTTGAGCAATACTTTGCCTTGGACTGATTTATTTTTGGATGCTCTTTGGAACCCTGACACAGCTTGCCTTCAGGTGTTGTGGGAACTTCATCTCTGGAAACTTTCAAGAAGAGACTGAACAGTCACTTGTCTGAAATGAAATGGTGTAGGGCCGTGATGGCGATCCTATGGCATGCGTGCCGGAAGTGGGACGCAGAACCATCTCTCTGGTCATGCCAGCTGTCACCAATTGCTCTTCTGGGTTCCAGTACACTACCTGGTCTCTGCACGCATGGGAGGGCTGGAAACTGGAAGAGCAGCTCCCCAGCATACTTGTGTATGCCGGAAAGCTGAGCTTCTGGTTTCCGGTACGTGCATGCATGCCAACCAGCTGGTCTTCAGTGCACATGCGTGTCAGAGACCAAAAGACTAGGTTTTTGGCATGCATGCCCGCGCTGGAAACTGGAAGCCCAGCTTCCGAGCGTGTGCATGCGTGCTGGGGAGGTGCTTCCCCACTGGCAGGCTCCCATTTCGGGACTTGGTGCCGAAAAGGTTCGCCAACACTGGTGTAGGGTCTCCTGCTTGGTTGGGGGGGTTGGACTAAATGACCTACGAGGTCCCTTCCTACTCTGTTATTCTGTTATTCTAATCAGCGGAACCTGATAATCTTTGTGAGCTGTCACCATTTTTGTTTACAAAATTTATTGTATTCTTTCAAATTCTTTGGCCTTACTGAAAGAAAAGGTCCAAAGTCACACTACGGAACGCAGCCCACAAAGTCAGGGAGTGTAACTCAAGTAATGTGTTGGCACCTAACTGGACTCTCACAGATAAGCAGGTTGGAAGATGGGAACAAGGAAAAAGTAAACCATGTGCTTTGGGCGCGAAAATCCCAGATCCGGCTTTGCTTCTGCTGTAACAACTTGGCTTTAGTAAAGTGTACTTTCGAACGGTCCCGAGAGCCATTCTTTTCTAACTGACCAGGTTGGGACAGCTGGCAGACACACAGCTGACAATGCCTGGAGGGGATCCTATTCTCTGGTGAGCATGACAGGCGCATCGGAAAGCCCAGGGAACTGGGTGGGTAGCCAGTTGCTTGGACTGCTAATTGTGGACCTCCCCTTCCAAGATGCAGGCCAGTCAGGCAACAGGGTCGTACCTGTTGCAGGGCAGGGAGTGTTTCAAGAGGCTGGAGACCACGTCTTCAGGGGACACCTCGGCTAGAGAAGTAACAACGTTCAACGCCGCCCTCCGAGCTCTGCCCACCGGGATACTGCTGATCTCCCAATACAGCTGTTCCACTATTTCTGAGACCTGGAGAAGAATGATGGAAGAGAGAGATGGGTACAGGACCACAAGTCGGGGGAATCGGGAGTTTCATCAAGGACCCTGTTGAGGTTCTCCAGAAACCTTCAGAAGTTCTTCTTCTGAGACCAGGTTCTAGCAGCTCCCACGATCCAAAGCTTGGGAGGAACCACTTTATGCTGCTTTGGTAAGATCACATCTGGAATACTGCATCCAGTTTTGGTTGCCATGATGTGAAAAAAGATGTGGAGACTCTGGAAAGAGTGCAGAGAAGAGCAACAAAGAGGATTAGGGGAATGGAGGCTGAAACACATGAAGAACGGTTGAAGGAACTGGGTATGTCTAGTGTCAGACCTGCAGCCATTTTTTCTTTTGGATCTTTGGCCGGCCACACTTTCTATTCTCCTATTATGCCTTTTCTATGGTGGGAAAATGGGAGGGGGGGATTGTATGGAGTTAGATGCGATGTAATCAAAACAAAGTTCTTTCTAGAAAGCCAAGGTCATCCTTTCTCTTTGCACCTCTGCACCTGACCGGAACTGGATGGGTGGAAGCTGTCACCGTGGCAGTGGGAGATTGGACCGTGTGATGGGCTGGTGGGTGGGGTGGGGGCAAGATCTTGAACTTTCAACCGGGTGGGGAAAACAGGGAAGCTTTCAGATTCGGGGTTCCCCAGATGTGCCAAAGTGGCTCTCTTGATACATTGGAACTTTTAGCAATGCTTTGCCTCGAACTCTGATTTAGTTTTGGATGCTGTTTGGAAACCTGATATCTAGTTTAATTAAAAGAAGGACTAGGGGAGACATGATAGCAGTGTTCCAATATCTCAGGGGTTCCCACAAAGAAGGAGTCAAACTATTCTCCAAGGCACCTGAGGGTAGAACAAGAAGCAATGGGTGGAAACTAATCAAGGAGAGAAGCAGCTTAGGAGAAATTTCCTGACAGTTAGAACAATTAATCAGTGGAACAGAAGTTGCCTCCAGAAGTTGTGAATGCCCCAACACTGGAAGTCTTTAAGATGATGTTGGATAGCCATTTGTCTGAAATGGTTTAGGGTTTCCTGCCTAGGCAGGGGGTTGGACTAGAAGCCCTCCAAGGTCCCTTCCAACTCTGCTATTGTATTGTATTAATCAAGGACGGAAGCAACCTAGAACTAAGGAAAAACTTCCTGATAGTGAGAACAATTAACCAGTGGAACAGCTTGCCTCCAGAAGTTGTGGGTGCTTCATTACTGGGCTTTTTTAAAGAGACTGGGCAGCCATTTGTCTGAAATGATATAGGATTTCTTGCCTAAGCAGGGGGTTGGACTAGAAGACCTCCAAGGTCCCTTCCAACTCTGTTATTCTATTCTATTCCATTCTATTCTCGCTGGGGACACTCTCTTCTGGCTGGCTCATTCTTTAAGGAGCCTCTCACCTTCTCCTTCAAATCACTTTTCTGTTCGTGCAAAATCAGGGTGAGTTTCACTGCAGTTGCATTCAGGAGGGACTTCTGACAGGTCTTCAGGCTGCCCACCGTGGACAGCAGGATGTCCACAGGAGAGACACAGCCAGGGGTGACCTCTGGGCCCTGCAATAAACCAGAAGAAAGATTTTGAAATGGATGGGGATTCCAGGTAGTCCTCAACTTACGACCTCAATTGAGCACATAGCTTTTGTTAATAAGCGAGACGTTTGTTCAGTGAGTCCTGCCTCATTTTACAACCTTTCTTGCCACAGTGGTTAAGTGAATGACTGCAGTTCATAAGATGGTTGTTAAGTGAATGGCTTCCCGAGAAGATTACATCAGCCAGTAAGGCTCAAAAAAGCCTGGGAGACAGACAGCTTACAAAGTTAGCTAAGACCCCCATCCCCTAGGAGTCAAACCCCCAATCAGAGTACACCTCTTACCCAGGAGCAGGAAGCTCTGAGGTGGGTCCCAGAGAGGGCATGAAACCAGTGCACTCCTAGCATCCTATAGGAAGTTAAAATCCACCCCTCTCCTAGAAGAATGAAATATCCTGGGAAATACTGAAAAGTCAAAATATTATATTTCCCTGGATCAGAAATGGAGAAACATGTTTTTTAGGCAGGAAGCAGACTCTTAATAGCCCCCATCTTTGTCCAAGGGCCATTAAAGGCCTGCACCTTTCTATTCTACATAACAAAGATATCCCCCTTCAGCTCCAGGGTGATGGGGTTAAGGCATGATAGGATTAGCCCTTGACCCATCTCACCACAGGGCACCTGGGAAGAAGCAATGCTCAACCAAACGTGGCTCACAGCCTAGAGAATTGCCCCTGCATGGCCCCCACGGGAGCCTGACAACCAATCAGAAGACAAGCGCAAGATCAAAGGCCAGAGAGGGCATAAAACTAGGAACTTTCAGCATCTCTGCCCCTTTTTCTTCTTCACCCAACATCTGGAAGCATCTGGTGCCCCCTTGTCTGCTCAGGAGCTCGAGCCATGTGGTCCTGTCCACCATTAAACCATCTTTCCAAGCAGCCTCCATGTTTCCAGTGTCTTTTTCCCCACTTGGAACTGAACCCAGGAGGACGTTTCTTCCAACAGGATTATGGGGTCCTTAAAAGAAGAAGAAGATGATGATAGGAAGCAGTAGGGACACTCAGGGACAAGCATATCCCAGGAGAAATACGGATACCTGGGAGTCTTCCTCTTCCTCCACCTGGGTCAGGCAGGTGACTCCTAACGGCCCCAGGTCCATTCCTTCTCCAGAGGATTTTGGAACTTTAGCCTTCCGTTCTTCCTGCACCTGAGCAGGTGCCTCCTGATCCACCAGGCTCTGGTCTTCCACCCGTTCTCCCAAAGCGGAACCGTTGGGCTCTGACATCTTCTCCATCTTTGGTTCCTGATCACAGAAGACGTGGTCATCCAGAGAGAGGAGGAGGTCTGGTTTAACACTATCGAACGCAACCTGGACTCCAACAGAGTCTGTGCTTGGTTTGGTTGTTTCCGTCCTTGCGTTGAGCTCGTCTGCATGGCTGGACATTTTTGAAGGCCTTCTCCTCAGATTTCTTCTGCAGGACTTGGAAGAAGACTTCTTCCCGCAAGAGGTGAAGGGTAGGCCGAGCGGAAGAGAGCGGAGGAGCTTATCTCCAGACACGGGATGGTCAACAGTCCCTGGGAGGCCACAGAAGTTTCTCCAGGAGCGATAAGAAGGTCTTCCCTCTCTCAATAAATTTAATCTATTGACCTATGCAAAAAATGAAGAAGAAAAAGGAGCAGGAGAAGGAAGACATAACTAACACTCTCTCCATTTGGAAGAATAAAGAACATTCGTAGTTCAGGGTTGAAATGAGGGTCCTTGGTACTCCCTGAGCTAGGTTGTTGTTGTTGTTGTTGTTGTTGTTGTTGTTGTTGTTTTTGCAGATATTTTATTACCCAACTACGTAATATCATGAGTGTTGCGATTTATGGAAGTGAGGAGGAGGAGGAGGAGGGTGAGGACTGTGGAGTCCTTGGTGCTTTCTGAGCTTGGTTGTTTTCTTGTAGACATTTCATGACCGAACTAGGTAACAGCATCAGTGTTAGAAGGGAGTGGGGTTCGTGGAGAGAAGGAGCAGGAGGAAAGGGAGTAGGAGAAGGACTGGAGTTCTCAGTGCTCTCTAAGCTAGGTTGTTTTCTTGCAAACATTTTATTACCCAACTACGTAATATCATCAGTGTTGCGGTTTATGGAGGTGAGGAGGAGGAGGGGGAGAGGACTGTGGAGTCCTTGCTGCTCTCTGAGCTTGGTGGTTTTCTTGCAGACATTTCATGACCGAACTAGGTAACAGCATCAGGGCTAGAAGGGAGTGGGATTTGTGGAGAGGAGGAGCAAGAGGAGGAGGACCTTGGTGCTCTCTGAGAATCGTTTGCTTGCAGACGTTTCATTACCAAACTAGATAACAACTTCAGTATTAGATACAAAGGTGGGTTACTCTTGGTTCGGTCAAACCAGTAGTGGCGGTGGCGGGAGGCTCCGCCCACCCACCCGGACCCTTCTACGCATGTGCAGAAGCATTGCACACACACACGAACCGGTAGTAAACGTGCGAACCGGTTAGTAACACACTACTGATTAGAAAGGTGTGTTAGAAGCAAACCCCGCTCTGTTCTAGCACTGATGATGTTGCCTAGTTGGGTAATGAAACATCTGCAAGAAAACAGCCAAGCTCAGAGAGCACCAAGGACCCCCATTTTGGAAGAGGCACATACAGTATGTCGCTTTTAAGCGGGATTATTGTAAGTTTGGAACTGACAAGTCAATACAAAAAGCTTGTGTCAGCCGCTATTCGTTTTTTAACTGCATCATTTACATTCTTAAAGGGGACCAACTGTTTTAAAGTATAGTATTGCCCAAAAGGATGTCCCCCTCTTCATTTGGGCCTGGTGAACTTACAATAGCAGAGTTGGAAGGGACCTTGCCCCAGGGGTCGGTTCTCTCACCCCTCCTGTTCAACATATACATGAAACCGCTGGGAGAGATCATCCGTGGTTTTGGGGTACGGTATCATCAATATGCTGATGATACCCAACTTTTCATCTCTACCCCAAACCACCCAAACGATGCCCTCAACGTGATGTCCCGATGCCTGGAGGCTGTGCGGATCTGGATGGGGAGGAACAGGCTCAAGCTCAATCCCTCCAAGACTGAGTGGCTGTGGTTTCCATCATCCCGATTTGTGCATCTTGTTCCATCTTTGGTGATAGGGGGAGAAATTTTAGCCCCCTCAGAGAGGGCCCACAATCTGGGAATCCTCTTGGACACGCAGCTTAGTTTAGAAGAACACCTGATGGCCGTGACCAGGGGGGCCTTTTACCAGGTTCACCTGGTACGTCAGTTGCGCCCCTTCCTGGATCGGGATGCTCTGTGCACAGTCACTCATGCCCTCGTCCTTTCTCGCCTGGACTACTGCAACGCTCTCTACATGGGGCTGCCCTTGAAGAGCACCCGGAGGCTTCAGCTGGTCCAGAATGCGGCCGCGCGGGTTGTCATGGGGGTACCTTAGGTGCTCCCATGTCACACCCCTTTTAGGCGGCCTGCACTGGTTGCCGGTTGTTTTCCAGGTGCGATTCAAGGTACTAATTATGACCTTTAAAGCGCTCCATGGCTTAGGCCCAGGGTACCTACGAGACCACCTACTGCCACCAGTAGCCTCCCACCGTCCAGTACGATCCCACAGAGTTGGCCTCCTCAGGGTGCCCTCGGCCAAGCAGTGTCGGCTGGTGACCCCCAGGGGGAGAGCCTTCTCTGTGGCAGCGCCTTCCCTCTGGAATGAGCTGCCCCCGGAGCTCCGCATAATCCCTGACCTCCGGTCCTTCCAACGCGCCCTAAAAAGTTGGCTTTTCCAGCAAGCCGGCCTGGCCTGTTAATTTTATCTCATTTTTAAATGTTATTGTGCTATTAATTGGGTTTGTTTTTTGGATTGTTTCTAATGTCCTCTTAACTTTTGTAATATGTGTTTTTTAATGCTGTACGCCGCCCTGAGCCCTTTGGGAGAAAGGCGGCATATAAATCCAATAAAACAAACAAACGAAACAAACAAACCGGCAGTAGAGGCTGCCCGAGCCCACCCTGCCAAATGCCCGATCCCTGCAATCTTCCATCGTACGTTTTGGCCTCCAGTCCCCTAACAGCTAACAGGTTCTCTAGAAAGGATGGCACCATCGAAAATGGGCATTCTTAAGGGGTCTCACCTGTCTTCCTGCTTTCCCTCCTCCAGAGAACTTTTCCACCTGGAGAAAGCAAGGCCACCGCTCTCCTGCTTTTCATCCATTGGGGAAGGTGACGAGAACTGTTAGCTTTTCAAAGATCTGGAATCATACAGGACCATGGCGATTCTGCCATCACTGTGGCTGCTCAGCAACGAGCTTCAAAGCAGGAGGAACCAAGTTGTAACTGAGGAGAGGGCAGGACAGGATCTCAAGATCTTCTCATAAATCGAATTTTTCATTCATTCATCGATTCATTCACTAATTCATTGATTGATTCATTCATTCATCAATTCATTCACTAATTGATTGATTGATTCATTCATAACTTTTGTATAGCTGTCCATGTTCTGTGCTTTCTTTAATCAAGGGAAGAAAAGTTATTTGAGGGGGAAAAAAAGAGAAATTAGTTGGTTAATGGGCATTTGTGATATTTTTTATTTTAAAAAATCATCAATTAATTGAAATGTAAGTTGCATGAAGAGTGACTGCACCATACACTACAGATAGTCCTTAGAACAGAATAGAGTTGGAAGGGGCCTTGTAGGTCATCTTGGAAGGCTGCTATCATGTCTCCTCTGGTCCTTCTCTTCACTAGACTAGCTATGTCCAGTTTCTGCAACCGTTCATCGTGTGTTTTAGCCTCTAGCCCCCTCATCATCCTGGTTGTTCTTCTCTGCACTCTTTCTAGAGTCTCAACATCTTCTTTATGGTGTAGTGACCAAAACTGGATGCAGTTTTCTAGGTATCATCTTACTAAGGCTTTGCAGAGTGGTATTAGTATCTCCCTTGATCTTGATTGTATCCTTCTGTTAATGCAACTTAGGATTGCATTGGCTTTTTGGCTGCTGGCTCATATTTCACCTGTTGTCCACTAAGTCTCCAAGACCGCCCTCACAGTTCCTGCTATTAAGAAACTGGTTTCACCCAGTCTATATGTCTACTTTTGGTTGTTCTTGCCTCAGTGTAAGACTTTACTTTTCTCTACATTGAATTTCATTTTGAACCTTGAATCTTAGGAGTGGAAGGGACCTCGAAAGTCAAGGCAGGAAATTTTATACCATCCGGGTTGAATGGTTGTCCAGTCTATTCTTGAAAACGTCCAGTGATGGAGCACCTGCCTTAGGACATTCTCATGGACAAGCCAATTAAGTTGTCTGGATGGTGCCAGTTATGATTATAACCCAACAGCACCTAGCAATAGCATGTATGCTTATATACTACTCCACTGGTGCATTCATGCAAGGAGGAGGAGGAGGACGACTGTGGGGTCCTTGGTGCTCTCTGAGTTTGGTTGTTTTCTTGCAGATATTTCATTACCCAACTAGGAATGCCGTTGATATAGTTTACTTGGACTTCAGTAAGGCTTCTGATAAGGTAGAACATAACCTACTACTAGATAAAGTAGAAGAATGTGGGTTGGACAGCAGCACCACCAGATGGATTCGTAACTGGCTGACCAACCACACTCAACGTGTAGTTCTCAATGGAACTGCATCTACATGGAGGGAAGTATGCAGTGGAGTACCCCAAGGCTCTGTTTTAGGCCCAATACACTTCAACATCTTCATCAATGATTTGGATGAGGGAATAAATGGGGAACTCATCAAATTTGCAGATGACACCAAGCTGGCAGGAATAGCCAACACTCCAGAAGATAGGCTTAAGATACAGAAGGATCTTGACAAACTTGAACATTGGGCACTATCTAACAAAATGAAATTCAATGGTGAAAAGAGTAAGGTTCTACATTTAGGCAACAAAAATGGAATGCACAGGTACAGTATAGGTGGTACCTTGCTCAGTAGTAGTAACTGTGAAAGGGATCTTGGAGTCCTAGTGGAAAACCATTTAAATATGAGCCAGCAGTGTTCAGCAGCTGCCAAAAAAGCCAACACAGTCCTAGGCTGCATCAACAGAGGGATAGAATCAAGATCACCTGAAGTGTTAATACCACTTTATAATGCCTTGGTGAGGCCACACTTGGAATACTGCATTCAGTTCTGGTCGCCACGATGTAAAAAAGATGTGGAGACTCTGGAAAGAGTGCAGAGAAGAGCAACAAAGAGGATTAGGGGACTGGAGACTAAAACATATGAAGAACTGTTGCAGGAACTGGGAATGTCTAGTTTAATAGAAAGAAGACTAGGGGAGACATGATAGCAGTGTTCCAATATCTCAGGGGTTGCCACAAAGAAGAGGGAGTCAAACTATTCTCCAAAGCACCTGAGGGTAGAACAAGAAGCAATGGGTGGAAACTAATCAAGGAGAGAAGCAACTTAGAACTGAGGAGAAACTTCCTGACAGTTAGAACAATTAATCAGTGGAACAGAAGTTGCCTCCAGAAGTTGTGAATGCCCCAACACTGGAAGTCTTTAAGAAGATGTTGGATAGCTATTTGTCTGAAACAGTATAGGGTTTCCTGCCTAGGCAGGGTCCCTTCCAGCTCTATTCTGATTGAAATGGCATGGAGTCTCCTGCTTGAGCAGGGGGTTGGACTAGAAGACCTCCAAGGTCCCTTCCAGCTCTATTCTGATTGAAATGGCATAGGGTCCCCTGATTGAGCAGGGGGTTAGACTAGAAGACCTCCAAGGTCCCTTCCAGCTCTATTCTGATTAATTGATTGGTCTTTACTGGGGGGGGGGGGCTTCTCTAGAGGCCCATTGGAGAACTGAAGGAGGACAAGGCTGGGCAGGAGATGGAGGGGGGAGCGGATGGGGTCCTTCAGATCTTCTGGCTGAAACATGGAAGACCTTGGACTCTGGAGACCCTCCAAAAGACGCTCCTCCCAAGGAGACCCCCGGACCAACAGGGCCGCTCGGAAGCTGGCTAGATGGCAGGAGAGGAAAGGGGGGGGGGGGCAGAAAACTTTGGTCTGAGGGGGGGCAACCTACAAGGGCACCCCTTGCAAGGGGGGAGCAGGGGTGCCACTGCATTGCCCCCCAGCCCAACCCCTACATTTTTGGGGGGAGAGGAACCTCCAAGCCCCCATTTGGGGGGCGAAGGTTTTTTTTTAACCTGGCAGCCTTCATTTAGGGTGGGGGTCCCCAGGCCCAGAAATAGGGTGTCCCCCGGTGCAAAAAAAAAAAGCCCCTAGCATTTGGGCACCGCTGGCCGGGCGGCTGCAGGCTCTCCGGCCGCCTGCAGGGGTCGCCCGCCGCCGCTGCCCTCCCCCTCCCCGAGCCCGTCCCCCCCCCCCCGCTTTTCCCTCCTCCTCCTCCTGCTCCGCTCCTCCCTTCCCCAAATTCCTCCCTTCCTCCCGAGGCTTTCCGGCCGGGCGCCGCGGCGTTTCCTCTGCGCCTCCATTGCAGCCGCAGCCGCCTCCGCCGAGACCCCCGGCCGCCCCTCCCGGCCCCGCAATGCAGCCCCTGGGCGGCCCCCGGACGGGCTGAGGCCAGCGCCCCCCCCCACGCGCCCCCTCCCCTCCATCAGCCTCCCCAGAGGAGGGGAGAGATGCTCCCGTGAAGGACGCCGAAGGTGGGTCTCTTTCCCTCCCTTCTTCCCTTCTTTTCTTCCTTCCCTTCCTTCGGTTTCTCCATTCCCTCCTTCCTTCCTTCCCCTGTTCTCCTTCGCTCCCTCTTTCTCTTTTCGTTCCTTCCTTTCTTTTCCTCCATTTCTCTCATCCTCCCGTTCCTTCTGTCCCTTCCTTTTCTCTCTCCCCTCCTTCCCTTCCTTCAGTTTCTCTATTCCCTCCCTCCTTCTTTCCTTCTTTCTGTCCTTCCTTCTCTTTTTTCCTTCCCTCCTTCCCTCTTTCCTTTTCTTTCTTTCCTCCCTCCCTCCCTCCCACCCTTCCTTTCTTGCCTTTCTCTCTTCCCTCCTTCCATTCCTTCCTTCTCTCTCTCTTCCCTCCTTCCTTCTCTTCCTTATTCCTGTCCTTCCTTCTCTTTTTTCTCCTTCCCTCCTTCTCTTTCTTTCCTCCCTCCCTCCCTCCCACCCTTCCTTTCTTGCCTTTCTCTCTTCCCTCCTTCCATTCCTTCCTTATTCCTGTCCTTCCTTCTCTTTTTTCTCCTTCCCTCCTTCTCTTTCTTTCCTCCCTCCCTCCCTTTCTCGCCTTTCTCTCTTCCCTCCTCCCGCTCCTTCAGTTTCTCTCTCTTCCCTCCTTCTTCTCTTCCTCTCTCCCTCCCTTCCCTTTTTCTTTTCTTTCCTTCTTTCTCACTTCCCACCTCCTTTTCCTTCCTTCTCTTTATCTCTTCTGTCCTTTCCTCCCTTTTATTCTGATCTCTTCACTCTCTCCTTTTCTCTCTCTCTCTTTCTTTCTCTCTTTCCGTGTAAGATGATGGACCCTTTTCCAATTCTCCCTCAGGGGACCGAAGGGGAGCACCCTTGCAACCTGCCTTGGTGGCCCAGAGGAGACCCCCAACTCCCGTCGCTAGGCCCCTCCTGGCCATGTGCTGAAAGATGTCCCTCTCCAGGCTGAACAGCTTCACCAATGGCTTCCTGGAGGACCCCTCCCGGATGGAGACGGCCAACGGGGCGGACATGGCCCAGGTTCTCAAGTGCTTGGAGATGGGCACCATCCTGACCTTGTTCTACCAGAAGAAGTCCCAGAGGCCCGAAAGGAGGACTTTTCAAGTCCGGCTGAAGAGCCGTCAGATTGTCTGGAGCAGGACTCCCGAGAAGGTGGAGGGGGACGGTGAGTGCCGGGAATTTGGGGCTGGCGGGAGCAGGAGAACCATCCCAAAGAAGGGAGGGACCCAATGGATGGAAGCTTCCTCATATGGGGCCTCCAGAGCTTCTGGGACCTCACCTTCTGGAACTCCCAGGTGGAACCCAGAACCAGGAAGGGGAGTCTCCACACATCTGCTCTGGTCTTCCTCAGAAGGAAAGGGGAAGGAGAAGACCTCGGTCTGCCTCCCTTCCGGTCATCCTTCTCCAGAAGGTTCTCCTCCTGGCCTGCAAAGCTCATTCTGCCATTCAGTGTCCATATTCCTTCTCATCCTCTCCATTGTCAGGATTTTTGGCTTCTGGGCTTTGCGGGTGTGTGTGTGTGTGTGTGCAAAAATCTGAATTAGCTTAAAACTATTGAGCCCAAAATTGACGTTGCTAAGTGAGACATTGGTTCTGTGAGTCCTTGTACGATCTTTCTCGCCACCGTTGTTAAGTGAGTCGCTGCAATTGGTAGGTTAGTAACCTGGTTGTTAAGCGGATCCGGCTTCCCCCTTGACTTTGCCCATCGGAAGGTCACAAAAGGGGATCGCCTGACCCCAGGACACTGCGACCGTCGTAAATATGAGTCAACTGCCAAGCGTCTTAATTTTGATCACATGATCATGAGGACGCTGCAAAAGTCGTAAGTGTGAAAAACGGTCATAAGTCCCTTTTTTCAGTGCCGTTGTAACTCCTAACGGTCACTAAATGGACTGTTGTAAGTTGAGGACTCCCTGCAGACCAGTCAAGAGTTGTCCGATTGATTTTGGTCTGGGTGGATTCTTTGATTCCTCATTTTTGTACACACAACAGGGACGTAATGTGGAGGCAGTGCGTCATTCTTCGACAACATCCTTGTGAGACTTCTGAATCTGCCCTACAACCAGGGAATAGAAGGAATTTGTTTGTGTTTAATGATGTAATGCAGGGGTGTCCAAACTTGGGAACTTTAAGACTTTTGGACTTCAACTCCCAGAATTCCCCAGCCAGCCATGCTGGCTGGGGAATTCTGGGAGTTGAAGTCCACAAGTCTTAAAGTTCCCAAGTTTGGACACCCCTGATTTAATGTATACCTGTGCAAAGATGCCTGACCTTGGTCACCTTAAGACCTGTGGACTTCACTTCCCAGAATTCCAGAGGCAGCCATGCTGGCTGGGGAATTCTGGGAGTTAAAGTCCACAAGTCTTAAAGTTCCCAAGTTTGGACACCCCTGATTTAATGTATACCTGTGCAAAGATGTCTGACCTTGGTCACCTTAAGACCTGTGGACTTCACTTCCCAGAATTCCAGAGGCAGCCATGCTGGCTGGGGGATTCTGGGAGTTGAAGTCCACAAATCTTAAAAGTGGCCAATGTTATCCCATCTTATTGTAAAGAATCTTTCAGTGGCCTTTACAAGAACGCACAAAGGGCATTAAATTAGAGTTACAGCTCTGCAAATCAGAATCGGAATAGAATCAAAATACAACTGGAAGGGACCTTGGAGGTCATCTAGTCCAGCCCCCTGCTCAAGCAGGAGATCTTATACCATTTCAGACAAGTGGCTGTCCAATCTCTTCTCAAAAACTTCCAATGATGGAGCACCCACAACGTCTGGTGGCAGGCAGTTCCACTGGTTGATTGTCCTCCCTGTCAGGAAGTTTCTCCTCCGTTCCCGGTTGCTTCTCTCCTTGGTTAGTTTCCATCCATTGTTTCTTGTCCTGCTTCTCAGGTGCTTTGGAAAGTAAATTGAACAAATGTATTCATACATTTAATACATTTATTAAGAAGAAAAGATCCACGGGGAAATAATAAATTAGTTTGCCTAGCTTGGAACACACATGGCAAACCTATAACAGCAAAGAGGCTGTGTGGAATTCCCAGGGGAAGGGCTGAGACTTTCTCCCCCTAAGATTCAACAAGAAGTGATTAAAGATTTTGCAAATTAAAGATTTTTGCTTCCCAAAAATACCAACAGGTTTTGCACCTTCCCTGTAGATCAGTGTTTGTCAACCTTGGCAACTTGAAGATGTCTGGACTTCAACTCCCAGAATTCTGGGAGTTGAAATCCAGACTGCTGTAGATGTTTGTGTTTGCCTGTATCTGTATTGTGGTAAATTCCTGTGAATGTTGCAGAGTTGGTGGCACCCAGATTTAATAATTAAGCACAGGTAGTCCTCGACTTAATTAAGCACAGGTAGTCCTCGACTTACGACGGCAATGGAGCCCACAATTTCTGTTGCTAAGTGAGACATTTGTTAAGTGAGGTTTGCCCCGTTTTACGACTTTTCTAGCCATAGTTGTTAAGTTAGTAATACGGTGGTTAAGTGAATCAGGACTTTGCTTGTCAGACGGTCGCCAAAGGGGAACACAGGACCCTGGGACATTGCAACCATCGTAAATACGAGTCAGTTGCCGAACATCTCAATCTTGATCACGTGACCATGGGGGATGTTGCAATGGTCGTAAGTGTGAAAACCGGTCATAAGTCACTTTTTTCAGTGATGTTGTAACTTCAAATGTTCACTAAATGAACTGTTGTAAGTTGCAATTTTTATCAACTTGGGTCACCTTAAGAGGTGTGGACTTCAACTCCCAGAATTCCCCAGCCAGATGGCTCGGGAATTCTGGGAGTTGAAGTCCACACCTCTTAAAGTGACCCAGATTGAAAAATAGTGCTCTAAAAGACAACTCGGAGTCTAGCTGCGTGGCGCAAGCGACACCACCACAATGGCATCATACCAATGTGATGTCACCACAATAAGACACACACAACTCAGGTCCCGTCCTCTTAAAGAGACCCCCTGCCTAATTTGGTTCTCCAGCTCATTTCGCCTTCTGAAAAAGGAGAGGCAGGTTGTGTGTTGTCTCATTAACACACAGTTGTGTGTTCTTTAAATCGCCGGGAAGTTTTTTTGTGATAAGTGCCACTCTGACTCTTGGAAAATGGTACATTTGAATTGCGGCCTGCATATCGTCTCCCTTGAAGCTCGACAAAACCCTGATTCGGTAGCAAACGATCCACGCTGCTGCCTTCCCAAGGCTTGTGAGAGCAACACAGTTGTGTGTGTGCAGCTGTGGAGCCACCCCTGTGTCGCACGTCGTTGGCCTGATGACACAGGGACAAGGCATCACGTTCCACCGTTGTGTTGCTTTCCTGTTATCCTTCCAAAATTGTTGCCGTTTGAAATTCCCTGCTCACTCGGGAAGAGAGCTCTGTCTCCTTCGGCTGGCTGGCTGGCTGGGGATGATGGGGGTTGTGATGCAACAGAGAGCCAGGGGCCGGTACAGCAGTTCAGGTGAATGCAATGGAGAGGTTGTGCGAGAATCATTTCCTTTGGTTGGCCTGTAAGTCCAACGTTGGTGGTGCCAGATGCTTTGATGCCAATGTGAGGAGCCAATGAGAGAGTAGATGTTTTGGGATGGATTTCCAGCTCCTTCAGTCTCTTGTGGACGTAACAGAATAACAGAGTGGGAAGGGACCTTGGAGGTCTTCTAGTCCAACTCCCTGCTCAAACAAGAGGCCCTACACCACTTCAGACAAATGGCTATCCAACATCTTCTTAAAGACTTCCAGTGTTGGGGGGCATTCACAACTTCTGGAGGCAACTTCTGTTCCACTGATTAATTGTTCTAACTGTCAGTAAATTTCTCCTCAGTTCTAAGTTGCTTCTCTCCTTGATTAGTTTCCACCCATTGCTTCTTGTTCTGCCCTCAGGTGCTTTGGAGAATAGCTTGACTCCCTTTTCTTTGGGGCAGCCACTGAGATATTGGAACACTGCTATCATGTCTCCCCTGGTCCTTCTTTCTCTTAAGCTAAACATACCCAGTTCCTGCAACTGTTCTTCATATGTTTTAGTCTCCAGCCCCCTAATTCTCTTGGTTGCTCTTCTCTGCACTCTTTCTAGAGTCTCCGCATCTTTTTTTTTACCTCGTGGCTATATGTAAATAAATTATGTGGGCTTCCCCAGGGATGAAAAACACAATTAATTTTTGCAGCCTGTCGCAGGCAAATCCAAGCACCCACAAAATATCTTCTGGTTGGTCTGGGTCAAAGTTGTGCGTGGGGAAAGGTGCCGCCAGGTGAAGCCTCGGTTTTAAGGATTGGCAAAAGCGAATGGGTGCCTAAAGGCGAACACGCCCCCGGCCGGTTTCATTATCTCGGCCGCTTCCTCCCAGCCCACGGACCCGGCCCTGCTGGGCGCCAGGGCTGCCTGTGTGTCACACAAAGGATGCCTGTCTTTGTGGCTAAATAAATAAACAACCGGGGTTTTGGCAGTTGTGAAGCCCATGCTGGCGAGATTCACGGACAAGACGAACGTCTGCCTGTCTGCCTCCCATTGGATCAAGCCTCTCACAAAAATCCCCTTTGCTTATTATTTTAGATCTGGCGAATCTCCTAATTTTTCTGGCCCAGAAAGGATCTCCGTAGATCAGTGGTTTTGCAAAGTTGGCAACTTTAAGGTATATGGACTCCAACTCCCAGAATTCTCCAGTCCACTCCTATTGGCTGGGGGAAGATTCTGGGAGTTGAAGTCCAAATTTGGTGGCTGGGGGAATTCTGGGAGTTGAAGTCCATGCATCTTCAAGGGGCCACATTTGACAAATAAGGGTGTAGATTTCAACATCGCTGCCCTTTGTTTATCTTCATGTCATCATCCTGATAAGGTTACCATCCATTTGATTGACATTGACATTAGAAATAAATAAATAGTCTCAAATACTGCAGAAAAATCCATGATCTGCTAGGCACCATCTGCCCTTCTGCTTTCGGGATAAATACTTAGCAGCTCCTTCTTCTTCTTAACAGAATAACAGGGCTGGAAGGGACCTTGGAGGTCTTCTAGTCTAACCCCCTGCTCAAGCAGGAGACTGTCTACCATAGAGGTCTTCTAACTTGGCAACGTTAAGACTTGTGGACTTCAACTCCCAGAATTCTCCAGCCAGCAGAGCTGGCTGGATAATTCTGGGAGTTGAAGTCCACAAGTCTTAACGTTGCTAAGTTTGGGGACCTCTGCTCTACCATTTCAGACAGATGGCTGTCCAGTCTCTTCTTAAAAGCCTCCAGTGATGAAGCACCTGCAACCTCTGGTGGCAAGCTGTTCCACTGGTTAATTGGGCATGAGGTGTGATCACCCAGGAAGTCTCTCCTGCGCAAACACTTGACGTGAACAGAAAGTCCATCAAGAAGGCCCCCGGCGGGCAAGGCTGTGGCGAGAAAGGGGAAGGGCGAACATGCCGTGTGGGAAGAGAACATGGCTTGCATGAAATCAGATGCTCCCTTATGTGCAGGGCCAGGAAGTAGCGCCGTCTGTGGCAAAAGGTGATGGAGGGAGGGGGTCTCCCTTTCCCCCCCCCCTCCCGGACATGCAAGGGGATGTGCTGGGCACTGGTTCCAGATGCAGATGGTGACATAGATGCAATACAATACAATAGTAGAGTTGGAAGGGACCTTGGAGGTCTTCTAGTCCAACCCCCTGCCTAGGCAGGAAACCCTAAACCGTTTCAGACAAATGGTTATCCAACATCTTCTTAAAGACTTCCAGTGTTGGGGCATTCACAACTTCTGCAGGCAACTTCTGTTCCAGCTTGCGTCCTCTTCCAGATGCGTCCTCTTCCTGGCTAGCTGCCCCCCCCCACCCCATCCTCCGGACTCTTGTTCCTGCCTTGGCCTGCCAGAGTCCACCCAGAGCAGCTGCACATGGAAGAGGGGTGTGTGTGTGCTAGGGAGGGTTGACTAGGTGACTTTAGGCCAATCCCCGGGAAGGTGGGAGTTCTAGTCCTGCCTTAGGCGTGAATGATGGCTAGGTGACTTTAGGCCAATCCCCAGGAAGGTGGGAGTTCTAGTCCTGCCTTAGGCGTGAAAGATGGCTAGGTGACTTTAGGCCAATCCCCAGGAAGGTGGGAGTTCTAGTCCTGCCTTAGGCGTGAAAGATGGCTAGGTGACTTTAGGCCAATCCCCAGGAAGGTGGGAGTTCTAGTCCTGCCTTAGGCGTGACAGATAGCTAGGTGACTTTAGGCCAATCCCCAGGAAGGTGGGAGTTCTAGTCCTGCCTTAGGTGTGAATGATGGCTAGGTGACTTTAGGCCAATCCCCAGGAAGGTGGGAGTTCTAGTCCTGCCTTAGGTGTGAAAGATGGCTAGGTGACTTTAGGCCAATCCCCAGGAAGGTGGGAGTTCTAGTCCTGCCTTAGGCGTGAAAGATGGCTAGGTGACTTTAGGCCAATCCCCAGGAAGGTGGGAGTTCTAGTCCTGCCTTAGGCGTGACAGATAGCTAGGTGACTTTAGGCCAATCCCCAGGAAGGTGGGAGTTCTAGTCCTGCCTTAGGCGTGAAAGATGGCTGGTGACTTTAGGCCAACCATCAAGAGGTTTGTAAGTTCTAGTCCTGCCTTAGGCGTGAAAGATGGCTAGGTGACTTTAGGCCAATCCCCAGGAGGTTGTGAGTTCTAGTCCCACCTTCCCAGATGTGCAGAACGTAGGTGTCATTCGCTGTCACGACAAACTCTTCCCTAAAATCCCTATTTTTATGATCTCATGAAATCCAGGATGGTTTCGCCAGAGCTTCATTCCCCACCCCCACCCCCACCTCAAGCACAAAGTCCAGGAATGGTTTCCAAACTTTCCTGTGCCCTAAATGCAGGAACGCATCAACTTCCCTTTGGACAACCGGGGGTCTCTGAGGTGGGAGAGGCCGCGCCAGACGCCATAAAAACCTCCCCGACTCTACTCCATGCTATTTATACACTGGAGTGAATAAAAATCGCCCCCCCCCCGCCCCCATTTGCAGCTGGGAGTCATCCAGAGGTTGTGTTGATCCTCGGAAATGACCCTTCCGAGAAGAGGGGAGGCGGAGGGGGTGGCTGTTTTTAAGGCCTTTAAGTTTCCTTTTTCTGCAGACAATCAGCCATTTGGGGCCCATCCCACCGAGTGGGCAGGGATGGGCATGGTTGTGCCAGCGACTCACAACCGCAGAAATAACCTTCCGGTCTCTTTTCCAGGCTGCCCGTCCACTAACAAGGCCTTCACCCACTCCGTTTTTATTTTATTTTATTTTTTGTTTTCTTTTGCCATGGAATGGTTTGGGGAAATGCCAGGCCAAATATATTCTCCACTTGTGCCAGGGAGAAAAATGCCAGGACGAGGAGCAGCTGGTTTTGTTTGTTGAGTGGGGAACTTTTTTTAAAAAAAGTGGTTGTTGTTTTTTTGTTCTCTATATACAATTATACGAACACATTCACATAGTTATTATTCTTTTTTACATTCGTCGTTCCATTTACAGGGTTATAACATGCCATTTGGGTTGCTTCGTTTACCATCCCTCGTCCCTTTTGATCCCACCTTCTTTTCCCTTTCTTTTCTCCCTCCCTCCTTTCCCTCCTTTCTTCCTTCCTCTCTCCTTCCCCTTCCTTCCTCCCTTACCTCTCCCCTACTCCTCTCTTCCTCTTCCCCTTCCTTCCCTCTCTCCTTCTCTCCTTCTCCCTTCCATCTTCCTCTCCTCACCTCTCTCTTCCTTCCCTCCTCTTCCTCTCCTCTCCTCTCCTCCTCTCTTCCTTTCTTTTTCTATTGTTGTATGTGTCTCTTCCAGCTCTTAATTTTTATTTTCTTGGGGTGGTATTTCCGCAGACCCAAAAATAGTTAAATATCATTTCTTGTTCCCTTCCCTTCTCAAATCTATCCTGATTATGTTTCCCCGTTTGTATCTTACTTTTGAATATATACTTATATATTATTATTTTCTTCCCTATTTCCCCCCGGAGAGTTGGGAACTTGATGGGCATATGGATAGTCCTTGACACGCAACCACAATGGAGCCCAAAACTTCTGTCGTTAAGTGAGACATTGGTTGAGTCACTTTTGCCCCATTTTACAATCTTCCTTGCCACCGTTGTTAAGTGAATCACTATAACTCTTCTGTTAGTAACATGGTTGTTAAATGAATCTGGCTTCCCCATGGACTTTGCTTGTCAAAAGGTCGCAAAAGATAGTCACGGGATGTTGTGACCGTCATAACTATGAGTTGGTTGCCAAATGTCTGAATTTTAATCGTATGCTCATGGGGACCTTACAGGGGTGTGAAAAACGGTCATAAGTAACTTTTTTCAGCACCGTTGTAATTTTAAACGGTCACTATGCAAACTGTTGTAAGTTGAGGACTATCTGTATAAGAGAGGGACAAGGGTTGTTTGAATTCTTTATTCTTTATTGGCCAAGTGTGGTTTGGACACCCCTGCCCTAGACTAAACCGTCTTTCTTATGGGCACGGTTGTTCCTACCATATTGATATATTTTTTTTGACTCCTGCCCTTCTTTGAGGGACCCCGGCTGCTTTCTATGCAGCCATTTGTCCTAATGATCACTAACTTAAATTATTTTAAAAAGCTGAAGGAATTTGCCTAGGAATTCAGTCCCATGGATTTAAACAGCGTTTAGTTGCAAGTCATCGACACATTTTCCATTCCAGTGGAAATTCTGTGCAATCCTCTGAAATCACTTCTCTGGTTGTGTTGTTCCACATCTGGGGAATTTCTGAATAATGGTTTCCCCTTTTTTCTTAGAATTGCAAAACTTTAACCGTTGATCCCAGACAATTTGTTATCGATTACTAATTGCGGTCCACCTTTTTAATTTTCTTGCCCCACTTGCCCAAAGCGGTTTGCAAGGGGGGCGCTTAAAAACGGGACCTTATCGGGATAAAACCTATGACTCAAGCATTCTTCGAACACATGGCTCATTTAGAAGAAACGCCAGAAAGGCAAAATCATTGTGAGAAGGTCTCTTTTTCTGCAGTTTGCAGGCTGCTATTTGCAGAAAGTCTCATCCCTAGGAAATGACCACTGACGTGTGGATGGGAGTTGAGGGAGCAGAGGGAGCAACGGAGGCAGGAAAAGGGGAGGGGGAGGGATAGATGCGGTCTTCTGTAGGGTCTCCCAGACTGATGTGTGTGTGTGTCATTCCTACAAAATTTCCTCTCCCAAATGCAGAAATTGTGCCCGATTCTTTCGTGCCTCTCCTGAACCTGAGAGGTTAGTAAGTAATAACAGAGCAACACAATAGGAAGGGACCTTGGAGGTCTTCTAGTCCAACCCCTGTTTGAAAAGGAGACCCTATATACTATTCTAGACAAGTGACCGTCCAGACTTTTCTTCAAAAACCTCCACCGATGGAGCAACCACAACTTCTGGAGGCAAGAAGTTCCACCGGTTAATTGTTCTCACTGTTAGGAAGTTTCTCCTCAGTTCTAAGTTGCTTCTCTCCTGGATTAGTTTCCACCCATTGCTTCTTGTTCTACCCTCAGGTGCCTTGGAGAATAGTTTGACTCCCTCTCCTTTGTGGCAACCCCTGAGATATCAGAACAATGCTATCATGTCTCCCCTGGTCCTTCTTTCCATTAAACTAGACATACCCAATTCCTGCAACCGTTCTGTTGGTTATTATCCGACCATGCACCGTATCCCCAGAATGTTTTATTATGAAACCACGGGGCAACCGGACCAGAAACAGCTTGTAGGAAGCAGGATTGTGCCCATTTCCTTGGCGTGCACAGCACCAAACGTTTTCTGCATTTTCTCCAATAGATTTCTGAGAAGTTAGGCAGGAAGTGACAGGATGTGATTTGTGCAGTTTATTTATTTATTTATTATTCACACTTATAGACCGCCCCCTCTCCCGGAAAGGACTCGGGGCGGTGTACAGTCACTAAAATACATTCTAAAATACATACATAAACAATTAAATTAATACTGGTGAAGGAGGTTATGAGACTGTAATCGAATAATAAATATAATACGTTAAAAGCCTATAAACCCTTAAAACCCAATTAAAATAAATAAATCCCGGGAGGTAAAACTAAGACGGTGCCAGGCCAGCTGATTGAAATAGGTGAGTCTTTAACTTTTGCCGGAAGGAGCGGAGGTCGGTGGTGGTTCGAATGTCTGGGGGGAGGTCGTTCCAGAGGGTTGGGCCCATCACAGAGAAGGATCTACTCCTAGGTGTCGCCCGCTGGCATTGCCTGGCAGACGGCACCAGGAGGAGCCCCTCCCTGTGTGAGCGGATAGGTCGCAGGGACGTGTGTGGTAGGATGCGATCCTGCAGATAACTAGGTCCTCTGCCATGGAGCGCTTTAAAGATGGTAATCAATACCTTGAAACGCACCCGAAAGGCTACAGGTAGCCAGTGCAGCTCGCGCAGGAGAGGTGTTACGTGGGAGTAACGAGTGCTTCCCATAATAACCCGCGCGGCTGCGTTCTGAACCAGCTGCAGTCTCCGGATGCGTCCCAAGGGAAGCCCCATGTAGAGAGCATTGCAGTAGTCCAGGCGAGATGTCACCAGCGCATGAGTGACCGTGCGCAGGGCACTCCGGTCCAGTAGGGGGCGCAATTGGCGCACCAGGCGAACCTGGTGGAATGCCCCCCTTGCCACGGCTGTCACATGGTCCTCCATTGACAGCCGGGCATCAAGGAGGACACCCAAATTGCGCGCCCGCTCCACAGGGGACAACTGTTCGCCCCCTATGGCCAGCGATGGAGTCAGCTGGCTGAACCGAGGTGCCGGCAACCACAGCCACTCGGTCTTGGAGGGGTTGAGTTTGAGTCTGTTGTCCCCCATCCAGACCCCGACGGCCTCCAAACACCGGGACATCACTTCGACAGCCTCGTTGGGGTGGTTTGGGGTTGAAATATACAGCTGAGTATCATCAGCGTAGAGGTGATATTCAACCCCAAAACCACGGATGATCTCACCCAGCGGCTTCACATATGCGTTGAACAGGAGAGGCGAGAGGACCGACCCCTGTGGCACCCCACAAGTGAGTGGCCTCAGGGACGACCTCTGTCCCCCTGTCAACACACATTGCTTCCGGTCAGAGAGGTAGGAGCCGAACCACCGCAAAACGGTGCCTCCGACTCCCATCCCCTCCAACCGGCGCAATAGGATACCATGGTCGATGGTATCAAAAGCCGCCGAGAGGTCTAATAGGACCAGGATAGAGGAGCAACCCCTATCTCTGGCCCTCCAGAGATCATCGACCAACGCGACCAAGGCTGTCTCGGTGCTGTGCCCGGGTCGGAAGCCGGACTGGCGTGGGTCTAGATAATCGGATTCGTCTAGGTGTCGCGGGAGCTGCTGCGCCACCACATTCTCAACAACCTTCGCCACGAAGGGAAGGTTGGAGACTGGACGATAGTTAGCTAGCTCCATTGGGTCGAGTGAAGGCCTCTTGAGCAAGGGTCTCACCACCGCCTCTTTCAAGGCGGTTGGTAAGTAACCCTCACCCAATGATGCGCTCACCAGGCCCAGGAGCCAGCCTCGTGTCACCTCCCAGGCTGCCAGTACCAGCCAGGAGGGGCACGGGTCCGTTAAACAAGTGGTGGGTCGCAGCCGTCCACGCAACCTGTCCAAATCCTCGGGGGCAACAGAGTCAAACTCCTCCCAGAGTGGTCTCTCAAGACTCGCTGTTGGCGGCTCGTCTGGTCCACTGACGGAGGTCCACCCGCTCCGGATCTGATCGATTTTGTCCTGAAGATATTCCCCAAACTCCTCTGCTCTACCCTGTAAGGGTGTCTCCCGCACCCTCTGCGATAGAAGGGAGCGAGTCACCCTAAACAGGGCGGCAGGGCGGTTATCCGCGGACGCAATAAGAGCAGCACAATGTCTACGTTTGGCCGCTCTTATTGCCACAAGGTAAGTCCGCAAATAGGCTCTTACCTGTGTTCGGTCAGATTCGGAGCGTGAGGACCTCCACCTGCTCTCTAGACGTCTCCTGTGGCGCTTCATCACCCTAAGCTCCTCAGTGAACCAAGGAGCCCGGGTGGGTCGATGCCGCAGGAGAGGTCGCAAAGGCGCAACCCGGTCCAAGGCCCCAGTCGTCGCCCTATTCCAGGCAACCACTAGGTCCTCGGAGCGGGAGCGGGACAAGGCTACAGGAATTGGCCCAAGCTCCGTCTGGAATCTGTCAGATTCCATCAGGTGCCTTGGGCGGTACCAGTTTATAGAGTCTGGTTCCGCCTCCTCGCGGTGGGGGATAGCGCCAGGGAAGTCCAGCCGGAGGGATGAGTGGTCTGACCATGACAGGGGCGTGATAACTAAATCCCCTATTCCCAGATCACTCGTCCACTGTTCAGATACAAAAATGAGGTCCAGTGTATGGCCCCCTTCGTGAGTGGGGCCCTGCACTAATTGGGTCAGGTCCATGGCCGTCATGGAAGCCATGAACTCCCGGGCCACCTCGGAAGCCGCTCCCATCGACGGCAAGTTAAAGTCCCCCATGACCAAAAGTCTGGGAGTCTCAACTGCCGTCGCTGAGATTAGCTCGAGGAGCTCGGGCAGGGCTGCTGATGCATAGTGAGGAGCCAAGTATACAATCAGCAAGCCCCACTGCCTCCCTGGGCCCCAGTTCACACCAAGGGACTCACACCCGGGTATCTGAGGAACAGTGAACTCCCTCGGCTCTAAACATTCCCGCATAACCACCGCCACCCCTCCACCCTTACCCAGGGCCCGAGGCTGATGAAATGCACGGAAACCCGGTGGGCACATTTCCACGAGGGGTAAACCACCCTCGTGGCCCAGCCAGGTCTCCGTTATCCCTGCAAGGTCTAGCTCCCCCTCTGAGATCAACTCATTAATGAGGGGGGCCTTGTTGGTGACAGACCTTGCGTTACAAAGCATCAGCCGCAGGCCCTGGCTCTGTATGACCTGTCCACCTAGACTGCAGGGGTTGGTACAAGCGACCGGGCGTAACCAACAGCCACGGTCTCCCAACCGACCTTGAGATCTTATCCTGTCCTCGCATCCCCTCCTCCCCGCGACCGTTGTAATAGGGCAACCCTCTGCTTTAGTGACCTTTATATTCCCCCCCTCCACCGCATCCCCGTCCTTCCTGGACTCACCTATATGTCCGGCACTGGCTCTCCTCCCGGTCTGAATAGCCCTCCCCCCCACCCTGGAACCCCCTAAAAAGATAAAAAACATTTTACTAAAAATCCCCTTAGCTTCCGGTTCCTGCAGTGCATAAGGGGCGCAGATTTGACCCCAAAGCAGTGGGTCTTATTTTAAAGTGTCTGTGCATGGGTGGTGGTGGGGGGGGTGGGGGCAGGCAGAAGCAGGCTATATTCTGCCACCACCACCCAACAGGCAGCAGTAACCACTGAAAAAAGCTTTATGTTTTACCAGTGTTGAGGTTCCTAGTCCTCAGTGTTTTCATGCAGGATGGAAGGAAGAGGAAGAGAAATTAGGATGTTTGGAGTCTGAAAAAGGGGTTGGGGTATCCTGCAGCCAGAGCTCCTTATGCCTTTGACAATCCTGGTTTTTTTATAGCTTCAACCACAAGGAGCGAAAATCAATTTTCCTGCCAAAAAGCTTTAATGGAAACCTTACGTCATTAAGTGCCTACAACACAGACAGGCACAGACAGACAGAATTAGAACTGTTTGCCTCCTGAACTGGGGAGGAAACTATGTCCCTGTTTGGCATGGCCTCCCCAACAAGTGTGGCCCTTGCCTGCTCCCCCTACTCCAAAGTTAAATTCAACCCAACTCTAAGTTGCTCTTAAGTGCCACCTTCCAGTTCCAATATGAATTCCAAATCTCTTTCTTTCTTTCTTTCTTTCTTTCTTTCTTTCTTTCTTTCTTTCTCTCTCTCTCTTTCTTTCTTTCTTTCTTCCCTCCTTCCTTCCTTCTTTCTTTCTTCTTTCTCTCTTTCTTCTTTCTTCCTTCCTTCCTTCATTCCCTTCCTCTTTCTTTTTTCTTTCTCTTTCTCATCCCTCTCTCCCTCTATTTCCTTCCTTCTCTCCCTCCCTCTTCCTTTCATCTTTTTCTTTCTCTTTCTCATCCCTCTCTCCCTCTAATTTCCTTCCTCTTCTTATCCATCAACACTTATCACCTTTGACACCCAGGGAAATGCATGCCAATAAAACAGAAAAGTTAAAATACACAGGTGGTTAGAAAGGATAATAGGAAAACATCGATTTTAAACCTGAACTGTTTTTATTAGGCATAATAAATACCGGAAAGACATGATAAGCAAAGTAGATATTTAACATTGCATGTCTTAACAGCAGCGAGGACTAGATTCGCACAATATTGGAAAAATGAAGAAACAAGACAAAGAGATAATTATGAAGATGCTTGATTGTGCAGAAATGGATAGGCTTACATTGAAGATTAAACAAAAAGAAGACACAGAGTATTATCAAACCTGGACTTTATTTTACCAGTGGTTGGAAAAAAGGCTTGGAGATTAAGAATGTGATCTGTATTGTTACACAAATTAAATATCCAGGCAACATGATATTTATTAAGCACTAACAAATATATTGGGACACGGTGGCTCAGTGGCCAAGACGCTGAGCTTGTTGATGGGAAAGGTCAGCAGTTCAGCGGTTCAAATCCCTAGCGCCACGTAATGGAGTGAGCTCCCGTTACTTGCAGTTCGAAAGCAAGTAGAAAAATAGGAACCACCTTTGGTGGGAAGGGAACAGCATTCCGTGTGCCTTCTTCGGCATTTAGTTGTGCCGGCCACATGACCGCAGAGACGTCTTCGGACAGCGCTGGATCTTTGGCTTTGAAACGGAGATGAGCACCGCCCCCTGGAGTCAGGAACGACTAGCACAGATGTGCAAGGGGAACCTTGACCTTAACAAATGTAAACAATAGAAAATTAACAAAACCTATTTTTAAAAAAACCAGAAAAGTTAAGACCTGACTATGTTTGAGTCAGGAAATATTTGAATTCTTCTTAAACAGTTTTTTAAAAAAAAAAACTGATTAAAAAGGCCCCATGTGCAACTCTGGGAGTGAGAGGAGTTGCAGTCCATCCCATCCGGAAGGAAGGCCCCCAGATTAGCTGAGGCTGGGCTAAATAGCCGGAAGGAAGGCAGGAAGGAAGGAAGGAAGGAGGCACCGATGAGCAGGAGGAGAGGGGAAAGAGATAAGGGGAGGGGAACAGATAAGATGCAGGAGGGGAAACAGATGGAGAGGGAAGCTGTGGATATGGATCGGCTGGCCGGTTGTACCAGGTGACCTGGAAAAGCTTGGTAGAAAAACTTTGTAGAACCCGTAGCTTTGTTGCTCGCTTCCTAAGCCGACACCAGAGCATCTCTGCAATTAAAAGATGCGAAGCCCAAACAGAATTCGACAGAATAGCAATAGCCCTTGGACCTATATCCCACTTCATGGTGATTTGCAGCCCCCTTTAAGTGGAAACTAATCAAGGAGAGAATCAACTTAGAATTGAGGAGCAATTTCATGACAGTGAGAACAATTAACCAGTGGAACAGAAGTTGCCTCCAGAAGTTGTGAATTCCCCAACACTGGAAGTCTTTAAGAAGATGCTGGATAGCCATTTGTCTGAAACGGTATAGGGTTTCCTGCCTAGGCAGTGGGTTGGACTAGAAGACCTCCAAGGTCCCTTCCAACTCTGCTATTGTATTGTATTGTATTAAGTGGTTTAGAGTCAGCCTCTGGCCCCCAATAATCTGGGTCCCCATTTTATCCACCTCGGAAGGATGGAAGGATGAGCTAACCTTGAGTCTGGTGAGGATCAAACTGCGAAATTGCAGGCAGCCGGCAGGCAGCAGAAGGAGCCGGCAGTACTGCGTTCTAACTACTGCTTTACTGAGGCTCAGTATGCAATACAGTACTTTCATAGCTATTTGGATCTGCTTGCACACACTTTTTGCTTCAAAAGGAGCGTGGATGATAGGTTCTAGGGCTGTTGAGATATAGAGTAGGCGAAGAAGATAGCCAAGTGAAACCATTGAACATGATAGCACTAGCACTTAGACCAGGGGTGTCCAAACTTGGGAACTTTAAGACTTGTGGACTTCAAGTCCCAGAATTCCCCAGCCAGCCATGGCTGGCTGGGGAATTCTGGGACTTGAAGTCCACAAGTCTTAAAGTTCCCAAGTTTGGACACCCCTGACTTAGACTT
Organism: Natrix helvetica; assembly: GCF_964273705.1. Lineage (NCBI taxonomy): Eukaryota > Metazoa > Chordata > Lepidosauria > Squamata > Natricidae > Natrix > Natrix helvetica. The sequence goes on along the minus strand of NC_138550.1, from coordinate 170,456,071 downwards.
TATATACCGCTTCACGGTGCTTTTACAGCCCTCTCTAAGCGGTTTACAGAGTCAACCTCTTGCCCCCAACAATCTGGGTCCTCATTTTACCCACCTCGGAAGGACGGAAGGCTGAGTCAACCTGGAGCCAGTGAGAATTGAACTTTTTGCAGTGGGCAGAGTTGGCCTTCAATACTGCACTCTAACCACTGCGCCACCACGGCCTTTCCTTCCTTCCTTCCTTCCTTCCTTCCTTCCTTCCTTCCTTCCTTCTTCCCTCCCTTCCAACTTAGCAACAGCCCTTAGACTTATATACTGCTTCACAGTGCTTTCCAGCCCTCTCTAAGCGGTTTACAGAGTCAACCTCTTGCCCCCAACAATCCTCATTTTACCCACCTGGGAAGGACGGAAGGCTGAGTCAACCTCGAGCCAGTGAGAATCGAACTCCTGGCAATGGGCAGAGTCAGCCTGCAATACTGCATTCCAACCACTGCGCCACTATGGAAACTGAATCTTTCTTACAGATTTAGTATTCAAAACCTTTTGTGCATTTTGGTTTGCTGGCCTAGACGGGGTCCCGGGGGTCCCACTTTTGAGAAGGGATGGGGCCCTTTATGGAAATTTGCCTGATCAGTTTCTGTTGTTACCCTTCTCGTTCACTCACTCCTGGAGCCCCGTGGGAAATGTGAGCTGATTGCCAAAGTACCCAAAATACAATGACGTGACTCTGTGTGTGTGATGTGTGTCAGTCTGTCTGTCCATCACAATGTCCAAAATGGGCCCCAAGTAGCTGTGGGGAGGTCCGTCATAACTTCAAACCGTTGCTCAGCAACCGGTCCTTAAGCGAGGACTACCAACAGACAGCTGTGGGCTATGCCCCTCTCTTATCTGACCGTTCCATAAGCAGCATCTCTTTCCCCCCTCCCCAAAGTATTTCTCACGTCCTCGTGAGGCGGAGTTAAAAGAGGAATCAAGCTAGAATCCCTACGCAGCCGCAAAGGGTCTTAAGACTCTAAATTCAACTCTCCTTCAACGTTGTTAAGCCTTTTTCTAACTCTAGCCAGGCGCTCACCTGAAGTTGAGAAGGTTTGTGTCCCTGGGCTGAGCAACAACAAATCAGTTTAATTGGGCTTTCACACGTGGACCTGATCTTTCACGCCTGACACTACATAGATCAGGGATGAAATGCTACCGGTTCGGGCCAGTTCGCCTTAGCCAGTATTAAAAAATGTTACTGGTTCACAGAAAAAGGAAAAGAAAAAGAAAGAGGGGGAGGGAGGGAAGAAGGAGAGGAAGGAAGGATTACCAACCTGGCATTGGACGTAGCTTCAGAAGATAATCCAGGGCTGGAAGGACCTGGAGGTCATCTAGTCTAACCCTGCTCCAGCAGGATATCGTTAAAGTAGGTTTCTGTCTTTTGACACCCCCCCGGTTACATGACTACATAGTCACATGACCCCACCAAGCCACGCCCACAGAACCGGTAGTAAAAGAATTTAGATTTCACTACTGACATAGATGCTCGTACGGCAATTTTTGTCAAATTTTGACCAAGGTGAAGCCGGTACCGATCTTCTCGGTCGCAGGAAATGGCTCTGACAATGGGACCAAGTGGTGGTGTTGATGCCAGGCTAACCAGGCAGATCAGGCTCTAGTCCTCATGATGTTGGGGGGGTGGGGAAGGGGAGGCAGGTTGCGGTCACGATTGGTAACCTCACGAGAAAGTGTGATTCCCGCCTCCAGGAATACCCAGGAGAGAGGAAGGTGGCTGCGTGGCCTTCCTTTGGCTTTGGACGGAGTCTTTGTGCAACTCTGGAGCTGACTCACTTCCTCCCTCTCCTTTGTTCCACAGTGGACATCAGGGAAATCAAACAGATCCGACCAGGGAAGAATTCCAGGGATTTCGAACGTTACCCGGAGGAAGCCCGGAGGTTGGACTCAACGTTGTGTTTCGTCATCCTCTACGGAACGGATTTCCGGCTGAAGACGTTGAGTGTTGCTGGTCAGTGGAGGGTAATGTAGCAAATGCTTTTCGAGTGGGGGGGACAGACACACACACACACACAGTCAGCGGGTCAGAGCTGAATCCCCTGACCCCACAGAATAACACCCCCCCCCCCAGCTTTGAAGGCCTCTCCACAAATCCCCAGTTACTAACACCGTTGTGTTGTAACTTTTGATGCGACCGAACGGGAGAGACCGTACAGTTGTATGAGGTTTAATTCGTTTTTAAGGGTATAGGATATTCGTCTTTTGTATTCGTTTTAATGAGACACCTGTACACCGCCCAGAGTCCCTTCGGGGAGAGGGGGCGGTCTATAAATACTGAAAAATAAATAAATAAAAATAAATAAAAGCAGAGAAACGAAGGGTGTTCGGAACCATTCTTCTTAGTTTCAGCCAGAGGTAGGACGCCTGGGCCTAAAACAGGTTACCTTGGCAAGACAGGTAATCCTCAGCCACTGCACAATTGGTTGGACATCAAGGCGCCCACTGTCATCCTCCTCCTCCTCCTTCTTTCCACAAACCCCACTCCCTTCTACTACTGATGATGTTACCTAGTTGTGTCATAAAACGTCTGCAAGAAAACAACCAAGCTCAGAGAGCACCAAGGACTCCACAGACATCATTCTCCTCCTCCTCCTCCTCCTCCTCCTCCTCCTCCTCCTCCTCCTCCTCCACCACCACCACCACCACCACCACCACCACCACCACCACCACCACCACCTCTTTCTCCTCCTTCTCTTCTCCACACTTCCCATTCCCTTCTGGCACTGATGATGTTGCCTAGTTGGGTAATGAAATGTCTGCAAGAAAACAAGCACTCTCAGAGAGCACCAGGGGCCCCTCATGTCAGCCCGGAGCTACAAATATTCTCCTTTATAAACACTTAAATGTAGTCAAAATGATAATAAAGATGTCCAGGATAAGGATACTTAACAAGTCATGGTGATGGGAGCCTTGTATACAAATTCTAAGAACAATTATGCAAAAGTACCATATTCATGTCCCAAAGGGGCTTTTTTCAAAAGCCAGCTGGACTTTTTCTGTTTTTCCTTGAAGACGGTTTGCTTCTCACCCGAGAAGCTTCTTCGGTTCTGACTGAATGGTGGAGAATGGAACTGAAGAAGCTTCTCGGATGAGAAGTGAAATGTCTTCAAGGAAAAACATAGGAAGTCCAGTTGGCTTTTGGAAAAGACAATCATGAGCTTGAGAATGTCCATGGACCTTTTACCCATCGAAGTCAAAATGAAGACGATGCTTAGAACATTTTTTCCCCAGCCTGGTGCTTCCTGGTAGCAGATTTGGGGGATTATCGTCACATGTCTGGAACACATAAATTGGGGGAGTCTGGCTGGATGTAATTCTGGAGTCGCTTGCAACCTTCCCTGATCTAATTGCTGTTTTCAGCAGAGTAAACTTAGCCTCTCTTTGATTACATCCTGCTCAAAGTAGCAGAGATTACACATTGCCTCCCCTACTAATAGCTTGCTATCACATTTCTTAAATTAACACCCACGTTGGTTGTGGTTTCCCCGTGTTAGCAGAAAAGAGAGCGAGCCCTCTTTAGATATCCCCACCCGTAGGTCTTCCACTTACGGCCAGAAAAGATTGGAAAAGATTGGAGCCAGCATCTCCATTGGAGGAGGTTCAGAGAATCGTGTCCAGTTTTACGACCTGTTTTTGAAGGCGTTGTTAAGTGAATTTTAAAAGCTGGAGATCAAAGCAAGGGATGCACAGGCAGTCCTTGACGTATGACCTCAGTTGAGCTCAAAATGTCCATTGCTAAGCAAGACAATGACCGTTTTTCACACTTACGACCGTTGTAGCATCCCCACAGTCGCGTAGGCAAAATTCAGGTGTTTGGCAACTGACTTGTATTTATGACGGTTACAGTGTCCAAGGGTTGTGTGATCTCCTTTTGCGACTTTTGTACAAGCAAAGTTACTGGGGAAGCCGGATTCAACAATTGCAGTGATTCACTTAATGACTGTGGCAAGAAAGCTCGTAAAATGGGGCAAAATACATTTAACGACTGTTTCATTTAGCAACAGAAATTTCGGGCTCAATTGTCATCATAAGTCCCGGACTACCTGTAATCCAAAGTTATTTAATTCTAAATTCTAATATTTTAGGAAATATTCATTACCATCTTTTTTTTTTAAATCGTTTGATTTCATCTCAAACTTTAGACTTGTACAGGTAATCCTTGACTTACGACCACAAGTGAGCCCAAAATTGCTGTTGCTAAGCGAGACATTGGTTGAAGGAGTTTTGCTCCATTTTACGACCTTTCTTGGCACCGTTGTTAAGTGAATCACTGCAGCTGATAAGTTAGTAACCTGGTTCTTAAGTGAATCTGGCTTCCGCATGGACCTTGCTTGTTGGAAGGTCGCAAAAGGGGATCACATAACCCCGGGACACGGTGACCGTCATAAATCTGAACCAGCTGCCTCCGAATGTAAATGCCACAGTGATAAGTGTGAAAAACGATTGTAACTCACTGTTTTCAGTGCCGTTGTAACGTTGAACGGTCGCTAAATGAACCGTTGTAAGTCGAGGACTGTCTGAAGTTGCTAGTGTGACTTTTAGTTTTTGAATCTGTTTTTTTGCAAGGCCGCCGTGGCTTTCAGTGGCTTTTAGCCAACACAAATAATTTGCACCAGTGGGGAAGCCAGATCCACTTAACAACCAAGGCAGTTGTTAAGTGAGTCACCCTTCAGTTTACGACCTTTTTTGCCACAGTTTGCTGAACCACTGCGGTTGTTAAGTGAATCATGGCATCCTTAAGCAAATCCAGTTCCTTCCATTGATTGCTTGTCGGAAGCTGGCTGGAAAATGGTGATTACAAGCCCCCATAAATTATAGGCTGGTTGCCCAGCGCCTGAATTTTAATCATGTGACCAAGGGGAAGTTGCAATGGCCATAAGTGTGAGGACTGATCCCACGTTATTTTTTTTTGTAACTTTAAAGTGAATTGGTGTATGTCGAGAACTTCCTGTATTATTCTTCACGCTACCTAGAGTTTTGTGACCCCTAAAACATTCTAACATAATTTATCAGGGTGTAAAATTTTACAGCTTAGAGTCCTTTTAGCATCGCCATCTCCCTACAATAAATTTCCCAGGATTTTAACAGGGATGAGTTGGCCCTATTAATCCTAATTTTTGTTTGCTTTGAAACCCTTATCTACATTTTTTTTCCATGGGTTCAGCAGAAGGAAGCATTCGCCAACTTCCTTAAAGCCCGGTGACTAAACACATTGAATTTTAAAGAGTAGCTGTCAAATTCCTTGGCAGGTCAATCATTTGTGGGATTTTTGAGAACCAAATTTTTCTGCAGGAAAAACAAACCAACAGGCAAAACCACGAATCTTAAAACAAGCCGAATGTTTTTGGCAAGCAAGAAAAAAAAATGAGCTGATGAATTTTCACAGGGTGAAAAATAACCCCAAATAGATCTGAGTTTTGTAAGGAGTTAAATCCATGTTTCTCAACTTCTGCCACTTTAAGATGGGTGGACTTCAACTCCCAGAATTCCGTAGCCAACTGGCTAGGGAATTCTGGGAGTTGAAGCCCACCCATCTTAAAGTGGCTGAGGTTGGCTGTAAGTCCTCTTCCACAATTGAGATAAAGTCCTAGAGAGGCCTTATGGAAGGAGAGCGTTTCTAGCTGACTCAGGAATTCTGGGAGTTGAAGTCCATAGGTCTTAAAGGGGCCATAGTTGTCCACCCTTACTTATAGGGTTGATAGATATGTTATTTTGGGAATGAGTTTGAACACCCAAAAATGCTACTCCAAGCTTCCCAACCAGATTCCCTCTAGAATGTTCTCAGCTTACAACGTCCAGAGGTTCTTGTCATCCCAATCTTTGAAGGCACCATACGAAGCCCTCATCTCCTCAAGTCAAAAGAAGGTTCCAACTTCTCAACATCTGAGAAGGCCTCTTGACTCAAGCGGTCTGTCTACAAAGTGCTTGATGATGTATTTGTGGAACAGCTTAAATTGGGAATAAGCCTCCCTATTCCTAGACAAATCATTGACTTATGGGACATGGAGTCCCAACAGAACAGATGCCTTTTCAGAAGAAGGAGTAGATAGACATCTTGCTTGGTCAACCAAGATCAGAACTAGCTAGTCTTTTACAGAGACCTTATTCGGATTTAATTTAAGTACAGATATCCTTGTCTTACAGCAGTTCGTTTAATGACCGTTAGAAATGATAACGGCACTGAAAATAGTGATTTATGAATGATTTTTTTTTCACTCTTATGACCTTGATCAAAATTCAGAAGCTTGGCAACTGACTCATTTATGACGGTCACCGTGTCCTGGGGTGACTTCTGACAAGCCGGATTCACTTAACAACCTTGCTACTAACTTAACTGCGGTGATTCACTTAACAACTGTGACAAGGAAGGTCGTAGAATGAGGCAAAATTCACTTAACTGACTCTTTCATTTAGCCAGAGAAATTTTGGGCTCCATTGTCATCATAAATCAAGGGCCTATAATCCAAACGTATTTTAATCCTGCTTATTTCTTCCGATATTTTAGGAAAGGAGATTTCACTGGCATGTTTGTTTGCTTTTTTTAATCAACCGGTTTAATCTCACACGTTCGACTTGCCGTTCTTCGTCTGGTTTGCTTTTTAGCTCTCGAATCTGTTCTTGGCAAGGCCCTCCGTGGCTCTCGGTGGCTTTTAGCCAACACAAATAAACTTCCCGTGACTAACGCAACAGGGAGAAGGGGTGTGGTGAACCTGAGTGCAGTTTTAAGGCATTGTTTTTAAGTCAGAATCCACCTTCTTTCCGGTTTTCCCTCTACGAGACAGTTCTCCTTGCAGAGCATCAAATGCTTCAGTGCCTCCGGAAACAAACATTTGGATCTCCAGTGCTGCATCATTGGAAAAAATGAATATATTTTTTATTCATTTATTTAGAGAAGGTGTAAGGCCTCCCCACTGACAAATTGTGATTCGGGGCTTCACAACATAAAACACAAAGGCAGAAATTGGGACCGGAATTTCTGGGGCCAAGCAAGCCTCACCGTTCAGTGAGTTAAGCCCAATTTTAGGGCCTTTTCTCCATGGTCGTTAAACGGATCGTTGTGGTTAAGTGAATCACGAGGTTGTTAAATGAATCCATCTTCCCCCCATTGACTCTGCTCATTGGACGCTGGCTGGGAAGGTCGCAAGTGGAGATCTCGTGAGCCCCACCCTCCTGCAGTGGTCGTAAATGCAGGCCAGTTGCCAAGTACTTGAATTTTCATTGCAACTGTGGCAAAAATGTCATAAAATGGGGGACAGCCACATCGACAGGGAGTCCTCGATTTACGACCATAACCGAACCCAAAATTTATATTGTTGAGCGAGTCAGTTGCTTGGTAAGTGAATTTTGCCCTGTTTTACCACTTTCCTGGCCACCATTGTTAAGCGAATCACTGCAGCTGTTAAGTTACTCTAATGGTTGTTAAGTGAATCTAGCTTTCCTCCTGCTTGTCAGAAGGTCGCAAAAGTGGATCCCGTGACGCTGCCGTCGTAAATGTGAGTCCGTTACCAGACGTCTGAATTAGGATCACGTAACGGTCGTAGGTGTGGAAATATCACTTAGACTTATATACCATTTTACAGCCCTCTCTAAGCGGTTTACAGAGTCACTCTTGCCCCCAACAATCTGGGTCCTCATTTTACCCACCTCGGAAAGACGGAAAGCTGAGTCAACCTTCAACCTGGTGGGATTTGAATTGCCAAATTTCAGGCAGCCGGCAGTCATCAGAAGTAGCCTGCAGTACTGCACTCATACCACTGTGCCATCGCGGCTGAGATAGCCCTTCCTTTCGGCCAGGATCTCCAGGATAAGTCCATCCATCGACTGTCCTTCCATCTCTTTTTGTTATCTTGTCTTCTTCAGCTTTTTGCGAGGATGACGTGACCCTCTGGGTGACCGGGCTGAACTGGCTGGTGACAGATACGCAGCGATCACCGACTCCTCTCCAAACTGAAAGGTATGGGCCAGCAGGAGAAAATATGGGCAGAGCACAAAGGGTCACCGAATTTAAAACAAATGATCCCACTCTACCCAGTCGAGTGCTTTCTTGGAACGGGCTCACGACAAATGGATTAAAAGTCTCCAGCCTGTCTTTTGTATCCTTGCCCTAGCTTAGGTGTGTGTGTGTCTACACCTGTCCCAAGACCTAAAAACAGTCTTTATTTAAAAAAGATATTTTCAAACATACAAAATACACAGAAACAAAACTTAGACATAAGCTACATTTACACAATACATTGGAACTTCAACTTCCTAAGAACAGTCTTGATGTTCCTCCTCAAATTTTTTCCAGAAAGGAAAGGGTCATTCCTTCAATCAGAATAGAGCTGGAAGGGACGTGGAGGTCTTCTAGTCCAAAGAAGAAGAGGTCCAGTTATTCTCCAAAGCACCTGAGGGTAGGATAAGAAGCATCGGATGGAAACTAATCAAGCAGAGAAACAACTTGGAACTAAGGAGTAATTTCCTGACAGTGAGGACAATGGAACAAAAGTTGTAGGGGCTCCAACACAGGGAGTTTTTAAGAAGAGACTGGATAGCCATTTGCCTGAAATGCTTGAGCAGGGGGATGGACTAGAAGACCTCTGAGGCCCCTTCCCACTCTGATAGCCTGTTTTATTCTGCCTATGTACCCCTTCCTAAAACTACTTCTGTCTTCCTTCAGATGGTTGAGGAAGCAGTTTGACTCAATGGACAGATCCAGAGAAGGCAGGTGAGTAGGTGAGGACGGTTTTCTCTTGGAAGACCACAGAACCTTCCGTGGAGGGACTGGGGCTTCTTCTGTCCCGTTCCTTTTTCAGGCTCTTGAACGGGGCGTGTTAGGTACACAAGCAGCCACAGTGAAAAGTCTCTAGCAGAAGCGTAGCTGTTAGTCACTTCAGCTGCAAGAATCTCACCACGGCATTCCCTTGGGATCGGTCAGATAAAGCTTTATTGATACAGGGGGAGGTCTAGCTCATTGGGGGGGGGGTGTCCTTGGTGCTCTCTGAGTGTGGTGGACCTAATTGGATAACATTGTCAGTGCTAGAAGGGAGAGGGGTTTGTGAGAGCAGGAGAAAGAGGAGGAGGAGGGGGACAACGACTATGGGGTCCTTGGTGCTCGCTGAGCTTGGTGGTTTTCTTGCAGATGCTTCATGACCCAACTAGGGACCATCATCAGTGCTAGAAGGGAGTGGGGTTTGTGGAGAGGAGGAGAAGAAGGAGAGGAGGGGGAGGAGGAGGACTGTGGGGTCCTTGGTGTTCTCTGAGCTTGGTGGTCGTCTTGCAGACGTTTCATGACCCAACTAGGGAACCTCATCAGTGCTAGAAGGGAGTGGGGTTTATTGCCAGGGTTGGTGAGGGTGTTGCTTTCTTCTTAGCAGGTCCTTGATTAGGCTGTTGTTTACTGCTTGATTGTTGGTCTGGTGTTAAATAGTAAACCACAACCTAATCAAGGAATTACCACCAACATTCGCACCTCTAGTGAAAGTGCAAGCCTTTTATATATAAGCAAAGAATGAATTCACTCCTTTGTAGCACTGATGAGGTTACCTAATCATGAAATATCTGCAAGAAAACCGTCAAGTTCCAAGAGCACCAAAGACCCCAGAGTCCTCCTCCTCCCATCCTCCTCTCCACAATCCTCCTCCTCTTCTAGCACTGATGATGTTCCCTAGTCAGGTTGTGAAATGTCTGCAAGAAAGCAGCCAGTGTCCGAAATCACCAAAGATCCCACAGGTCAACTCTGAGCTAAGAATATTCTCTTCTATCGTTTTTTCAGTACAGGGACTCTAAATTTGGCCCCCTCTTAACCCTTCTTTGAGTCTACAATTCCCGACTCAGGAATTCTGGGAGTTGAAGTCCACCAAAGTCTTAAGGTTGCCAAGGTTAGACACCCCTTCTCCAAATCAAAGCCCTTGGAACGAAATAGGAAAAAGCCAAGACATCAGGGAGGTGGGGGGCATTGACTGGGTACCCCCAAACCCCTGCTAAGGAGCCATAAGCAGGATGTGGGGCAGGAAAGGGAGGAGGAAGTGGGTGTGGAGATAGGAAGTGAGGTGGAGCTGGATGAGGAGGAAGCGAAGGTCCAGAAAATGTTATTTTTCAGCCAAGCGCAGAATCGTACCTTCAAATCGAAGGGAAACTGTGCTTCCCTCCACCAAGGAGACTTAGCCAAAAGCAAAGTCACAAGGTCTGCTTTTCGTTTTCCAGAGGGTTAATGTTTAACTCAATTTAATCTCGCTCACATTCTTTTAATCAATTGCTTATTTTAACCCCCTGGTCAAAAGGATTCATTCAAGGCAAAAAAATAATAATTCAGAATTCACTCTCTGGGATCTTCTCCAGCGAAGCATCTCTTCTTACCCGGGGGAATTATTCTATGAAAGAATTTGATTATTCTATTAAAAGAATAATCTCAGGGTTGCCGAGAACGGCTTTTCTCCCAAATTCGAATCCACCCTGGCTTGGCATCAGGAATGTCAAGTTAGAAATGTTGCCTTGGGTGGTACAATTTAGAAAACAAAATCTCTAGATGTGGGTGCCACGACTCGGGAGGTTTGACCCCAAGGGCCGTATCCAACTGTCATCTGGTCTTTAGGTGTGTTATGCAACTGATGAGATTCTGATAGAAGAGAATATTTGTAACTTGAACTGGGGGGAAATCCTTGGTGCTCTCTGAGCTTGGTGGTTTTCTTGCAAACGTTTTATTACCCAGCTAGGGAACAGCATCAGTGCTAGAAGAGAGTGGGGTTTGCTCCCTGTTTATATACAAGTGACTTGCGCTGTCAGTGTTAAAAGGGACATCAAACCAACACTGACGGGGCAAGCCACTAGCATTTAAAAAGAGAGCCAACCACACTCCCTTTTAACACTGATGAAGTTACCTAGTTGGGTCATGAAACGTCTGGAAGAAAATCACCAGGCACAGAGAGCACTAAAGACCCCTGGTGAGAATGGCTAGCTTGGTAATGAAACCTCTGCGAGAAAGCAGGGAAATCACCTCTAAGGGGGATTAAGAAATATTAGATAGATAGATGGATGGATGGAGGAGGATAGATAGATAGAGATCTATATGTAGTTCTGTGTTTTGCTCTTTTTCTTTTTATCTATGTTGTCTGATGTAGCACCTTGGTCCTGGGGAAATGTTTCGTTTCACTGTGTACTGTACTGTATATTGTTGAAATGACAATAAAATCTACTTGACTTGACTTGATATGGATGGAGATTGGATGATGGATGGAAGATAGATAGATAGATAGATAGATAGATAGATAGATAGATAGATAGATAGATAGATAGATGATAGATGATAGATGATAGATACAATACAATACAATACAATAGTAGAGTTGGAAGGGACCTTGGAGGTCTTCTAGTCCAACCCCCTGCCTAGGCAGGAAACCCTATACCGTTTCAGATGATAGATAGAGAGATAGAGAGATAGAGAGATAGATAGATGATGATGATGGATAGATGATTTGGCTGGATGGATGGACAGACAGACAGATTTAGGTAGATGGTAGGTAGGTAGATGGTAGGTAGGTGGTAAGTAGGTAGATTGATTGATAGATGATAGATAGATTAATAGTTGGTTGATTGATTGATTTTTTTGATTGATTGATAAATGATAGAGAGAGAGATAGGTGATATAAATAGATGGTAGGTAAGTAGGTAGGTAGGTAGGTAGGTAGGTAGGTAGGTAGGTAGGTAGATAGATAGATAGATAGATAGATAGATAGATAGATAGATAGATAGATAGATAGATATGATGGACAGATGATATAGATGGATGGATGGATGGATGGAAAGACAGACAGACAGACAGATAGACAGACAGATGTAGGTAGGTGATAGGTAAGTAGATTGATTGATTGATTAATTGATAGTTGATTGATTGATAGGTGATAGGTAGATAGATGATAGATAGATAGGTAGGTAGGTAGATAGGTAGATAGGTAGAGATAGGTGATATAGATAGATGGTAGATAGATAGATAGATTCAGCGACAATCAACAAACATTGTGCTGCCTATCCCTCCCTTTTATTGGGGCGGAGCGGAGGGGTGTGGGTGTTGTCCCACCCAATCCAGAGGGCGCAAGGTTGAAGAAGGGGCCTTCATGCCCCTTCCGCCCCTCCCCCGCCATGAAACCTTCCCATCCAGACACAGAGCGTGACTGTGCCAACCGCCTCCTGGGCTGCAGTCCCGGGACAGATGTGTTTGCCCAAACAAAGTTGTTATGCAGGAAGGAGCCTCACCTTCCTTGACCTGAGTTGCCTCGGCATGAAAAGTCTCAGGTAGGCATACCTGCGGCCCCGGCTGCTCCTCCTCCTTCCTGCCCCTCCCTCCCTCCCTCCCTCCCTCCCTCCCTCCCTGAAACGGATCCAGGTTTTTTCAAAGCAAAAACAGTCTTCCTGCGTTCTTCCTGAGACACGCAGGGAGTGGATCTGGCAGGGCGCCTTGCAAACAACCCCCCCTACACACACACACACACACACCTGGCAGGTCCCGGCTTGCAGTTTAGCTCTTGGTTTCTTTTTTTATCATTTCAAACTTTTCATTTTATTTCCAAAGATAAAATGCAAAATAAAGTTAAAAAGAAGAAGAAACCAACTAACCCCCCTCAAGCCACCCTTAAATATATATATATATATATACTTAAAAAGGCATTTTTGTTGCAGAAGGAATTTTAAAATTGATGGAACTGGCAGAGGGAGAAATTGAGGGGACAGGTAGTCCTCGACTTAACGACCATAATGGAAGCCAAAATTTCCATTTGCTAAGCGAGGCCTTGGTTAAGTGAGTTTTGCCCCATTGTACGACCTTTCCTGCCGCTGTGGTTAAGTGAAGCCGTGCGCTTGTTAAGTTAGTAACCCTGGTGGTGAAGTGAAGCTGTCTTCCCCGTTGACTTGGTTTGTCTGAAGATCGCAAAAGGGGATCACATAACCCCGGGACATTGCAACCGTCATAAATACGAGTCTGTTGCCAAGCCTCTGAATTTTGATCAAGTGACCACGGAGATGGCTGCAACAGTCATAAGTGTGAAAAACTTTCATAAGTCACTTTTTACAGTGGCATTGTAATCTTGGACGGTCACTAAGCGAGGACTACTTGAAAGAAAAGAAGCAAGGAACTAACAACCATCAATAAAAACAGTAAAAATACTTTTGTTGGAGAATGGATTTTAAAATTGTCTGAAGTGGCAGAAATGGCAAAATTGAAAGTATTAACAGAATAACAGTTCCGGTCAGGTGCAGAGGTGCAGAGACAAAGGATGACCTTGGCTTTCTAGAAAGAATGTTGTTATGGCTGCATATCGTCTAACTCCATACAATCCCCCCTCCCATTTTCCCACCATAGAAAATGCATAGTAGAATTCTAGAAAGTATGGCAGGCCAGAGACCCAAAAGAAAAGAGGGCTGCAGGCCTGACAGCAGGAATGTTGTGAAGGATGTGGGCAGATGTGCGCACAGATGCTGAAGACAAAATAGAGACAGGACATCGGGAAGAGAGACAAGGAAGCTTTCCTCTCTTCTTCCGGGACTGCAAGTCATCCTTGAAGCATGACAAGGAAGAAGGACGTTCTCCAGATGTATCCCAGTGAGTGCCACCTAGGAAGATGGAAGTTGGTTTTCTGGGCTCCATGGGGTGTGAAAATACTCTTTCAGAGTCAGAATAGAGCTGGAAGGGACCCTGGAGGTCTTCTAGTCCAACCCCCTGCTCAAGCAGGAGACCCTATGCCATTTCAATCAGAATAGAGTTGGAAGGGACCATGGAGGTCTTCTAGTCCAACCCCCTGCTCAATCAGGAGACTCTATCCCATTTCAATCAGAATAGAGCTGGAAGGGACCTTGGAGGTCTTCTAGTCCAACCCCCTGCTCAATCAGGAGACCCTATGCCATTTCAATCAGAATAGAGTTGGAAGGGACCTTGGAGGTCTTCTAGTCCAGCCCCCTGCTCAATCAGGAGACCCCATGCCATTTCAATCAGAATAGAGCTGGAAGGGACCTTGGAGGTCTTCTAGTCCAATCCCCCTGCTCAATCAGGAGAGCCTATGCCGTTTCAATCAGAATAGAGCTGGAAGGGACTTTGGAGGTCTTCTAGTCCAACCCCCTGCTCAATCAGGAGAGCCTATGCCGTTTCAATCAGAATAGAGCTGGAAGGGACCTTGGAGGTCTTCTAGTCCAATCCCCCTGCTCAATCAGGAGAGCCTATGCCGTTTCAATCAGAATAGAGCTGGAAGGGACTTTGGAGGTCTTCTAGTCCAACCCCCTGCTCAATCAGGAGACTCTATCCCATTTCAATCAGAATAGAGCTGGAAGGGACCTTGGAGGTCTTCTAGTCCAGCCCCCTGCTCAATCAGGAGACTCTATCCCATTTCAATCAGAATAGAGCTGGAAGGGACCTTGGAGGTCTTCTAGTCCAACGCCCTGCTCAGGCAGGAGACCCTATGCCATTTCAATCAGAATAGAGCTGGAAGGGACCTTGGAGGTCTTCTAGTCCAACCCCCTGCTCAATCAGGAGACCCTTTGCCATTTCAATCAGAATAGAGCTGGAAGGGACCTTGGAGGTCTTCTAGTCCAATCCCCCTGCTCAATCAGGAGAGCCTATGCCGTTTCAATCAGAATAGAGCTGGAAGGGACTTTGGAGGTCTTCTAGTCCAACCCCCTGCTCAATCAGGAGACTCTATCCCATTTCAATCAGAATAGAGCTGGAAGGGACCTTGGAGGTCTTCTAGTCCAACGCCCTGCTCAGGCAGGAGACCCTATGCCATTTCAATCAGAATAGAGCTGGAAGGGACCTTGGAGGTCTTCTAGTCCAACCCCCTGCTCAATCAGGAGACCCTTTGCCATTTCAATCAGAATAGAGCTGGAAGGGACCTTGGAGGTCTTCTAGTCCAATCCCCCTGCTCAATCAGGAGAGCCTATGCCGTTTCAATCAGAATAGAGCTGGAAGGGACTTTGGAGGTCTTCTAGTCCAACCCCCTGCTCAATCAGGAGACTCTATCCCATTTCAATCAGAATAGAGCTGGAAGGGACCTTGGAGGTCTTCTAGTCCAACGCCCTGCTCAGGCAGGAGACCCTATGCCATTCCAAACAAACAAACATAGGGTTTCCTATACATTCCCCTTGATTAAAGACAGTGGATAAGATAGGTTTATCAGAGACTATAAGCTGTTGGTAGATTTTCTGTATGTTAAATTCAATAACGGATAGTTAACAGAGGGTTTTGAAGATTAGATTTATTTGTGGGTTTATCTGTTGACTGCTTTTTTTATATAATGAACAGAATGCTGATTTGATTTGATTGACAGACAAATAGATTTCCACATCAGGGACATATTTTTATGTAACGTAGTCTTTTTATTAAATATAGATAGGAAAGTTTATAATTGTTGGAGATTTGTTATGTAAGAGGAGGAGAATGCATCAATTATTTTTTATAGAATTTGACAATATATCATTTCTATTGTTTTTACTGTTGACCATGTTATTAATATTGTTTACAGATGACAGGCTAAACAATATGTAAGTAGGTTCAGAAGTTTAACAATTGGAAATTCTTTGGCCCTGTTTTGCAAGGGGTGGGAAACCAACATTGCTTATTATACTAATCCAGGGGTGTCCAAACTTGGGAACTTTAAGACTTATGGACTGGCTGGGGAATTCTGGGACTTGAAGTCCACAAGTCTTAAAGTTCCCAAGTTTGGACACCCCTGTACTAATCAGAATTCAACTAGGGAAGATGTTAGTAGGTGTATATTACATGATAGGGTTTTCTTCCCTTTTTTTGTTAACTTCTTTTTTAAACATTTTGGTGTTTTGCATTTGAATCTTCTTTGAATAAAGTAACACTTTCTGGGGGGAGGGGGGATTATTTTTTTGATAATTTTCAGCGTTCAACCAGAGTGGATTTTTGATGTGTAATGCTGGTGTGAATATTAGTTTAGCACTTACTGTAGTTATTATCTCTCCAAGTGCAAAACTTTACCCCTAGGTTGAAGCAACATTAGCGATCCGAAGCCCTTTTTACAAGAGAAAGCGCCCAGTTTATAATTTGCAAAAACTAGTTTTGAGGACTTACCCCCAAACTGGGAGGGTGGAGAAGCATGTATCTCTGGATTTGGGGATGGGGGTGGGATGTCTCTTGCTGCCCCCTGCTGCCTGCAGCTGGGAATAACAGTTTGGTTTCCATGGGATACTAGCATTAATATCTCTTATTTTAAAAGGTTTTGTCTTGTTTTCAATGGGTTGCAAGCTGATTAGCATTGCCTGTAAGTGAGATGGGCGGCATATAATTTTCATTAATAAATAAAAATATAAAAATAAAAGAACTGAAGAAGTGGGTCTTTATCCAAGGGTCAGGATGCAAATAATAATATTTGCAACTGTCAAAGTTCTCCAAAGAAGCAAATTCTAATCTTTCTCTGTGATTTGGGATCTGGGACAAATGTATAGTAGACCAATAGGTCTCCAGTTTTGAAACTTTAAGCAGGGTGGACTTCAACTCCCAGAATTCTGTGGCTCCCAGAATTCTATGGTGGCTAGGGAATTCTGGGAATCGAAATCCACCTCCCCTTAAAAGTTGCAGAAATTGGGAAACGCTGACGGAGAACAATTAAAATAAAATCTGCAGTTTCAGCCATGTGTAGTTGTCTCTTTAGATCCCCAAAAGTTTATTTACTTGGCAACTTTATGCTGGCTGGGGAATTCTGGAGACTGAAGTCCACCCCTCTTAAAGTTGCAGAAATGTTGGAAACATGGACAGAGAAAAAATAAAATAAAATTCAGCAGTGTGTGGTTTCCCTTTGGACACCCCCCTCCGCCCGAAAGTTTGTTTTCTTGGGAACTATAAATTATGCTGGCTGGGGAATTCTGGGAATTGAAGTCCACCCTCTTAAAGTTGCAGAGTTTGGGAGATACTGACAAGAGAAAAATGTAATTAAAATAAAACCTGGAGATTCACTGTTGTGGCGTTTACCCTTTTGACCAACCCCCCCCCAAAAAGTTTGTTTTCTTTGTGTGACATAACGCAGTCTGTAGCTGTGGGATGGGGACAAGACCTGTGTTCGAATCCTCTCTCCACCATGAGGAAAGGTGTGCCACTGTGGGCCCCCCCCCTTCATGTTCTCCGAGACGAAAGGAAGAAATAAGCGACGGGGTGTGTGGGGGGTGAGAGTCGTTGTGTGGGTCTGAACGCACATCCAACGTTTGTCTCTCTTGCAGCATCAGCCCCAAAGATCTGAAGGCCATGTTACCCCAGGCTAACTACCGAGTACCGAATATGCGTTTCCTTCGAGATAAACTTGTGGTAAGCTTGTGGTTTCACAGTGCTTTTACAGCCCCCCTCTAAGCGGTTTACAGAGTCAGCCTTTTGCCCCCAACAATCTGGGTCTTCCTTTGACCCACCTCGGAAGGATGGACGGCTGAGTCAACCTTGAGCTGCTCATGATTGAACTGCTGGCAGTGAGCAGAGTCAGCCTGCAGTACTGCATTCTAATCAATATGCCACCACGGCCCTCCCTCCCTCCCTCCCTCCCTCCCTCCCGTTAGCAACAGACTTATATACCGCTTCGTAGGGCTTTTACAGCCCTCTCTAAGCGGTTTACAGAGTCAGCCTCTGCCCCCTAACAATCTGGGTCCTCATTTGACCCACCTCGGAAGGATGGACGGCTGAGTCAACCTCGAACCCGGTGAGATTTGAACTACCAAATTGCAGGCAGCCGGCAGGCAGCAGAAGGAGCCTGCAGTACTGTACTCTAACCACTACACAACCACGGCCCTTCCTTCCTTCCTTCCTCTCTCCCAACTTAGCACTAGCCCTTAGTCTTACATACTGCTTCACGGGGCTTTTACAGCCCTCTCTAAGCGGTTTACAGAGTCAGCCTCTGGCCCCCTAACAATCTGGGTCCTCATTTGACTCACTTCGGAAGGACGGGAGGCTGAGTCAACCTCGAACCTGGTGAGATTTGAACTACCAAATTGCAGGCAGCCGGCAGGCAGCAGAATTAGCCTGCAGTAATGCACTCTAATGACAAGGAAAGAAGGAAGGAAGGGAGGGAGAAGGAAGGAAGGAAGGAGGGAGGAAGGGAGAAGGAAATGAAAATGAAGGAAGGAAGGAAGGAAGAGAGAGAGAGAGAAAGAAGGGCAATAGCACTTAGACTTATATACCGCTTCACAGTGCTTTTACAGCCCTCTCTAAGCGGTTTACAGAGTCAGCCTCTGGCCCCCAACAATCTGGGTCCTCATTTGACCCACCTCGGAAGGATGGGAGGCTGAGTCAACCTTGAGCCTGGTGAGATTCGAATTGCTGGCAGTGGACAGAGTCAGCCTGCAATACTGCATTCTCACCACTACGCCAACACGGCCCTTCCTTCCTTCCTTCCTCCCTCCCTTCTTCCCTCCCTCCCTTCCTTCCAACTTAGCAATATTATCCCGCTTCATAGAACTTTTACAGCCCTCTCTTAAGCGGTTTGTAGAGTCAGCAAGTTGCCCCCAACAATCTGGGTCCTCATTTTACCGACATCGCTGGGAATCGTTGGAACTGGAGTCCCGATGCGTGGGAGGGATCCCGATTGAGAAAGAGACTGATGTCGTCTTGGCCAATTTAGTTAACTTTTCCTTTTCTCTTCTGGCTCGGAGCAGGAGCTGGAGGTTCGTGGCGATATCACCTTCGGCCATTTCACGCAGTTCTACAAAAATCTGATGTTCGATGCGCAGAAATCGGTAAGAGCCTTTAGCCTCCCTTGCAGGAGGAGAGTTGTGTGCCTCAGCAAGAGCTGAAACTCAGGAGGAGGGGTCTGATTGACATAGTCCTCGACTTACAACAGTTCATTTAGTGACCGGAGTGAGAACAACACTGGAAAAAGTACACACCAGTTCCCAAGCGTCCGGATCTTGTGACCACAGGACAGTGGTGGGTTTCAAGTTTTTTTAGAGCCTCTTCTGTAGGTGTGGCCTGCTTTGTGGGAGTGGCTTGCTGGCGATGTGACCGGGTGGGAGTGGCTCGCCAGCCATGTGACCGAGTGGGAGTGGCTTGGCAGTCTGGGTGGGCGTGGCCAACTTGTAAAATGTGGTGGAACTCACTTAACAACGCTCTTGCTTAGCAACCAAAATGTTGGCTCAGGAACTCTTGGCATTTGAAGCACGGAAGTCTTAAAGCTGTCCAGTTACAAGACCCTTGCACTCCTAACCCTTTAGAAAAAAAACCCCAGGGGTGTTCAAACTTGACAGCTTTAAGACTTGTGGACTTCAACTCCCAGAATTCCTCCTCTCTCTCTTCATCTTGATGATGTACGGACGGGGTGAGGGGGAGCTGGAACCGGTTCTAAACGGCACTGTAGATTTGTGGAACCTCTTAGAAGAGGTTAGAACTGGCAGGAACCCACCCCTGGCATGAGAACATACCTCAACATTAGGAGTAAAAAAATCACACATGTCTTTTTGTAGAGCAGAATTCAGATGCTTGGAAACTGGCATGTATTTGTGCCTGTTGAATTGCCTCCAAGGCACGCGATCTCCTTTTGCAACCACCTGACATGCAGAGTCAACGGGGAAGTTGGATTCACTTAACAACCACGGTACTAACTTAATAACTGCAGTGATTCGCTTAACAACGGTGGCAAGGAAGGTCGTAAAATGGGGCAAAATCTGTTTAATAACTGTCTCGCTTAGCAACTGAAATTTTGGGTCCAGTTGTGGTCGTAAATTGATGATTACCAGTAGTCTCTTTTTTGGCTTGCTAATTTGATTCAGAGGTAAGAGCTTTTCTTACCTAAATGTGGCCAAATTGGGTGAATAGAATAGAATAGAGCTGGAAGGGACCTTGGAGGTCTTCTAGTCCAGCCCCCTGCTCAAGCAGGAGGCATTATGCCATTTCAGACAGGTGGTTGTACAATCTCTTCTTGAAAACCTCCAGTGATGAAGCCCCCTTAACCTCTGGTGGCAGGTAGTTCCACTGGTTAACTGTTCTTACTGTTAGGAAGTTTTTCCTCATTAGTGAGTAATTACTAAGTTATTAGAGCAGGGGTGTCCAAACTTGGCTGGCTGGGGAATTCTGGGAGTTGAAGTCCACAAGTCTTAAAGTTCCCAAGTTTGGACACCCCTGTGTTAGAGAATTAGTGAGTGCCGTTTTGTTTTCCTGTAACCGTGGGGGCCCCTGATTGTCAAACTTTGGATCTGGGACATAAGACCCCCTTTTCACATCGGTCATAACTTTGAACGGTCACTAAGCGATTGGTTGCAGTCCAGGACCACGGAAGTCCTTGACTCACGACCACAACTGACCCCAAAATTCTCACTGCTAAGCGAGACCTTTGTTAAGGGAGTTTTCCTCCATCTTTCTTGCCACGGTTGTTGAGCGAATCATTTGGCCACTAAGCAAATCCGGCTTACCCCCCCCCCTTTGATTTGGCTTGTCAGAAGGTCGCAAAGGGGGATCACGTGCCCCTGGCATCCCGCAACCGTCGTAAGTACAAGCCAGTGGCCAAGCATCAGAATTTTAATTCTGGGACTCCGGGGATGCTCCAATGTTTGTGTGAAAACCCGTCATAAGCCATTTTTTCCAGTGCTGCTGTAACTTCCAACGGTCATTAAATGAATGGTTGTAAGTCGAGGACTGGCCCTCACCGTTTGACATCCCAGAAGGGAATTCCCAGGGAAACCCCACTTCCGCTTACAAATACCTTTTCTTAAAACTTCCGTCAGTCCCAGCCTTGCGAGCGATTAAAACCGGGAGAATCACAAATGTTGCTGACCTCTGTGTTGTCTCTTTGCTTTCCAGATCATCGAACAACTGGAGTTGTCCTTCCCTTTGCGGTAAGTAGGAAGCGTGCCTCGGTTTCCCCCGTCTCCACTTGGGCCCAGGTGCTCGACACCCTTGTCCCTTTCCACCTTCTTTGTGAAGGTTTTCCTGGCTGTGGATTGAGCATCGTTGCAGAGTAGACAAAAATAAGATTTGCACCAGGGGGCGGGGTGGGGGGGCGCACTACTCCAGGGTAAGCCAGAGGCCTCCAAGAATTGACCAAAACATACAAAAAGCAATTTAAAAAAAATCACTAGGGCTCTAATTACCCTCTGTGTAATTAAAGAGAGTCTGCTTTGAAACTCTGCGTTTCTATAGTCCACTGTTTTCTGGCCTCTGTAACTTTAAGACCGGTGGACTTCAACTCCCAGAATTCCCCAGCCAGCTGGTGTTTCTGAATCTCAGCAACTTTGAGAGGTGGACTTCAACTCCCAGAATTCTCCAGGCCAGCCAGTGCCTCTCAATCTCAGCCGCTTTGAGAAGTGGACTTCAACTCCCAGAATTCCCTAGAATTCTCATTTTCAATAACATTGAGACTCCTTCATCCAATGTCTTCCAGTTGGATGAAGTGAACGTCCAGCTCCCCTCCTCAAAGCTTTTGGAGTGTCTTACTGGGCTCACAAGGCCTCTGAGATGTGTTAAACCAGCTTGGCTGGCCAGAGAATTCTGGGAATTGTAGTCCACACATCTTAAAGTTGCCAGAGTTGAGACAGTAGAGCAGGAGTCCCCAAACTTGGCAACTTTAAGGCTTGTGGACTTCAACTCCCAGAATTCCTCAGCCAGCTGCCTGATCCAGCTGGCTGAGGAATTCTGGGAATTGAAGTCCACAAGCCTTAAAGTTGCCAAGTTTGAAGACCTCTGCAGTAGAGTCATATAATTATTATATATCTATTTAAAAGCCAGCACTCAAAAAATGTTCAGTTTCCACCTGGAAGTCATATAAGCTAGAGCGAGTTTGGTGAGCAAGGAACCTAAACTTTGGAGAACGACCATAAACACCCGTGGCTCAGGGTATCATCTGGAGATGGTCTTCTCCAACCTGGTGTCCAGCAGATGCCCAGCCAGACCTGCAGGGGATGCTAGCTGGGAATTCTGGGACACGTGGTCCCAACACCTCCAGAAGATGCCAGAATAGGGACAAGGGATACGAAAGATGCAAACGCTTGGCAAAGTACTGATAGAAGAAACTACTTGGAATTCAGAGTTGAGATCCTTGGCGCTCTCTGAGCTAGGTCAAGCTAGCACTGATGATGTTACCTAGTTTGGTAATGAAATGTCTGTGAGAAACAAATTGAGTCAGAAAGCACCCCACAGTTCTCCTCCTCCTCCATTTCCTCCTCCCCTCTTCCTCCTCGTCATCCCTTCTTCTTCCTTATCCTCCCCTCTTCCTCCTCCATTTCCTCCTTCCCTCTTCCTCCCTTCTTCTTCTTCCTTCTCCTCCTCCCCTCTTCCTCCTCCATTTCCTCCTTCCCTCTTCCTCCTCCTCCCTTCTTCCTCCATTTCCTCCTCCCCTCTTCCTCCTCCTCCTCCCCTCTTCCTTCTCCATTTCCTCATTCCCTCTTCCACCTCCTCCCTTCTTCCTCCTCCTCCCCTCTTCTTCCTCCTCCTCCCCTCTTCCTCCTCCGCCTCCCTTCTTCTTCCTCCTCCTCCCCTCCTCCATTTCCTCCTCCCTTCTTCCTCCTCCTCCCCTCTTCCTCCTCCTCCCCTCCTCCATTTCCTCCTCCCCTCTTCCTCCTCCTCCTCCTCTCTGCAGACACCACTCCCTTCTAGCACTGATAATGTTATCTAGTTTGGTAATGAAACATCTGCAAGAAAACAACCAAGCTCAGAGAGCACCAAGGATCCCACAGTCCTCCTCCTCTCTGCAGACCCCTTGTAGCACTGATGAAATGACCTAGTTCGGTAACGAAATGCCTGCAAGAAAACCCAGCTGTTGTTGGGTGTGGGTGTGGGTGTGGGTGTGGGTGGCATAGCTACTGAGGTGCTTTCTTGTCTCCTGCTTCCTTTTCAGTAACATGGATCGGCCAGAACTCTGCCAAATCACCTTATACGACTTCCAGAAATTCTTACAATACGATCAAAAGGTATTTCCTGAAGGAAATGGATTGGCTTTTGTAAAAACCAGCAGAGGTCATTAACAAAAAAACGAATGCTAGTGAAACAGCAAGTGTTTTCCTGTTGTGTTCCTTTGCTTTTGTGATGTTTTGCTGGATGCCCGCAGTCCCTTGACAATGAGATGGGTGGTATGTAAATTCAATAAATACCTAAATAAATAAAATAAACAAATAACTGCATTTCAGCACAGGTAGTCCTTGACGTACTACCACAATTGAGCCCAAAATGTGTGTTGCTAAGTGAGATATTTATTACGTGAGTTTTGCCCCAGTTTATGACCTTTCTTGCCACAGTTGTTAAGTGAATCACTGCAGTTGTTAAGTTAGTAAGACGTTTGTTAAGGGAAGCTGGCTTCCCCATTGATTTTGCTTGTCAGAAGGTCGCAAAAGGGGATCACGTAACACTGCAACCGTCATAAATACGAGTCAGTTGACAAATAGTCCAATTTTGATCACGTGACCACGGAGAGGCTACGTTGGTCATAAGTGGGAAAAATGGTCCTAAGTCACTTCTTCACTGCTGTTGTAACTTCAACCGGTCACTAAATGAACTCTTGTAAGTTGAGGATTACCTGCATTGTTCCTCCCCTCTGGGCAAAATCTTGCCAAACTAAAGCAGACTATTTTCATCATTCAGAGTTATACTTGGAGGCTCTCTAGGTAGGCAGGAGCCTTCTTAACTCTGTTCCTCCCAGCCACATGGCCTAAACCCCTGATGGCGAACCTATGCCACGCGTGCCAGAGGTGGCAGGCAGAGCCCTCTCTGTGGGCACCCACGCCGTCGCCAGCTGCTCTTCATCTGCGCCCACCAGATGGTCTTCACGGCCTAAAAACGGCCCCCAAAACGCCCGTTTTCCAGGCTGTTTTGGGGGCTTTTTTGGGTCTGTTTTTCGGGCCTGAAAAATGACAAAAAAACAGCCTGAAAACAAGCATGCGCACACTGGCCAGCTGGTCTTCAGGTTTCTGGCACTCCGGCATGCGCACATGCACACATGTTCCAGTGTGGGCTCTTGGTGCCAAAAAGGTTTGCCATCAGTGGCCTAAACTTTGCTTGACTACAGGTCCTCTGGAATGCAGAGGTGAGTGAAATGCTGCCGGTTCACACCGGTACGCCCAGACCGGTAGCAAAAAAAGTGCTACTGGTTCAGGCAAACTGGTAGTCAGCTGTGCTGCGCGGTTTATATTTGCTAGGAATCCCACGGCACAGCTGATCGTCAGAACTTTTTTTTTTTTTTACTTTTTTAAGCATTTTCTTTACTACCAGTTCAGGTGAACTGATAGTAAAAAAAATGCTTTAAAAAAGTTTAAAAAGAGTTCCAACGATCAGCTGCGCAACTATCCGCTGTGCCACGCAATTTACATTCACTAGAAAGCAGGAAATCCTGCTTTCTAGCGAATATTAATCGTGCGGCACAGCTGTTTCCCCCCCCCCGCTGTTCTTCTTACCTTTGCAGATTCAGAAAAGGCTTCTTAGCGCCTGCAGCGCACATGTGGACGAAGGGAAGCAGTAGCAGACTTCAGAGCATTTTACCTCCGCTGGAGTGCAAATAAATTGAATGAATGAATGAAAGAGACAGAGACAGAGAGAGAGAGAGAGATGATGGATAGATAATGGATGGATGGATAGATAGATAGATAATGGATGGATGGATGGATAATGGATAGATAGATGATGGATGGATGGATGGATACATAGATAGATAGATGATAGATAGATGATACATAGATAGATAGATAGATAGATAGATAGATAGATAGATAGATAGATAGATAGATAATGGATATATAGATAATGGGTGGATGGAGAGAGAGAGAAAGAAAGAAAGAAAGAAAGAAAGAAAGAAAGAAAGAAAGAAAGAAAGAAAGAAGAAAGAAAGAGAAAGCCTCTCCCTTCTGGGAATCCAGATCACATTCCACCGCAATCACTTTGGCTCCTAGCCGCTACTTACATTTTCCCCATTATGTTCTCTCTCTCACCTGCTCTTCAAATCTTCCAACGGTGCATTGATTTTGATAAAAACCTAGGCTGTGCATATCAAACTGGCAGGAGTTTGCAGGTGCCACCCTGACTTTTTTGACCTCTCCTGAGGATGCCCCTCCCTCTCAATTCAACCCCAGTTCTCCTACCACAACAGCTCCCTGGTAACTCTGCCCTGTCTTTTCTCTGCAGGAAACCTGGGCGGGTGACATCGGCAAGGTTCGCAGGTTGATGTGTAGCTACCTGCAGGATCGTTGTGCCGACATGACGGAGCCCATCTTCCAGCTGGACGAAGTGGGTCTTCAGCTTTCTTCCTCAATCTTCGGGGAGGGGGGGGCAGGAGGAGTGTGTGTCTTGTTAAGCCAGCGTTTCTCAAGCTCAGCAACTTTACAATGGGTGGACTTCAACTCCCAGAATTCCCCAGGGGAATCTAGGAGTCCTACTGGGAAGTCACTTAAACATGAGCCAGCCGTGGGCTGCAGCTGCCAAAAGAACCAGCACCATCCTGGGTTGTATAAACAGAGGCATAGAATCAAAATCAGGTGAAGTATTAATACCACTTTATAAAGCCTTAATTAGGCCACACCTGAAATTCTGCATCCAGTTTTGGTCACCCCGTTAAGAAGAGATGTTGAAACTTTGGAAAAAGTGCAGAGAGGAGCAACTCACATGGTTTAAGTTCTGGAGACTAAAACATAGGAAGAATGGCGGCAGGATTTGGGTATAGCCGGTCGAGGGAAAAGAAGGACTAGGGGGAGTGGTGAAATTCAGTTTTTTTTTACTACTAGTTCTGTGGACGTGACTTGGTAGGTATGGCAGGGGACGGATATTGCAAAATCCCCATTCTCTCCCCACTCATTCCCTTCCCACTCCTGGAGGAAGGATATTGCAAAATCCCCATTCTCTCCCCACTCATTCCCTTCCCACTCCTGGAGGAAGGATATTGCAAAATCCCCATTCTCTCCCCACTCATTCCCTCCCCACTCCTGGAGGAAGGATATTGCAAAATCCCCATTCTCTCCCCACTCATTCCCTTCCCACTCCTGGAGGAAGGATATTGCAAAATCCCCATTCTCTCCCCACTCATTCCCTCCCCACTCCTGGAGGAAGGATATTGCAAAATCCCCATTCTCTCCCCACTCATTCCCTCCCCACTCCTGGAGGAAGGATATTGCAAAATCCCCATTCTCTCCCCACTCATTCCCTCCCCACTCCTGGAGGAAGGATATTGCAAAATCCCCATTCTCTCCCCACTCATTCCCTTCCCACTCCTGGAGGAAGGATATTGCAAAATCCCCATTCTCTCCCCACTCATTCCCTTCCCACTCCTGGAGGAAGGATATTGCAAAATCCCCATTCTCTCCCCACTCATTCCCTTCCCACTCCTGGAGGAAGGATATTGCAAAATCCCCATTCTCTCCCCACTCATTCCCTTCCCACTCCTGGAGGAAGGATATTGCAAAATCCCCATTCTCTCCCCACTCATTCCCTCCCCACTCCTGGAGGAAGGATATTGCAAAATCCCCATTCTCTCCCCACTCTGGGGCCAGTCAGAGGTGGTATTTGCTAATTCTCCGAACTACTCAAAATTTCCGCGACCGGTTCTCCAGAACCTGTTAGAACCTGCTGGATTTCACCCCTGACTAGGGGGGACATGATAGCAGTCTTCCAGTATTTGAGGGGCTGCCCTAAAGAAGAGGGGTTCAAATTATTTCCCAAACCGCCAGAAGGAATTGGATAGGTCTAGTCTAGTGAAAAGAAGGACTAGGGGAGATATGATAGCAGTAGCCCAATATTTGAGGGGATCCTACAAAAGCGAGGGAGTCAAACTATTTTCCAAATGCCGAAAGGTAAGACAAGAATCAATGGATGGAAACTAATCAAGGGGAGAACCAACCTAGAATGAAGGAGAAATTTCCTGATAGTTAGAACAAATAATCTGTGGAAGGACTTAACTCCAAAAGTTGCTGGAGCTCCATCCATTGAGGTTTTTAAGATGAGACCGGACAGCCATTTGTCTGGGATGTTATGGAGTCTCCTGGGGTTGGTCTAGATGACCTCTGAGGTACCTTCCAACTCGGTTATTCTGTCATTTTCTTTTCTTTCTTTCCCTCTTCTTTGCACAGTTCCTGACGTTCTTGTTCTCCAAAGAAAACACGCTGATGGATTCCAAGGGTGAGAAAGTGGTCCCTGAAGAAATGAACTTCCCCTTGTCACAGTACTGGATCTCGTCGTCTCATAACACGTAAGGGTCCCTCGGATTCGTGGGTCAATTATGGACAGATAAGGGTGGAAAGGAGTCACCTGAGGTCATGCTAGATAGGAGCATCCATTGCATCCCACCAGCCCTGGGTTGGCCATAACGTCAATGATTAGTAAATCTCAGCAGACGTCCTCAACTGTGGCAACTTTAAGACTTGTGGACTTCAACTCTCAGAATTCTGGGAGTTAAAGTCCACAAGTCTTAAAGTTGCCAAGGTTGGAGATCCTGTTCTAGAGCCACCTTTCTTAATCTTGACCACTTAAGGATGGGTGGACTTCAACTCCCAGAATTCCCCAGAGGCTCTGTCCATGGTGGTGCAGGGCAGGTTTTCTCCAACCTTGGCAATGTTAAGACTTGTGTGCCTTCCAATTCTCAGAATCCTATGCTGGTTAGGGAATTCTGGGAGCGGAAGTCCACAAAGACTTATTATTATTATTATTTATTATTTATTAGCGCTTATAGACCGCCCCCTCTCCCGAAAGGGACTCGGGGCGGTGTACAGTCCATAACAAAATACATCATAAATAACTATAAAATTTAAACAATTAAAATTATTAAATAGGTAGATACATAAATAAGAGGAGGATAAAAAGATATACAGAACTGTACTGCTAAGTAAATAATTTAAAATGTACTTAACGTTGGCAAGGTTGGAGACCCCTGTGCTAGAGTGTGCGTAGACCTTTTGTTAAGCTTTGTGTTGAAGTTATATTTCTAGATCATCCAGGGAGATGCTCGGTAGTAGCTTGTCCACAGATGAAAAGATTCGCTACAGATCTTCATATCATATAACAAAGAAGAGGGAGTCAAACTATTCTCCAGGGAACCTGAGGGTAGAACAAGAAGCAATGGGTGGAAATTAATCAAGGAGAGAAGCAACTTAGAACTGAGGAGAAATTTCCTGACAGTTAAAACAATTAATCAGTGGAACAGAAAATGCCTCCAGGAGTTGTGAATGCCCCAACACTGAGAGTCTTTAAGAAGATGTTGGATAGCTATTTGTTTGAAACGGTATAGGGTTTCCTGTCTAGGCAGGGGGTTGGACTAGAAGACCTCCAAGGTCCCTTCCTACTATTTTATTTTATTGTATTGTATTGTATCTATTTTTATCTTCACAAGTACATCAGCTAATGGTCCTTCCTGGACCATCATGCCCTGCACACCCTCACCCACGCCCTGGTCACCTCCCATCTGGACTACTGTAACGAGTTTTACAATAGGGCTGCCCTTGAAGAGTATCCGGAAGCTTCAGTTGCTTTAGAATGCAGAATATTTGGGGGGGGGGGGGGAGGCTAAACTTTTGCATGTGTCACCTCTTCTGCAGGAGCTTCATTGCCTGCCTATCTGCTTCTGGGTACAATTCAATGGTTGTTACCTTTAAAGCTCTACCTGGCTTTGGGGCCAAGTTATTGGAAGGATCACCTCTCCCTATACCATATACCGGCCCATTACGGTGAGAGGGCAAGGCATGTGCTCTGACCGAGGCTTCCCCAGCAGCACGAAGCTGGGTCCTCGTCCCGATAAACCCCTTTTATTGAATTGACAGTGAATTCCTCTCTAGCAAAGTCTTTCCTCTCCCACAGTCTTTCAAGATAGTTCACAATTACCGACCTTTAGCAGGCTTGGAGAGTGGCCAGGCCGATATCTTTCCGACACTGTAATGCTTGGCAAGAATGCAGGAATGGACTAATGGCCTCCTGCAAACTCCACTCCCCTGTCGCTCCTCTTTTATTTCCTCTGGGAGGGGCCATTCGTCATCCACCTGTGCCTTTACTCCCAAGTCGCCCCCTGTTCTTTAGCTGTTCCCTTCGTCTGGCAGCTCTGTGCATGCACACATTGGGAACAGGCTCCAGCTGTTCTTCTGCCCCACTGATCTCCGACTCCAAAGGCAGCTGATAACTGTCAGACGGCCTTGGCCCCCTCTCTGCCTCCGATGCAGAGCCCTCCTCAGAGCCTTCCCCAGACTCCAGGACTGGCCCATCTTCCTCCCCAACCTCCTTAGTGTCTGAATCTGCTGCTAGAACCACTGGCCGCTGGCAGGCTACAGCAGCATGTTACTGGTCCCAGCTACCAGAAATCTACAGTACATCTGGTGGGACAATGAAAAAGGGCCTTCTCGGTGGTGGCCCCTTCTCCATGGAACATCATTCCCCCGGAGGGTTGAAATGAGGGGTCCTTGGTGCTCACTGAGCTGGGTGGCTTTCTTGCAGACGTTTCATGACCCAACTAGGTAACATGGTCAGTGCTAGAAGGGAAGAGGGCTTGTGGGGTGGAGGAGGAGGAGAAGGAGAGGGAAGGAGGAGGGGGACTGTGGGGTCCTTGATGCCCTCTGAGCTTGGTTGTTTCCTTGCAGACGTTTCACGGCCCAACCAAGGAACGCCATCAATGCTGATGCTATTGCCCTGATGACATTATCAAGTTTGGTAATGGAATGTCTGCAAGCCCAAGGGAGCATCCAGGGCCTCCCCTCTACATTCATCTCATAAAATAAATAAAGATAATAAGTCTTCGAGAGATGGTGGACTTGCCCCCTCCCCCCCAATCCAATGTGGTCCCAAATTCTCCCCACAGCCTTTCACATCCCCCAATGGCCTTGGCAGTTGTTTCTCCACCTTCCTTGCAGGTATCTCACGGGGGATCAGTTCTCCAGCGAGTCCTCCCTGGAAGCCTACGCCCGCTGCCTTCGGATGGGCTGCCGATGCATTGAATGTAAGCCAATGTCCCCCATTCTTGACCCCTTTGACAAGCCTCGGTTAAGGGTCCCATCCTTGTCTTTGCTGATCTGCCCCAAGGAGATCTCTGAGAACCATCTGGGGGGGTGGGGGTGGGGGGGGTGTTCACCAGCATTGTGATTTTCTACGTATGAAAGAACAAAAAAGGGCACAGCTTCCCCTTCTTAATTAAAAAAAGACATTTATATTGTTTTATTTAGTATCTAGTATGATTTATGTTGATTGCTTATTTAATATCCTATGACCATCACTGAGTGTGGTATCTTATGATTTATGATGAATGTATTTTATGATTACAATTCTGATTTATCACTTACTGCTTATGTACAATGAGAGCTTATGCACCAAAGACAAATTCCTTGTGTATCCAAGCACACTTGGCCAATACAGAAGTCTAATCTAGTCTGTTTTCTATATTTATTCTTCTCTCTTCTCTTCTCTTATTCTAATTTTCTATTCTATTCCATATTTCTATTCTACTATCTACTCTACTCTATCCCATATTTCAATTCTATTCTATTGTATTTTACTCTACTCTACTCTACTCTATACGTTACTGTCACAGTTGAAGGGGTCTGTGATGGTTGCAAAAGAGGAACGCAACTTGTGTATCTTCACAGGAAGCCTTTGTTTAATTTCTTCATGGCATTTGTGGACATTGGACGGAGGGCCAGAAGCTTCCTCAACTGAGCACCTCCAAGAAGTGTGCAAAGATTGGAATTCTGGGGAGGGGGGAGCAATGTACACCCCACACAAACAACTCTCCCTCACACACAACGCAGGGACTGGGGATTGGGGGGCTTTTGAATCTTGACACGGCCAGAAGGTGCCCAGTGGAGAAGGCCCAATTCATGGGATGGTTTAAAAACTGGGATTCTAATTTTAAGAAACAAATCTTTGATCTCCTCTGCTCCAGTGGACTGCTGGGATGGCCCCGATGACCTGCCCATCATCTACCACGGCCACACGCTGACCTCCAAGATCAAGTTCCTAGACGTCTTGCACACCATCAAGGAGCACGCCTTCACCACCTCCGAGTAAGCCCTGTTGCTGCCTTTGTAGGCCTTGGGTCCTGCTTCCTCTCTTGGGCTTCCTCCCCCTCCTCCTCCTCCTCTTCTCCTCCTCCTCATTCTTCTCTTTCTCCTCCCTCCCTCCTCCTCCTTCCCTTCTCCCGTTCTTCTCCTTCTCCTCCTCCTCCTCTTCTTTACTTCTCCTATTTTGACTCCTCCCCTTCTCCCCTCCTTCTCCCTCCTCTCCTCCTCCCCCCTTCTCTCCTCCTTCCCTCTCCTCCTTCCTCCTCCTCTCTCTCCTCCTCTTTTTTTCCTTCTATTTCTCCTCTGAATCCTATTTCTCCTCCTCCCCTCCTCCTCCCTCCTCTCCTCCTTTTCCTCCCTCCCTCCTTTCCTCCTCCTCCCTTTTCTCCTCTTTTTTCCTTCTCCTATTCCTCTTCCTCTTCCTCCTCCTCTTCTCCTCCGCCTCCGTTCTTCTTCATTGGAGCGCAGAACGTGTGAAGGAGAGAATGAACCTCACAGAATGGCTTCAGGCCCTCCATAAAAATTGTCCCTCAGGGTGGGGAAGATTGTTCCAGAAACTGTTGCTTTAGTTGACTGAATGGGGCAGCCAGATGGAAGCGCAGTCCTTTGCTCCACTCAGAAAGCTGAAAAAATGGGTACCGCCATCCCTCTGACCCCCATCCCATTGCCGAGTGCCTCCTATTCGAAGGAAGTCCCGCCTCAGGCCGTCCCTGTCCTAACTGCTGAGCCATGATCCACTTTGCTCTGCAGAATAGCCCATCCTTGGGTATTGCCCTAGATCTTCTTCTTTGTCATTTAATGACCCCGTAATCACTTGTGGGATGGAGTCGGGGCAACTGAATGGAGCTGTCAGAATGTTTTACTGGCCGGATGCCCTTCCTTGTCGCCAATGCAGAGTTTTGTTCAGGTGATATATTCTCACTGTGCCCAGAGAGAGGAATATCTGCCTCTACCTAGGATCGAACTCCCAGCCTCCCGATTGTGAGGCAAGAGCTCCACCTCTAGGCCACTGCACCACTCCTGGATATTGCCCTCGATCAGTGGTGGGATTCCAAATCTTTGCTATTGGTTCTATGAGAGAGCGCTTTGCTCGCGTGCGCAGCACTCCAAAGTCCGCCCTCGGTGTCAGCGCTGGTGAGCTGAGCTGTTTTTTTACCTCAGCTGAGGCGTGTAAATCCGCTGAGGTAAAAAACAAGGGAAAACAGGACAGGGAAAGGCGGGGGGGGGGGGCAGCCAGAGGTGGTATTTGCCGGTTCTCCAAACTATTCAAAATTTCTGCTACCGGTTCGCCCGGACCAATCCGAACCGGCTCTATTTCACCTTAAGGTAAACAAAACAAGAACAACCCAGGATTTTTCCGGGCCTGCCTGATGATTTCCTTTTCCCACAGGTATCCTGTCATCCTTTCCATCGAGGACCACTGCAGCATCGTCCAGCAGAGGAACATGGCGTCCCACTTCAAGAAGGTCTTTGGAGACATGTTGCTGACCAAGCCGATTGACGTGAATGCCGACCAGCTTCCTTCTCCTGCCCAGCTCAAGAAGAAAATCCTCATCAAGGTAGGCAAGGCCTCCGTCTCCCACCTGGGACAAATCCCCAGCCTCCCCAGCCCCTCTGTTGTGGCCCACCAGTGGCCAGTGGAGCTGCCAGCAGATTGGGACAGTGAGGAGGCTGGGGAGGAACCTGGGCCAGTCCTGGAGTCTGGGGAAGGCTCTGACTCCTCCTCCTCCTCTCCACAAGCTCTACTCCCTTAGAGCACTGATGATGTTCCCTAGTAGGGTAGTGAAACGTCTGCAAGAAAACCACCAAGCTCAGAGAGAACCAAAGACCCCACAGTCCTCCTCTTCCTCCCCACCTCCTACCCCTCCTCCTCCTCTTCCCTCTTCTCCTCCTCCTCCTCTCCACAAGCTCTACTCCCTTATAGCACTGAT
Source organism: Natrix helvetica (assembly GCF_964273705.1). Taxonomy (NCBI): domain Eukaryota; kingdom Metazoa; phylum Chordata; class Lepidosauria; order Squamata; family Natricidae; genus Natrix; species Natrix helvetica. Next base: position 170,423,213 of record NC_138550.1, on the reverse strand, counting down.
GATGTTCCCATGCTGGGTAGTGAAACATCTGCAAGGAAACCACCAAGCTCAAAGAGCACCCAGGACCCCACAGTTGTCCTTCTCTTCCTCTCCATAAACCCTACCCCCCACTAGCACTGATGATGTTGCCTAGTTTGGTAATGAAAACATCCTCAAGAAAATAACTAAAGCTGTCCATCAGGAACGCTCAGACCAATGACCACTCCCAACCACTGCATCCCTTCAAAAGTCTCTTTCATTTCCTCTTCTGGCCTCAGCACAAGAAGCTGGTTGAAGGCAACCTGTATGAAGAAGTCTCCACGGCCAGCTACTCCGAGAACGACATCAGCAACTCCATCAAGAACGGCATCCTGTACCTGGAAGATCCCATTGACCATGTAAGCTCCTGGCAGGTGGGCCTCGTGGTGGGGGTTGAGGCTGCCTGGTGTCTTCAGGAGATCTCCAGTTGGTCTCCACCACCATGGGTTGCTGATATCAAACCTCCTCAGTCAGCTGTTCTCTAGGTCAGTGTTTCTCAACCTTGGCCCCTTGAGGAAGGGTGGACTTCAACTCCCACAATCCCCCAGCCAGCACGGGGAGTTGAAGTCCACCCATTTTCAAGGGGCCAAGGTTGAGAAACACTGACCAGCAGTACATCAGAAAGTTGGGAAGCCACCAGAGTGGATGGAAACAAGGAGTGATGGATGGAAACTAATCAAGGAGAGAAGCAACCTAGAAGTAAGCAAGATAAATAGATAGATGATAGATGATAGATAGATAGATAGATAGATAGATAGATAGATAGATAGATGATAGATAGATAGATAGATGATAGATAGATAGATAGATAGATAGATAGATAGATAGATAGATAGATGATAGAGATGGATGGATGTAGATAGATATAGGATAGATAGATAAATGATAGATAGATAGATAGATAGATAGATAGATAGATAGATAGATAGATAAATGATAGATAGATAGATAGATGATAGATAGATAGATAGATGATAGATAGATAGATGATAGATAGATAGATAGATAGATAGATAGATAGATAGATAGATAGATAGATGATAGATAGATAGATGATAGAGATAGGGCAATAGATGGATGGATGGATGGATGGATGGATGATAGAGATGGATGGATGTAGATAGATAGATAGATATAGGATAGATAGATAAATGATAGACAGACAGACAGACAGATAGAAAGGGGAGGGGGATTTGCCCTTTTTGATCTTGCATCCAAATAAGAATTTTAATACCTTTCTGTTTTCTGTCGCTTTGACAACATCTGACAGCCCCCCCCCCCAATTTTTTCCCTGACAGACCTGGAGCCCCCACTACTTTGTCCTGACAAGCAACAAGATCTACTACTCGGAGGAGACCTCCCACTATCAGTCCCACGGGGAAGAGGAGGAGGAGGCGGAACAGAAGGAGGTATTCTGGCTCTTTGGAAGGGCTTGGCCTCCAAGAGGACTAGTGGAGTGGGAAGGAGTCGCTTAGAGATGGCTGGGGAAGCCGGGGTTTTGTTGCTTTCATATGTGGAATGATAAGCATCGCATGATCAGGTGGCACACGGAGGCCTCTCTGCCGGATGCCAACCATCGCCACAGCTCAGCTCCACCACGCATGTGACGCGCCTCCCTCTGGCTGGCTGATTTTCAGGTCTCTGTGCACATGTGTGAGACGCCTGCAGCTGCACGGGGGACGCGCAAGCATGCGTGGGGGGCAGAGAGAGCGTGGGGAGTGGCGAGGCATTTGTGGTCCCAGGAGGCTTCAGGGTGGCCTGCTAGGCCCAAAATGGGGCGCGGGGGAGAGGGCGCACACGCATGCACAGGAGTGCGGGGGGGGAGGTCCTGCGCACTGTCGGGCACGCTCGCGCACTTTCAGCGCCCAAGGACCCAGAGATGAGCCCTCCCTGTGACTAATCTCTGCCCGTGGAGTTCCTTAGCATCAGGAGGTCATTAGATGGGCCCAATGGGGGTCCTTTGGCCTCTCGGGGGGGGGGGGGGGTTCGCCCAAACTAGGTAACATCATCAGGGCTAGAAGGGAGGAGGGTTTGCAGAGAGGAGGAAGAGGAGGACTGTGGGGTCCTTGATGCTCTCTGAGGTTGTTTCTTTGTTTGCAGACGTTTGTTGTAACTTCAGATGGTCACTAAACGAGCTGTTGTAAATTGAGGACCCCCTGTAGTTCAGACAGCTCTTTAGGAATATGCCATGTCTCATTTACAACTGCTGTTTTCTCTCTCTCTCTTTCTCTCTCCCTCTCTCCCTCTCGTGCTTCCTCCCTCCCCGTTTTAATCCCCACTGTCCCCACTCCTTCTCCTCACTTGGTCCGTCTTGTCTCGGGCGGTTCCATAGGAGTTTAACAACAACGAGATGCACTTTAGTGAGAAATGGTTCCATGGGAAACTGGGCGGGGGCCGCGATGGGCGTCAGATTGCCGAGCGGCTACTGCACGAATACTGCACCGAAACCGGGGGCAAAGACGGCACCTTCCTTGTCCGCGAGAGCGAGACATTCGTGGGCGACTACACCCTCTCTTTCTGGTAAGACCCCCCCCTCCCTCAGCACCCTAATATCTTTGACCGTGTGGCGATTGGAGGTTGCCAAGCGCTTGAATCCCAACCTTTCCGTCTCCTCCGCCGCGTTTTGCAGGCGTTCCGGGCGGGTCCAGCATTGCCGCATCCACTCCCGGCAAGAGGCCGGCACCACCAAGTTCTACCTGACCGACAACCTGGTTTTTGACAGCCTCTACAGCCTCATCTGCCATTACCGCGAGGTGCCCCTGCGCTGCAACGAGTTCGAGATGCGCCTGACGGACCCCGTGCCACAGCCCAATGCCCACGAGAACAAGGAGTGAGAAGGCTTCCCCATTTCCTTTCTTTTCCTTCTTTCCTCTCTTCCCCTCCCCTCTTTCCTTTCCTTCTTTCCTTTCTTTCTTCCTCCCCTCTCCTTCCCCATTTCCTTTCTTTTCCTTTCCTCTCTTCCCCTCCCTTCTTTCCTTTCCTTCTTTCCTTCCCTTCCTCCTTCCTTTTCCTTCCCCATTTCCTTTCTTTTCCTTTCCTCTCTTCCCCTCCCCTCTTTCCTTTCCTTCTTTCCTTTCTTTCTTCCTCCCCTCTCCTTCCCCATTTCCTTTCTTTTCCTTTCCTCTCTTCCCCTCCCCTCTTTCCTTTCCTTTTCTTTCCTTCTTCCCTTTCCTTCTCTCCCTTCCCTTCCTCCATCCCTTTGTTTTCCTTCCTTTCACTTCCATTTCCTTTCCCTTCCCTTCTCTCCCTTCCTTCCCTCCCCTTCCCTTGTCACCCCGACCCTGGAATTTGGGGGAGGAGGGGGATTAGGAGATGACCTTCCTTCCCTTTCCTGGGGAATCCTGAGTATCACTGATTCGAACCCAAGCCTCATCCCTTCTTAGCTCTCAAAGGCTTTCTTAGCAGCAGAGCTCAGTCCGAGAGGGTGTGGGAGCTTCTGAGTATGCACAGAGTTCCTTCCAAATTTAAGACCTCCAGAACAAGGCAGGACTGAATAATGGGAGGCATGTCAGTCCCTCTTTAGCATTCCTGGCTGCTTGAGTTGGGAGAGTGCTTTTCATATTTTTTAAAAGTTGATTTGTTCTTAATATGCATTTAATTGTTTTTAAATAAAACGAGGCACAGCTTGGATGAGTCATGCGGTGGCCTAGAGGTGGAGCTCTCGCCTCACCATCAGGAGGCTGTGGGTTCGATCCTCGGTAGAGGCAGATATTTCTCTGGGCACAGTGAGAATATGTATCTGCCGAACAAAACTCCGTACTGGCGACAGGAAGGGCATCGGGCCAGTAAATACTCAGTTCCATTCAGTTCCCAGACTCCACCTTGAGGCAAGGCATGATGGGGCTGTTAAAAGAAAGAAGTTGAGGCAAAACCTGGATGTTTGTTGGCAGCCCTTTCCTGGAAGATCTGTGACCCCTTCACACGTCAGTCTTGACACCCGTGTTTGTGTATGTGTCTGAATTGGCATCTCTCCTCTTCCCCCTCCCCCCCCCAAGGTGGTACCACGCAAACCTGACCCGTCTGCAGGCCGAGCACTTGCTCATGCGGGTGCCCAGGGACGGCGCCTTCCTGGTGCGCAAGCGAAGCGAGGCCGACTCCTACGCCATCTCCTTCCGGTGAGCCTGGCCATGCGCCTCCAAGAAGCCCTGGGTGGTAGAGATAGTCCTCGATTTACGACAGTTTGTTTAGCGACCGTCTGTTTCTACCTCGGGCTGCCCCTCTCCCTGCTTCTCCCCCGGACTTAGCGTGATTTGGGGACCTTTGCCTGACGGTCTTTGTTTCCCTCCCCCGCCCCCCACCCCCAGGGCCGAGGGGAAGATCAAGCACTGCCGAGTCCAGCAGGAGGGGCGGCTTTTCACGCTGGGCAGCTCGGCGGAATTCGAGAGCCTCCTCGACCTGGTCAGCTACTACGAGAAGCACCCGCTCTACCGCAAGATGAAGCTGCGGTACCCAATCAACGAGGAGACCTTGGAGAGGATGGGCACAGCGGTGAGGGGTCCCTCTGCCTGGCCCAGGGCTTCCCCTCCTGGGACTCTCCAGGGCCCAGAATTCCCCAGCCAGCATGTTATTTTCCCAAAAAAAGTAGAAGGGGAGAGGAGGGAGGGAGGAGGGAGGGAGGAAGGAATCTAGAAGATGGATGAATGAAGAGGGAAGGGAGGGAGGAAATAAGGCATAGAGAAGAAAAGGAAGGAAGGAAGGCATCTAAAAGATGGGTTAATGAGGAGGGAAGGGAGGGAGGGAGGAAATAAGTCATAGAGAAGAAAAGGAAGGAAGGAAGGCATCAAGAAGATGGATGGATGAGAAAGGGAGGGAGGAAATAAGGCATAGGGAAGGAAGGAAGGCATTGAGAAGTTGGATGGATGAGGAGGGAAGGGAGGGAGGGAGGAAATCGGGCATAGAGAAGAAAGGGAGGAAAATGATGGATGGAGAAAGAAAGAAAGATGAAAAGGAAGGAAGAAAGGAAAAAATAAGGCATCGAAAAGATGGATGAATGAGGAAGGGAGGAAGGAAATATAAGGCACAGAAGAGAAGAAAGGGAAAGAAGGAAGAAGAAAGAAAGGAAGAGGAAGAAAGGAAGAAAAAATAAGGGATCGAGAAGATGGATGAATAAGGGAGGTAGGGAGGAAGGCACAAAGAAGAGAAGAAACGGAAGGAAAGAAAGATGAAGGAAAAAATAAGGGATCGAGAAGATGGATGAATGAAGAAGGGAGGAAATAAGGCACAGAGGAGAGAAAGGGAAAGAAAGAAAGATGAGAAGGAAGGAAAGCCCAATCTTTCTTGATTTCACCCCAAATCAAACATTAAATTTATTTCTGCTGGAATAAATATGAAGGCCGAGCAATGAATTAGCAGGCCCCTGGACTACCTCCCTGGAGTGTTGTTATTTCTGATGAGTTCTGATGGACAGGATGAAGTCCTAAGACCTAAAGTTGGAAGGAACTATCTAGACCTACTTCCATCTCCTAGATCTTCCTCTTTCTCATTTAGAAATTCTTTTTCTAAATTGCCAGGCCTGACTTCTTATCGAAATAGCAGTAGCAGTAGTAACAACAACACACAACTGAGAATAGTTTGGAGAAGCTGTGAGAATTATTTTCAGTCTGATCTAACTTTTTTCTTAATGGAGTAGTCCAAACTCTTTAGTTACGATGCAGAGAAAGTCATACAAGGGTTTTTTTTTTCTCTCTCTCTCCCTGAATGTTTTTTGGGAGATTCTTCTTCCATGTTGGGGTCCTCAGAAATCGATTTCTCAACCACAGTAACTTGAGGATGGGTGGACTTCAATTCCCAGAATTCCCCAGCCAGCCCAGTTGTGCTGACTGGGGAATTCTGGGAGTTGAAGTCCACTTGTCTTAAAGTTGCTAAGGTGGAAATATCCTACTTTCAAAAAATGGGTTTTACTCACCAATCTCTTTCTGTCTTGACAGGAGCTGGATTATGGGGCGCTGTATGAGGTGAGGAGCCCTCACTTTTACGTGGAAGCCAACAAGATGCCCGTGGCCAGGGTAAGTGGGCGAGGCGGGCGCATTATTTCTGCATTTTGTGCATTGCAATTTTAAGAATCGATTTCGCCACCTTCTTTCAAAAGTGCTTTTTGCAAAAGCCAACTGCACTTTCCAGTTTCTGCTTTCCTTGAAAAGGTTTCGCTTCCCACCCAAGAAGCTTCTTCAGTTCTTCAGAATGTACAATTGCATTACTACAGAACTGAGGAAGCTTCTTGGACGAGAAGCGAAACCTTTTCAAGGAAAAAAAAACACAAGAAAGTCCAGCTGACTTTTGAAAAAAGCCCCCCCCCCCCTCTCAGATTAGATTCTCAGTTTATGGATTCAGCTTCTTTTCTCCTTTTCTTCCTTATGATTAAAAATACATTTAGTGCTTCAAAGTTACAATGGCATAGAAAAAAGTGAGTTATGACCATTTTTCACACTCATGACCGTTGGGGCATCCTTGAGGTCAGGTGATTAAAATTCAGAGCCTTGGCAACTGTTTCATACTTATGACGGTTGCACGTGATCCCCTTTTGCAACTTTCTGACCAGCCAAGTCAATTTGGGAGCCAGATTAACTTAACAACTGGTTTACTAACTTAACAACTGCAGTAATTCACTTAACAACGGTGGCAAGAAAAGTCATAAAATGGGACAAAACTCACTTCACAAATTTATCTCTTGTTAACATAAATTCCGGGCTCAATTGTGGTTGTACGTCGAGGACTTCCTGCATCAACTTTCCTCCCCCCCCCCTTTTGCAGTGTACCGTAAAGGCCTTGTATGACTACAAAGCCCAGCGAGAAGACGAGCTCTCCTTCTGCAAACAAGCCATCATCCACAACGTTGACAAGCAGGATGGGGGATGGTGAGTCCCAGAGGAATTTGGAGGGAGGGACTTCAAGTGACCTTTGCTGGATAACTCCAAAGTAGCCAGGAATCTCAGCTCAGGAAGTAAAGGCCCCAAAATATAACAGACTAACAGAGTTGGAAGGGACCTTGGAGGTCTTCTAGTCCAACCCCCTGCTCAGGCAGGAGCCCTTATACAGTTTGACTGTCCAGTCTCTTCTTGAAATCCTCCAGTGAAGGAGCACCCACAACTTCTGGAGGCAAGTTGCTGCATAAGTTAAAAGATTTACTGAATAATATATGGAAGGGACCTTGGAGGTCTTCTAGTCCAACCCCCTGCTTCCGATTCTGATTGAAATGGTCTCCTGCTTGAGCAGGGAATTGGACTAGAAGACCTCCAGGGTACCTTCCAGCTCTATTCTGATTGAAATGGCATAGGGCCTCCTGCTTGAGCAGGGGGCTGGACTAGAAGACCTCCAGGGTTCCTTCCAGCTCTATTCTGATTGAAATGGCATGGAGTCTCCTGCTTGAGCAGGGGGCTGGACTATAAGACCTCCAGGGTCCCTTCCAGCTCTATTCTGATTGAAATGGCATAGGGCCTCCTGCTTGAGCAGGGGGCTGGACTAGAAGACCTCCAGGGTCCCTTCCAGCTCTATTCTGATTGAAACGGCATAGGGTCTCCTGCTTGAGCAGGGGGCTGGACTAGAAGACCTCCAGGGTTCCTTCCAGCTCTATTCTGATTGAAATGGCATGGAGTCTCCTGCTTGAGCAGGGGGCTGGACTAGAAGACCTCCAAGGTTCCTTCCAGCTCTATTCTGATTGAAATGGCAAGGGTCTCCTGCTTGAGCAGAGGGCTGGACTAGAAGACCTCCAAGGTCCCTTCCAGCTCTATTCTGATTGAAATGGCACAGGGTCTCCTGCTTGAGCAGGGGGCTGGACTAGAAGACCTCCAAGGTCCCTTCCAGCTCTATTCTGACTAACCAAATTTTGGAGCTTGACAAGCAGCTTGTATTGATCCCAGTTTCAGCCTCCTGGGTTCATCTAACCTCCCTCACATAACAACTGCAGTGATTCGCTTAAGAACCATGGCAAAAAAAATGTCATAAAATCAGACCCAGCTCCCTTCTCAACCACCTTGCTTAGCAATGGGAATTCCGGGCGCAACTGCGGTCGTAAGTGAAGGATTACCTCTATGCTGTGGCTGTGGTGAGAGAAGTGTGTCTTGTCCTTTTCCTGTTGTGCTTGTGTAGCATTGTGTAGCCCCTTGTCACAGTCCCCACCTGTGTTCCCTAGCTTTCTCTCCTCTCTCCCGTCCAGGTGGAGAGGGGATTACGGTGGGAAGAAGCAGCTCTGGTTCCCTGCTAACTACGTGGAGGAAACCTTGAGTGCCTCCGTGCCGGAGCAGGACGAAGCAGTAAGTTCCTTGTTTTTTCCAGGTGTTTCTTTTGAGCTACTGCTGGCTGGGGATTTCTGGGACTTGGAAGCCCAGCCTGCTTTCAGGTTGCCAAGGCTAAAAAGAGAACCCCTGGTTGAAAAATCTAGCAGAAGAGTCAATGGACAGAGGTGACTTTCTTTTAAAAAAATATACTAGCCCTTGGTTGCACTTTAAGACGTCTGCCCTCCCCTTCTCTCTTTCTCCCCCCCCCTTCCCCAACTGCCCTCCCCAGTCGGTGGAGAACAGCCCCCTGGGCAACTTCCTGAAAGGCTTCATCGACGTCTCATCGTGCCACGTGGGTGAGTGTCTTGCGCAGAGGTTCCGTGGCTGGCGGTGAGTAAGGGAGCGTTTCGGAGGAGGGAGGGAGGGGCTCTTTCCTCGGCCCTGGGGGGGGGTCTCCCTCTGAGTCTCTGGATCCTGACTTTGTTTTGTTATTTTCCTTTTCTTTTTTATGTTATTATTTTTATTTTATTTTATTTGTTTTATTTGTTTTATTTATTGTTTTATTTGTTTTATTTGTTTTATTTGTTTTATTTATTATTTTACTTTATTTTACTTTATTTTACTTTATTTTACTTTATTTTTTATTTATTTTATTTTACTTTATTTTATGTTACATTATTTATTATTTTATTTTAATTTTTTTATTTTATTTATATATTTTATTTTATTTCATTATTTTATATTTTATTATTTTATTTATCTTTTAATTTTATTTATTGTTATATTTTAATTTCATTATACTATATTTTATTATTTCATTTCAGTTACCATTATTTTTCTTTTCTTTTTTATGTTATTATTTCATTTTATTTATTTTATTTATTATTTTATTTATTTTATTTATTTTATTTATTTTATTTATTTTATTTATTTTATTTATTATTTTACTTTATATTATTTTATGTTACATTATTTATTTTATTTTAATTTTTTAATCTTATTTATTATTATATTTCATTTCATTTCATTCCATTTCATTATTTTATTTTATCTTATTATTTTATTCATCTTTTAGTTTTATTTATTATTATATTTTAATTTATCTCATTTCTTTATTTCATATTTTATTATTTCATTTTAATTACCATTGTTTCTTTTCTTTTTTATGTTATTATTTTATTTATTTTACTTTATGTTACTTTATTTTATTTATTTTATGTTACGTTATTTATTATTTTATTATTTTATTTTATTTATTTATTTTTATTTTTTATTATATTTTATTTCACTTCATTCTTTTATTTTATATTTTATTATTTTATTCATCTTTTAATTTCGTTTATTGTTATATTTTAATTTATCTCATTATTTCATATTTTATTATTTTATTTCAATTACCATTTTATTTTATTTTCAGATTGTTTGCAACTCGCCACCATTCTTTAGTGACCATTTGAACTTACAACCGACCTGGGGGAAAAGTGACTTAGGGCCGTTCTTCACACATACGACCATTGCAGCTTCCCCCGTGGTCACAACTCTTGATTCTTCTTCTGAGGCAGCTTTTTGCAAACCTTTCGATTGTCTGGGGCTCAGTTGTAATCTGCCTTCTCCATCGTTAGAAAGTCGCAAAAGGGGATCACGTGAGCCTGCGATATGCAACCGACATAAGTACATGCCAGTTGCTGAGTGTCTGAATTTTGATCAGGTGACCACGGGGAGCCTGCAACGCGCCCTTGTAACTTCAAATGGCCATTAAACAAATGGTTGTAAGTTGAGGATGACTTGGGACCCTGAAGGTCATCTAGCCCAGCTCTTGCCCAGGGGAAGAGAGAGATTGGGGGCAGGGGACCACTTAGCTGCTGCCGAAGAACCTTCGTGATCGTTGTCCTCTTCTAATTGTTTTGCCCCGAATGGGAGAGCAGCAACCCTCTGTGCCCCCGCATGCCCCCCACCCCCGTCCTGCGTTGGGGGGCCTCTTCCAGTAAAGCCGCCCCCTCTGATGTCCTTGTAGTTATCTCGAAAGACGCCAGGAGCCCCAAACCCTTTGTCTTCACCATCCATTCCCAGCAGATGGCCCACCCATCCCAGTCGCTGGACGTCGCCACGGATACGCTGGAGGAGCTGAACGACTGGGTGGCCAAGATCCGAGAGGTCACGCAGAACGCAGACGCTAGGGTGAGTCCTCCTAACGGGAGGTCCCGGTTGGAAGATCCGCTTCCTCAAGTTTTGAGGTTGGACCCACAAAGTGTCCGTTGAAGTTACGAAGCCTTACGACAGGGGTGTGAAACTCAATTTCACTGAGTTGTGTTTGACCTCGGAGGGCCAGTGTGTGTGTGGCTGTGGTGCAGTGGTGGGTTGCAGGCGGTACACCACAGTACAGGCGTACCAGAGCCTGCCCAGAGCACCGGGTAGCATTCCGGTACGGTGCTCTGGAGGGCCCACCCGCCTGGCCAAGCTCCTTACCTGTCCTTTAAGCCTTTGGCGTGTACGGCGCCTGCGCGTCGCAGCTGGAGCATAGCAGAGGCTTGTGGAGGCATCGCAGGTAGTTACGACACATGCATGCGATGTGCACCATGCGCATCCATGTGGGCGATGCCGGGCCCGTTCCAACTGTACCGGTTAGAGTGGGATCCGGAAGCCACCACTGCTGTGGTGGCCGTGGCCATGATGGGCATTTGACTCGGGCTCAAGATGCATTTTTCCCCTTCTTTCTTTCCACGGTTCTTTACTACAACCTGTTAGCCGAGCAGCCGCCCTTGCTGTCAAACTGGTGCTTGCGGTTAGCTTTAAATGTTAGCAATAAAGACTGTTAGCTTTTACCATTTGCCTCGCCTCATTCTGTCAGTCCCCTCGCAGTGGGACGTAATCTAACCATTTTCCTATCTCTTCTACCAGATATTACCGGCAAACGTTTATTACTTAGTCTTTATACTCCACTGAACTTTTTATTTCTAAATTTATACACCATTGTTTAATAGTTAATTGCTTTTCCAGGCAAAAAAGCTACTAATACTATTGTATTTTTTATTATTCAACTAATAATAAAAATACAATAGCATAAATAATATGATAATAGGAGACCTAAGAGCAGAGGTACATTTCCAGGGTAGTAAATAGAAAATGGCTGCCGATGATAGCTTGTTGATTGTAAATTAAATGGACCTACAATATGTAAAACTTGGCATTAAACTGTAGTATTAACATAGGACATTGCTTGTTTTCTATCTACTTGTCTATCCAGATAGGCACAATCTAGGTCAGTGATGGCGAACCTATGGCACGCGTACCACAGGTGGCACACGGAGCCATTTGTCAGGGCACGCGAGGCGCTGCCGTCAGCTGGCCAGCGCGCATGCGTGCACTGGCCAGCTGAGTTCACCCTTTTTTAAAGCCATTTTTCACCTTTCCCAAGCTCCACAGCCTTTATAGGAACCTGGGGAGGGCGAAAAGAGCCTCCCCCGCCCCGCCCCCCCGGAGGCCCTCCGGAGGCTTCATGAGCTTCCGTGAAGCCTCCGGAGCATAAAAAATGGCCCTACGGGAAGTTCGGGAACAGACTTCCGAGTTGCTCGAAGGGTCGTTTTGAGCACTCCAAAGGCTTCAGGGACCATCCGGAACGCTTAAAATGACCCTCAGAGCAAACCAGAAGACTAATGCGGAAGAACAATATGTTGGTGTCGAGGTTCTGACTAATGAACCCAAACAAAACCGGCCCGTCAGATATGATCCAATCTTCTTACACAAAACTTTGAGTACATCATCTTGGCACATAAGAAAGCAAAACCAGATCTAGCTATTTTGCGCGCAAACCCCTTATAGTTAAAGTATAGATTCTCCCTCCCCTTATTAGGCTAGGTCACATTGTCCAATTGTGTTTCTTAATATTGTTATGAGAAAGTCTTTTTGGCTCTGGCAAACGCCTGCTGAAGTGTCCTTGGTTCCCATGGCTGTTGTCTCATTGCCAAGAGTCTACATTCTATTCTTCTCCCTCCACCCCCTCAGGTGGTTGGCAAGCTGAGAATCAAAAATGGCTGAAATGGCAAAATTCGATGCTTGACAGCTGGAGCATCCTTGCTCTGTGTGTGTGTGCCTGTGTATGGCGGGGTGGAATAGATGCTCTCCAGTAGTCTCCTGATGAGGGTCTGTCTTTATCACGTACAGATGCAGGAAGGGAAGATCATGGAACGGAGGAAGAAGATTGCCCTGGAGCTGTCAGAGCTGGTCGTTTATTGCCGCCCGGTGCCCTTCGATGAGGAGAGTAAGTGGCTGCTTCGGAACAGGCTGACTGGAGGCTCGGGTGGGATTTTATGTATTCATTTGGCACAGGGCATTTACAGACGTCATCCAGTCACTGAGACAGGTAGTCTTACAACCACAATTGAGCCCAAAATATCTGTTACTGCAGCTGCTAATAACATGGGGGTGAAGAATAACACGGGGTGTGTGTATGTGTGTGAATCTGGCTTTCCCATTGTTGACAATTTTGTCTGAATTTTGATCACCTGAGCATGGGGATGCTGCACTGGTCGTAAGAGTGAAACATGGTCATAAGAGAGAGAGAGAGAGATGGATGGAGAGGGAGATACAGATATAGATATACATGTATATATATAGATATACATATAGAGATATAAAAGAAGAAGCAGACATTAGGATCTCCGGAACTTTAAAATAGATTGCGCACTTAGCTTTCGCTAACATCGTCCGAGTGTAAAAACCATTAAAGAGATACCTGCCTTTATACACTATTAATCCATTTGGCCATTGCGTGCGTGACTGCCATAGACAGATCAACACGCAAGCGGTACAGTCCTTGAGGACCCGCCAGATGGAGAGAACAGGTGGGAGGCGGGTGGATGGGCCAAATGGATTAAGAGTGTATAAAGGCAGGTATCCCTTTAATGGTTTTTACACTCTGATGATGTGAGCAAAAGCTAAGTGCGCAATCTATTTTAAAGTTCTAGAGATCGCAAGGTCTGTTTCTTCTTTTATAGCTACACCTGGAACTCGCATTTTTAGGATAATTCGCATATAGAGATATAGAGATATAATACATAGAAGTATGTGGACAATACAATACGGGTAATCCTTGATTTAACAACAATTCATTTAGTGACCATTCAAAGTTACAACAGCACTGAAAAAATGACTTACGACCATTTTGCACACTTAACAACTGCTGCAGCATCTTCATGACCACATGATCAAACTCGGACACTTGGCAACCGATACACATTTATGACGGTTGCAGTGTTCGGGGGGAGGTGTGGGGGTGTCACACGCTTTCAAGAAGAAATTGGGCTGCCATCTGTCAGAAATGGTCCAGGGTCTCCTACTTGAGCAGGAGGTTGGACTAGAAGACCTCCAAGGTCCCTTCCAGCTCTATTCCGATTGATTGATTAATGGATTGACTGAAGTTAAGATTCATTTAACAACCTTATTACCAATTTAACAACTGCAGTGATACACTTAATCATTGTGGAAAGAACGGTCGTAACATGGGGCCCAACTCACTTAGCAACTGTCTCGCTTAACAATGGTTATCTTGGGCCCAGTTGTCGTTGTTAGTCAAGGACTTCCCGCATTCCCCCTTCCCGCTCTGCAGGGGTGGCGCTGAGCCTCAGAGGATGCGTATCCGTGACAGCTGACTCCTCCTCCTCTTTTCCTTTCCAGAGATCGGCACCGAGAAAGCCTGTTACCGGGACATGTCTTCCTTCCCGGAGACCAAGGCGGAGAAATACGCCAACCGCAGCAAGGGGAAGAAATTCCTGCAGTACAACCGCCGGCAGCTCAGCCGCGTCTACCCCAAGGGGCAACGCCTGGACTCCTCCAACTATGACCCCTTGCCCATGTGGATCTGCGGCAGCCAGTTAGTGGCCCTCAACTTCCAGACGCCCGGTAAATTCATTTCAATGTCGAACGGGTTGAATCGGGGGAGTCTCCAAACTCGGTCACTTTAAGACTTGTGGACTTCAAGTCCCAGAATTCCTCAGCCAGCATGCTACAACGGTCATAAGTGTGAAAAATGGGCATGTCACTTTTTTCAGTGCTGTGATAATTTCAGACAGCCACTAAGTGAGCTGTTGTAAATCGACGATTACCTGTACTTTCTTGTAAAGCTAAATTAACAGAATCTTGCAGGTTTGAGAGTACAAATCTCGCCCCCCCCCCCTTCCTTTGTAGACTGAGAAACTAGGGAGGGTCCCGTCTGCGGCTTTTTCTCCAACTGTTATTCAGCTGCAGGCTATGCTGCCTCTTCTCTGGCTGTTCCCTGGATAGCCTTTCTTCCCTCCGTCTCTCAAGGCCTTTCCCGCATACCATTCCGTTCTCCCAAGGCCCTTTGTCCCCTGCTCTGACCTCATGGGTCCCCCTTCGGCTGTTCTTTCCTCTGAGTCCCGATTGGTCCCTCCCTTCCAGATAAACCGATGCAGCTGAACCAGTCGCTCTTCATGCTAGGCGGGCGCAGCGGCTACGTCCTGCAGCCGGACATGATGCGCGACGACCTCTTCGACCCCTTTGACAAGGGCAGCCTGAAGCACGTGGAGCCCATCACCGTCCAGTTGCAGGTCAGTCAGCTGGGAACACGCCGCACGCCTCCCTTCCCCCCCCCCACCGCTGGGCTACCGCTTTTGTGGGTGCCGCCTTGTCCACCTAACCCGCTCTGTTCTTCCTCCCTCCAGATCTTAGGGGCCCGGCACCTGCCCAAAAACGGCCGCAGCATCGTTTGCCCGTTTGTGGAGGTGGAGGTGTGCGGCTCGGAGTTCGACAACAGCAAAAGCAAGACGGATGTCGTAGGTAGGAAATCGGGAGACCGTGTTGCATCTTCTGGGTTTGTCTGAACACAACCAGGGGTGGGATTCAGCTGGTTCAGACGGTTCGGGCGAACTGGATGCTAATTTTGCATCTGGTCCACTGAACTGGTAGTTGGAAGGACTGGCCCGCTCCTCTTCTACTACCTTTTACCACGTGTAAATATCAAGAACCAGGGATAGAACCAGGCATGGCTAGTCTAGGGAAGAGAAGGACCAGGGGAGACAGGAGAGCACCTTCCAATATTTGAGGGGCTGCCATAGAGAGGAGGGGGTGGGTCAAGCTATTCTCCAAAGCACCAGACAAGGAACAATGGATGAGAACTGAGCAAGTAGAGATTCAACCTGGAAATAAGGAGGAATTTCCTGACGGGGGGAACAATCAACCCATGGAACAGAAGTTGCCTTTGGAGGTTGTGGGAGCTTCATCACTGGAGGCTTTCAAGAAGAGACTGGACTGCCATCTGTCAGAAATGGTGTAGCGTCTCCTGCTTGGCTGGGAGGGTTGGATCAGATGACCTCCATGGTCCCTTCCAACTCTCTTATTCTATGCCAAAGTCCCTTCCAGCTCTAGTCAATCATTTAAATAGGAGCCAGCCATGTGCAGCAGCTGCCAAAAAAGCCAATACTATCCTAGCTACATCAACAGAGGGATAGAATCAAGATCACGTGAAGTGTTAATACCTCTCTATAAAGCCTTAGTAAGGCCACACCTAGAGAACTGCATCCAGTTTTGGTCACCACACTATAAAAAAGATGTGGAGACTCTAGAAAGAGTGCAGAGAAGAGCAACAAAGAGGATTAGGGGACAGGAGGCTAAGACATATGAAGAACGGTTGCAGGAACTGGGTATGTCTACTTTAATGAAAAGAAGGACCAGGGGAGACAGGAGAGCATCTTCCAATATTTTAGGGGCTGCCACAGAGAGGGGGGGGGGGTCAAGCTATTCTCCAAAGCCCCCGAAGGCCAGATAAGGAAGAATGGATGGAAACTAATCAAGGAGAGATTCAACCTGGAAATAAGGAGGGATTTCCTGACCGCAAGAACAATCAACCCATGGAACAGAAGTTGTGGGAGCTTCATCCCTGGAGGCTTTCAAGAAGAGACTGGACTGTCATCTGTCAGAAATGGTGTAAGGACTCCCGCTTGAGCAAGGGGTTGGACTAGATGACCTTCAAGGTCCCTCCCAACCGTTATTCTAATCAGCGGAAGGAGTTGCCTCCAGGAGTTGTGGAAGCTTCATCCCTGGAGGCTTTCAAGAAGAGACTGGACTGCCATCTGTCAGAATTGGTGCAGGCTCTCCTGCTTGGGTGTGGGGGGGGGGGGTTGGACTAGATGACCTACCAGGTCCCTTCCAACTCTTCTGTCATTCTGCATGTAAGTTTGGGGTCCCCAACCCAGGGAGCAATGTCACATGGACGTTTTCCTCTCTCCCTCCTTTCCTTTCCGCCCAGCCGACAACGGCCTGAACCCCCTCTGGCTGCTGAAGCAGTTCATCTTCGACATCAACAACCCCCCGTTTGCCTTCCTCCGCTTCGTGGTCTACGAGGAAGACATGTTCAGTGACCCCAACTTCTTGGCCCAGGCCACCTTCCCCGTCAAGAGCCTCAAAACAGGTACCCTGCTCAGCCCCTCCCAGCCCCAGCCCCCCTCCTGACGCCTGCATGCTTCTCCTGGGAAGGGAAGGGCGGTTTCCCACGGGATTGCCAATCGCGACTTTCCCAACCGCTTCCCGACAAGCGGAGTCAACGCGGGAAGCCAGGTTCGCTTAAGGACCGCAGCGATGCACTTAACGGCCAAAAAAGGTCATAAATGAGGTAAAAGCTCGCTTAACCGCTGCCTCGCTGAGCAGTGGAAATTTTGGGCTGAGTTCTGATTGTAAACCGAGGGCTACCCCTGTACAGGTCGCCCTGGCGTTACAGCAGTTTGTTTAGTGACTGTTCAAAGTTATGACGGCACTGAAAAAAGTGACTTACGGCCCGTTTTCACACTTACAACCACTGCACCATCCCCGTGGTGATTTGCATTCCGATGTTTGACAACTGACTCACATTTATGATGGTTGCCATATCCCAGGGTCACATGATCCCCTTTTGCAACCTCCTGATGAGTAAAGTCAGTGGGGAAACAGGGTTCACTTAACAACCGTGTTACTCACTTAACAACCGCAGCAGTTCATTTGACAACTGACAAAGTCCATAGGGAAGCCAAATTCACTTAAGAACCCTGTGACTCACTTAACAACTGCAGCGATCCATTTAACAACTGTGGCAGGAAAGGTCTTAGAATGGAGCAAAACTCCCTCAATAAATGTCTCTTAGCAACAGAAATGTGTGGCAGTCCTCAGCTTACGATCAACCATGGTCATAAGTCGAGAACTGCCTGGAGATCGTTGGCTTGGCTGTCCAGCTTTTGAGCGAGGCGGATTTGGGAGTTTCTCGTCCACCTTTGTCTGCAGGCTACCGGTCTGTGCCCCTGAAGAACAGCTACAGCGAGGATCTGGAGCTGGCTTCTCTGTTGCTCCATGTCGAAATCATCAACGCCAAGGTGAGTTTTGGGGCCCTCCAGGTGTGGCAGCGTCTGAGCTGGAGGCCGGGCAGGTGTTGGGCTGGTGAGTCATGAAGAAAAGAGACCCCGGGAGGATGGCAGAAGGTCTCCAAGGGCTCCCTTCCAGGACTGGGCAAGACGCAGCAACCTGGAGGGACTTTTCTCTCTCTTGCAGGAAGAGGACGACGAGAACTTGTATTCCTCCATCCAGCAACTCCGCGACCGCGCCAACGAGCTCTCCAACCAGGTGTCCAACCTGGAGCAGGGCAACAATTGCGACGCGCGTTACCAGCAACGGCTGGACGAGCTGAGGTTGGCGCAGGAGCAACTCATGGAGCTGACCGAAGCACGCAATAGGAAGTGAGTGGCCACCTGCTCTCCTGGTTGTAAATTTACCAAGAGGGTCTGTTTGTAGTTGTGGTGGCTTCTCCATGGCTTGGCTTCCTAGGAGTGGTGGGTTAATTTCCCCCAATTAGCAACCCGAGAAGAGGCTAGGAGAGGAATCCTACTGGGGATTAATCCACCGTGGGATCCTTGACTGTTTTCCTGCAAACGTCTCATTACCTAACTATGTAACATCATCAGTATTAGAAAGGAATGGGGTTGCAGGGAAGAGGAGGAGGTGGTTGTGGAGGAGGAGGAGGAGGAGAATGACAACAACGAGAACTGTGGGGTCCTTGGTGTTCTCTGAGCTTGGTTGCTTTCTTATAAACATCTCATCACCCAACTAGATAATATCATCAGTACCAGAAGGAATTGGAGTTTGCAGGGAGGAGGAGGAAGACTGTGGGGTCCTTCATGCTCTCTGAGCTTGGTTGTTTTCTTGCAGACATTTCATTACCCTTCTAGGTAATGTCATCAGCCACTGATTGTTTTACCCACAGTTCAAACCCATCTCTTACACAGACTCTCTGAAAGCAACTGTGATATTACTCCTTCTTTTCCTCACAAAACCCGTGGAGTACTGTGAAGCCGTTACCATGGCAACTCCACTGTGTTGTACAGTAGAAGCCATTTTATGGCAGTAGGGCACAACAGGCTGTATCTTAACGGAACACACACACACACGAGGGATGTTAGGGGTGTCTTACCCCTATAGTATTTGTCTCCAGAGAGTAAGTCATCTGTGTACCAAGCACAAACACACACAAGCATTTTTTTTAATATAGATAAACTATTATAAAATACAAACTAAATAGCAAAGCAGGGGGGAGGAAGAGGGGGCAGAGAAGTGAGGAAGGATTAAAAAAAAAACGTTGAGCTAAGCTCCTTGCTGTCTCCTGGTTGCTCACACAGCAAATACTGTTTCAGTTTCCAAAGAGCCCTCATTGGCTGACCCAGTCGCCATGCCCATTCATTAGCTGACCTTATTACCATGTCTCTGCCGAGTCATGAACTCTCATACACTGACACCTCTTTGTCAGCGTTCCAAATAGCATCCAAAATTAAATCAGAGTCCGAGGCAAAGGATTGCTCAGAGTCCCAATCTATGAAGAGAGCCATGTTGGCCCATCTGGGAAAACCCGAATCTGAAAGCTTCCCTGTTTCCCCCACCCAGTTGAAAGTTCAAGATCTTGCCCCCCACGCCCACCAGTCCATCCCATGGTCCAATCTCCCATTGCCATGCTGGCAGCTTCCATCCATCCAGCTCCGGTCAGGTGCAGAGGCGCAGAGACAAAGGATGACCTTGGCTTTCTAGAAAGAATATTGTTATGGCTACATATCATCAAACTCCATACAATCCCCCCTCCCATTTTCCCTCCATAGAAAATGCCTAGCAGAAGAATAGAAAGTGTGGCAGGCCAAAGATCCGAAAGGAAAGAGGGCTGCAGGCATGACCCTCTTTACTTTTAACGCTTCCAACATTCATTTGACGTAACCTTTTTTGTCATGTTCTTTTTTTCAACGCAGGTTGATGGAGAAGAAGAAGCGAGACCGGCAGTTGGCCAAGCGTAACTGAACAGCACCGGACTTTCCGGATCTGCCTGTTCTCCCGGAGAGGCCGTGGTGACTCTTCTCCAGCCTTCCAAGAGGCATCCTTCAGGCCCACCAAATCCTGCCGGCTTCCTGGGCTGTGGGGACTTGTGGCCGCAGGGACAAGGCCCCCTAGGCAGGAGTTCTCCTCCAGGCGTAGAAAGCAGGACTCCTGGCTTAGCATTTTCGCCCTCCCGTGAAACAGGCCAGCTCCACCCTTCCTGCGCCGGAGAGCTTCTGTTCTCCCCGCCTCTTCTTTGACACGTTTCATCAGGGCTCTTGTCTTAATCCAAGTGTCCCCCCACCCCCCCCCACCCCCTTCCTGGTGGATCAGAAAGAGGAGCCTTTATTATGTTTTTTTTTAATTATTATTAATTATTCTTTTTTTTTTTGGCTTTGGTGCAACTAAGGCAGTTAGCAAAGTGCCTCTAATCTAACTTTCCCAGAGAATGTGGGTTTTGCACAGTAGGCATTCGGTGGGGCCAGGGGAGAAGGAGCAGAGGTGGGGGCAGAGGGATGTGAGGGAGGATCGCAACGGATTGGCCTGCCGGATCCTAAAGGATCCCTGCCACATTCAGCTCTTGAGGATCAAGCCTCGGACACAAGCGAGAGGCGAGGATAAATTTCCCAGTGGCTTTGTGTTCTGTTCTGCAGCCTTCCTACCCATCCTAAATTCCAAATTGTGCCAGAGGCAAAGTCCCACCCGCCTCTCTCCGCCGACCATTGTGGTGCCCAGCTTTGGGTATATTTATTTATTTATTGTGGGGTATGGAAGGAAAAAAAATATCCCCTTTCCTCACCAATAACCATCCCGGAGGCGATTCGGAGAAACGTTACTTGCAGAAAGAAATGTTTTCATTTTTGCTATTCCTTGTGGCCTCCTTTCCCCAGGGAACGCCCTTTCTTCTTCCTTGACGGTCACCTCGGGGACGATCTAAGGCAGGGAGGCGTTATTCGGAAGGCAAGTCAGGGTCACCATGGAAAAGAGGAAGCACGATCCGGGTGCAAAAGATAGCCCATCATCCTCTCCCCAAAGCGGTGTCTCAAAATTCCTCTTCGGGATCCTCCCCAAAAGGCCCTTTTGGCTGAGCAGATTCCAAGCCTCCGGCTCTTCTTTGAAGGGATAATCTTTATTTTTCTCTTGCTGTGATCGGCAGTTGGTCTTAAGGGGTTGGGGGGGGGCAGGTCAGGGGGGGGGGTGTCCAGGCCATTCAGATGGAGAGAGAGAGAGAGAGAGAGAGAGAGATGGAGCAATGGGTTGAGTAGGTGCATTGATTATAGTAGTGGTGATGGTGTTAGAAGGTGATTGGTTGGGAGAGGGGGGGAAATCTGTTCTTTTGTGGAAGAAATCCTTGGAGTAGGGGATCAGGCGTGGTCACCTTCCCAACAAGCCCAAACTCAAACAGAAGTTCCCTTTGAGACTTAAAAGGGGTGCATAATTTAGCCAAAGAGGTCCTGGGTGCTCTCAGAGCTTTGATGTTTCCTTGCAGACGTTTTCTTACCAAACTAGGTAACATCATCAGTGCTGGGAAGGAGTGGGACTTGCTCTCATTTTATATACCTTTTGGAGAAGGGTGGCATATAAATCCAAATAAACCTAAACCTAAACCTATACCTATAACAGGGCAAGCCTCTTGTATTTAAACAGAGAGCAAGCCAACCAAGGAATTCACAGCCATCCTCCTCCTCCTCCTCCTTTCCCTTCTAGCACTGATGATGTTATCTAGTTGGGTAATGAAACGTCTGCTAGAAAACCACCAAGCTCAGAGAGCACCAAGGACCCCTCATTTCAACCCGAAGCTACAAATATTCTCCTGTCAGTAATTTAGTCTCTTTTTAAGAATGTTTTGCATGCAAAAGCTAACTTTCTGTGGGTGGAGTAAGGCAGGAATGTGCAACATTGGCAATTTTTAAGAGTTGTGAACTTTAACACCCAGAATTCCCTAGCCAGCACGGTTGGCTAGGGAATTCTGGGAGTTGAAGTCCACAAGTTTTAAAGTTGCCAAGGGTTGGACACTCGGCTCTAAGGAAAGTTGATAAGTAGGCAAAGGATAGGACTGGTGCAGTGGCCTAGAGGTGGAGGTCTTCCCTCACAATCAGGAGGCTGTGAGTTCAATCCTAGGTAGAGGCCAATATTTCTCTCTCTGGGCACATTGAGAATATAGCTGCTGAACAAAACTCCACACTGGACACAGGAAGGGCATCCGGCCAGTAAACACTCCGCTAGCTCCAGACTCCACCCCGCAAGGGATTATGGGGTACTTAAAAGATGATGATGAAAGATGACAGGGAAAGGATAAAGAAGAAGCCCAGGCAATTTCAAGAATCCCTTTTTGACCGAATTTGGGACGCATTTGGTTAAACTCGCCTGGCGAAGGGACCGTCGCTCGAGGGGAAATCTCCTTGGAGAAATGCACTGAAGGGTGAAGTGGGACTTAGAGAAGGCAATAATTTTTAACAGGAGCGTTTACGTCTCTTTAAGAGGACTATGCAACGAAAGGGGAATTCGGGCTCAAAAGACAGGAGTCCAGTTGGCCACCTGTTCCTGAAAAGGTGCCAGGCAAACCGCAAAAGAGGGACAGTGGCCACCAGGTAGTTCATTCCACATTAACAAGCCAGCTGAGAGTTGTCCTTAGCACTTAAAAACAAAAAAGAATTATTCCCCTGGCAAGGATACCAGAAACCTGTAGTAGAAGTGTCAGAAACAGGAAAAATGCAACTTGCAAAAGGACTTCAGGACTTGACCTGGATGTTCACACAACGGCCTGCAAGGAAATTCAACAAGTGTTTGATTGGGCCCCTTTGCAGCCAAGTAGACCTGTGGCTTAGGAGAAGGAGGTGCTTCACAGTCTCAAAAGTTTGAGAACTTTTCTGCAAAGTTCGGTTCTTGCAAAGCTGTTGGGGTTCCCCCCCCCCCACACACACACACCCAATTTGTCCTGACTACACTAACCCTGAATGGGGAGGAAGGAGCTGGTTGCACACCTGTTAGTAGAGAACCAGTGCTCCTTACGAAGGTCCCACCTTGATTCTTTGCTTTTAAAATGCAGTCAGCCGTCGGCTTTTAAGAAAGATTTAGCCAGCTGCAAAGCGAGATGTAGATCAATTTCCCATTCTGGTGGATTTTTTTTGCAAGAGTTCAAATGGGGACTTTCGGTCTGGGGCGTCCCCTTGTGCTTCGTTTCCATGAGTGAGGAGTAAGGGGTGAATTAATCAGAGAATAATGAGCCAGTGGGACAGCTTGCCACCAGAAGTTGTGGGTGCTCCATCACTGGAGGTTTTGAAGAAGAGACTGGACAGTCACATGTCTGAGGTGGCATATAGGGTCTCCTGCTTGAGCAGGGGGCTGGACTAGATGACCTCCAAGGTCCCTTCCAGCTCTATTCTAAAGGGAGGGGGGGCACCAGGGAAGCCTCAAGCAAAAGAGGAAGCAGAGTTGCCTCCTGGATGGACATCGCTTGAGCAACTCAACAAGACAAGCGCAGCAATTCCTGGTTGGGGGGGTGAGGGGGTCCTTGTCAGTAGCCCAGTTCAAACTGCCCCCCCCTTTTTTTTTCTTCCAGCAGAGGAACCCCTAAGAAGCACAAGAGAGTTGGCACACCAGTACTGTTGCAAGATCATCCCCCCCCCTTTTTTTTGGGTGCCACTCTGGGGAGGGATTCTGTTTCTTTCTATGAACAAATAAATCTATTTAGCCAGTATTTATAACAAGACGCCGTCTGCGTGGACTCCTGTTTTCTCCGTAGGAAGGATTTCTCGCCTTTCGGCCTCCTGTTGCAACGGACTGACCTCCTCTACTGCTACGGGTAGTCCTCGACTTACAACCTTTCATTTAGTGACCGTTCAAAGTTACTGTGGCCCTGAGAAAAGTGACTTAGGACCGCTTTTTCACACTTAACGACCGTTGCATCACACCATCAAAATTCGGATGCTTAGTAACTGGTTCATGTTTATGACGGTTGCAGCATTCTGGGGTCATAGGATTCCCTTTGCGACCCTCTGATGACGAAAGTCAGTGGGAAAGCCAGAGTCGCTTAACAACTATTACTGATTTACCAACTGCAGTGTTCATTTAACGACTGGTACAAGAAAGGTCGTAAAATGGGGCAAGACTCAATTAATGTCTCATTTGGCAAGGGAAATGTTGGGCTCAATTGTGGTCGTAAGTCGAGGACTACCTGGAATTGTAAGCTCCATGATTGATTGTTGATTGCCTTGTAAACATCCTAGCCAGGGCTACTGGCTAATGCAACCTGACGTAAAGTGTCAACTAGTAAATACCCAGCTGTCCATCGTATCCTAAGCACTCAACGCTTCCCACATCAACAGTCAAGGAGAAAAACAGCCAGCAGGGCCAAAAGCCTGTAATTAGAACTCTCTTCCCTCTTCAATTCCATTCAGCAGCCAAGAAAAAAAAAAGGCAATGCAATCCTTGGTTGAATAAACAAGAGGCATAGCATCCAAACCACGTAGAGGATTAGTACCGCTTTACAAAGCCTTAGTAAGACCACACCTGGAGTACGACATTACAAGACAGACATTGAGACTTTGGAAAGAGTTTAGGGAAGAGCAACTAAGAGGATTAAAGGCCTGGAGACTAAAGCATATGAAGAACGGCTGCAGGATTTGGGTTTGGCTACTCTAGAGAAAAGAGGGATTGGGGGGGACATGAAAGCAGGATTCCAGTATTTGAGGGGCTGCCCCAAAGAAGAGGGAGGTCAACTTCTTCTCCAAGGCACCAGAAGGCAAGACAAGAAACAAAGGATGGAAACTAATCAAGGAGAGAAGCAACCTGGAACGAAGGAGAAACTTCCTGACAATGAGGACATTTAACCAGTGGAACTGCTTGCCACCAGAGGTTGTGAGAGCTCCATCACTGGAGGTCTTTAAGAAGAGACTGGGGAACCATTTATCTGAGATGGTAGAGGGCAGGGGGGGGGGTGTCAAACTGGATTTCTTTGAGGACCGGATCAGCATTGCAGTTCTCTGCGGGCTGGCCGGGGGGGGGGTGAGGGGTCTGAAGAGGGAGGGGGAGATGGGACAGGCGCCTTCTGCCAGCCAAAGCAGCCCCCATGTCCCATTTTCTGCCTCGACATCTGCAGCACTCTGCAAGCCGAAAACGGGCCGCAAGGAGGTCTTTGATATTTCCAGGCTGGCACCAGGGGCCAGATCTAAGTGTCCAGCAGGCCAGATCCAGCCCCTGGGCCTTGAGTTTAACACCCCTGGTAAAGGGGTCTTCTGCTTGAGCAGGGGGTTGGACTAGAAGACCTCCAAGGTTCCTTCCAGCTCTATCCTGATTGAATAGCATTCAGACCTTGATGTTCAGGAAAATAACAGGCAAACACACAAGTCAAGTTAAAAATAAGGCTCTATTGGAAGACCGGTTTTTAGAGAGACGTTACATATACAAAAAGTTCTTTTTTCCCCCTGAGATGAATGCAAAGAAGGGCTACAGATTGAAAAGACAAAAGAGAGAATACAATTCAGCATGTGGTGGGTTTTTTTTTTTTTTGAAAGGGCAAAAAGCATTGAATATTCCATGGGTATCCAACCTGGGCAATTTTAAGACTTGTGGACTCCAACTCTCAGAATTCCCCAGCCAGCCATTCTGGGAGGTGGAAGTCCACAAGCCTTACAAATTGCCAAGGTTGGACATTCCGGGATCAAACCAACATAACTTACAAAAACTACGCATTTACAATATTTTTTTAAAAAAATTACTCTAAGCCAGGGGTGTCCAAACTTGGCAACTTTAAGACTTGTGGACTTTAACTCTCAGAATTCCCCAGCCAGCTCTGCTGGCTGGGGAATTCTGGGAGTTGAAGTCCACAAGTCTTAAAGTTGCCAAGTTTGGACACCCCTGCTCTAGGCAAACAAACCGAATCTGGTCCACAACCAAAATGGAATGAAGATGGCTGCAGCGTAAGTCCCACCTCTTTATTGCAGGAATTAACTGGCCAGTGTGACAAGATCCGTTTAGCGAGACGGATCTCTGACATCTAAACCAAGTATTACTATCAAGTATTATTTTCTCCCCCAAGAGGCAGCCTTGTTTGGAAAAGAGCCCTGATTGGAAGGGCGGATCTGAAGCTGAAGGGCAGGAAATTTCAGTGACAACGTATTACATTACAGCTGTGATGGCAAGCTCATGGCACGCGTGCCAGAGGTGGTGTGCATGCGTGTGCTGGCCAGCTTGTCTTCAGGTTTCTGGCGCATGTGAAAACCAGCTGGCTGATGGGCATGCGTGTGCTGGAAATCTGAAGACCAGCTGGCCAGCCCACGCAAGCGCACCAGCCAGCTGGTCTTCAAGTTTCTGGTGCTCCGGCACGCGCAAGCACGCTGGCCAGCTTGGCTTTGGGTTTCTGGTACTCTGGTGCACAGATGCACGCGCATGTGCGTTCCGTTTTGGCCACTTGTTTCCAAAAAGGTTTGCCATCACTGCATTAGAGTCTCTTTTCAGAGAGGGAAGAAAAGTGCATCTGGTTAAAGAGCTGAAATTTACACAGCCGGCCACGTAGATAAGGCACTTTCCGCCCTGCTCCTTGCAAGGTTTATTGCATCGTATTTACTAGGAGAGAAAATAAGAAGGCTGTTTTGTTTTGGGGGTGGGTGGGAAATGGGGCTCAGTCAGGGGAATGATTGTGTAAATCGCACATAACCGAGCAGGAGAGCCTGAAAGTGTTTCATCCGAAGGATTTTCGTAGCCGATACATTAAGAAGAACCATTCATAACTTTGGCACTTAGAGATGGAAATTCGAATTAGACGAGCTGATAAAAGAGAACTTTCATAGGCAAAATCCAGGGATGCCTTTGTTTGCATCAGAAAATAGAAATTGGCAGAGGGGACCAAGGCTCACTAGGTGCTTTTTTGAATGCTGCTAGGGCACTTCACGAGATTTAAATGGTTAAAATAACAATTAATTTAAATTAATTAAATCGGAGGCACAGCAGCTGAACCCTCGAAGTTGATGTCCTCTTTGCTTTGGATGGGAGTTGATTGTACACAGTGCGGCCTCACCAAAAGTGGAAAAACCAAAACAATCAATGTGAGCTTCCCCCAAGATTGGGGTAATATTGGGGTTCTTAGGACCACTGAAGGTCCAACCTGAGAGATGCCATCATGAAACCTGGAGCCCCAAATCTTTAAAAATGTCATTTTTTCTTTTTAGGGATGGGCACCATAATAAGTGCCCTGGGACCATTCAAAACGGCCACGTGCAAAGAGCCACGGACCTTTTGATCCCTTAAGATTCCTAGGCAGTCAGGGCAGACTGTGTGAGCATTCCTTGCCCGCAATGCTAAATCCCCACCAGTCTGTTCAGGAAGAGGAATTCTCCCCAGAAATGGGGCTGGGGGCTTCCTGCTTCAGGGTCACAGCTCAGACAGTCTTTTCCCGCATACCCCAAAACATCTGACCTTCAACTTCTGCATTCCTAGCTGTGGTCCATGGGTGGGTCAAGGCACCTCAGTCCGAAGATTGCAAGCCAAAGCTTCGTGGAATGAGGAGGGAGGTATGTCGATCGCGCTCTTCGACCAACAATGTTCCTACCCTGCAGGGTTGTGGGAGGCTTGGCCACAGGGGCACGGCCGCCTTCGCTTAGCCCCACAAGGGGGTGGGCCGGGGCGCTGTGAGCAGCAGAGCAAGAGAGAAGAGGTGAGGGAAAGGCCTGGGGATCCTTTCTTCTGGGGACAGGAAGCCGGGGCCCTCCGGCCTGGGCCTCATTTGTAAAGGGCCATCTTCTTGCTCTGGTACATGTACATGTAGGCGTCGCAAAAGAGGCGCTTAGTGACTCCTTCCATGTCCCGGGGCTGCTCCATGGCCAAGGAGGACACGGGCATCTCCAGGTATTTGGCCACCTCCGGGCACAGCGTCACCGTGGGAATGTTGTAGCCGTTCTCGTCACCTGAGTGGAGGAGAGGGAGGGGAGGGGCGGATTGGAGGGTCAGGCGTTTTGCCCTGCCTAGTGAAAGGGGGGGGACCACTTTCCAGAGATCACCCCAAAGGCCTCAGGCACCCCCAGCCTTTGGAGCCCAAGCCCCCCAAGGAAGCAGAAACCGTGGCCCAGGCAGGCACCTTTGGTTTAGTGGTGAACTCCCCTGGGCTAGCAAGCCACAGTTGGGGAAGTCTAATCCTACTTTAGGCATACAAGCAGGCTGGGTGACTGTGGCCCAATTATTGGGAGACACCTTAACCATCAAAGCCCGACAGTGACTTTAGGCCAATCACCAGAAGACCGTGAGTTCTACTCCCGCCTTAGACATGAAACTGGCTGGGTGACTTTGAGCCAATCACCAGAAGACCGTGAGTTCTACTCCCGCCTTAGACATGAAACTGGCTGGGTGACTTTGAGCCAATCACCGGGAGACCATGAGTTCTAGTCCCGCCTTAGGCATGGAAGCTGGTTGTGTGATTCTTTCTCTCAGCCCAACCCACCTCATAGGATTGTTGCTATGGGGAAAATTGGTGGGGGGGGGGAATATTAAATATGTTTGCTGTTTCGCGTCACTTACAAATAAAGGCAGGGAATGAATGAATGAATGAATGAATGAATAACCGAACGAACGAACGGCTCACCGTGTCGATCTGCCATGCTGTCGAAGAACATCCAGTTCTCTTTCTCGGGCCCATATTTCACGAAGGACACGTAGTGGCTGGTCTCAATGCAGAGAACGGCAAACAGCTCCAGTTTCTCCCGTGGCACCCGCACCCTATCCCGGCCGCCATCCCAAGCGAATTCGTTGGGAACACGCAGCTTGGTCATCAGGTGGCCTCTTCGCTGATAATGGGAGTGAGCCTGAAAGTGAGCGAGGGGGAACGGGTGAGGTTTCCCCACCACCCAGTCAGAGCTGAAGAAGCTTCTTGGATGAGAAGCGAAATGTCTTCAAAGAAAACGCAGAAAGTCCAGTTGCCCCTTGAAAAACAAAGCACCTTTGGGACAAAGGCCTGGCCTGGAGGACTGAGAATCTCCATAGATAACATTTGATCTGATTACAAGATTTGATTACATCTAAACTGAAAAAGACTTGTGACTTCACTGGGCCTGAATAAACTGAAGCTGAAATGTGGTTGATTCATCTTAACAAGACAACCCTCCAACATCTGTCTTCAAATCAACCACAAAAGAATTGCAAGAAAGGAAGATAAAGATGGCCTTTGCAGTTCCCACACTAGAATATTATTGAGAATAATCTCAAACGTGCAGAACAAGATGCTACCGTCTCCTCTTTAAAAAAAATATCTCTAAAGTACTACTAGTAATATTAAACCTGCAGTTAAATATATAAAAAAGATGCGTCTTTAACTCTGCACCATGTAGAGATTGCAACGGCCTCTGTTCATTTCAAGACTTCAGAATTTGGCAAGGAATGTTTAAAGCAGGATTTCTAACCTTGGCAACTTTTAAGATTGGTGGATTTTGACTCCCAGAATTCTGGGAGTCGAAGTCCACCGGTCTTAAAGTTGCCAAAGTTGGATCCCTTGCCCTAAATTATGTCACCTTTGACCAAATCAACTCCACCAAGCAATGGAAGACCAACTTGACAAGGATTTGTTGGGGATTCAAAAGCTGCAGTAACACAGTGGTTAGAGTGCAGTACTGCAGGCTACTTCTGCTGATCACCGGCTGCCTGCCGTTTGGCAGTTCAATTCTCACTGGCTCAAGGTGGACTCAGCCTCCCGTCCTTCCCAGGTGGGTCAAATGAGGACCCTGATTGTTGGGGGCCAGAGGCTGACTCTGTAAACCGCTCAGAGAGGGCTGTAAAAGCATTATGAAGCGGTATATAAGTCTAGGTGCTATTGCTAAGTGGGGAGGAAGGGAGGGAGGGAGGGAGGGCCGTGGTGGCGTTGTGGTGAGAATGCAGTATTATAGGCTGACTCTGCCCACTGCCAGCAATTCAATTCTCACTGGCTCCAGGTTGACTCAGCCTTCCGTCCTTCCGAAGTGGGTCAAATGAGGACCCCGACTGTTGGGGGCCAGAGGCTGACTCTGTAAACTGCTTAGAGGGGGCTGTAAAAGCACTGTGAAGTGCTGTGCTATTTAGTACAAACAAAGCCGACCTGAATGTCCGAATGGCCTGGCCTGGATCCTCCGCAACATTCCTCAAAGCAAAAAAATAAACAAATCACACACCTGACTGCAACACGAGTCACAAAACTGCTTCAGCCCTGTCCCAGCAAACATCTTGTCTTTGAAGCACGACGAGCATTCCTGAGTGGCGATATCTCCGCACACAAAACACTCCCGGGGACCTGAAGTGTGAATGCAACCATCAGCCTCTGGAACATTCTCCCGTTCCCTGCAATTCACAAGAGACCAGGCAGACCCCAGGAACCCGGAGGTCTCTTGGAGGCCCCAGCCAGGAGCGAAGCAGTGCACTGGTCCAAAGCCTAAATCCTAAATCCCTCTGGCTGGGTCAGTGAAAAAGGGAGGCCTCAGAGAATTTCCTTTCAAACCAGAGGCATGTCAAGTCTCCAGTCCTCATCGTGGCAACCACTATCATGATACGGAAATTTTTTTTTATTAGTTTATAATATACTGTAAAATACAAAAATATCAAAGAAAATAGTAGGAAAACAGGGGAGGGAAAAGGGGAGGAAAGGGAAAGTTGGGGGGGTATAGCATTTGTATGAGATTTATATTGTGTGGAGGGGGGGTGAAAAGGGGGAAAATTTGTTTGTACAAAACTCTTTTAATAAAAAAAAAAAAGAAAGGGAAAGGAAAAGGAAAGGAAGGAAAGGAAAAAAGTACAAAACTTGAAGGACACTTTGATTCCCAAAATGGATGAATGGCTGCAAAAGCTGATAAGACTTAGCAGAAATTGACTGCTATGATTTAAAGGGGAAAAAAATCACAATTACTTTTTTTTCTATTTGGAAACCACTTCTGGACTTTGTGCTTGTGGGGAAAAATGAAACTTTTAATTTTGGGCTTTACTGATTAGATAGATTTGTTGTTATAGAAATGATTAGTTTACATTATTATGTAAAAGGTTTGATGCGTCTGTCTGTCTGTCTGTCTGTCTGTCTATCTATTTATCTATCTATCTATCTATCTATCTATCTATCTATCATCTATCTATCTATCATCTATCTATCTATCTATCATCTATCTATCTATCATCTATCTATCTATCTATCTATCTATCTATCTATCATCTATCTATCTATCTATCTATCTATCATCTATCTATCTATCTATCTATCTATCTATCTATCATCTATCTATCCATCTATCTATCTATCTATCTATCTATCTATCATCTATCTATCTATCTATCATCTATCTATCTATCATCTATCTATCTATCTATCATCTATCTATCTATCATCTATCTATCTATCTATCATCTATCTATCTATCTATCTATCATCTATCTATCTATCATCTATCTATCTATCTATCTATCTATCTATCATCTATCTATCTATCTATCTATCTATCATCTATCTATCTATCTATCTATCATCTATCTATCTATCTATCTATCTATCTATCATCTATCTATCTATCTATCTATCATCTATCTATCTATCTATCTATCTATCTATCTATGTATCTATCATCTATCTATCTATCTATCTATCTATCTATCATCTATCTATCTATCATCTATCTATCTATCTATCTATCTATCTATCTATCTATCTATCTATCTATGTATCTATCTATGTATCATCTATCTATCTATCTATCTATCTATCTATCTATCTATCTATCTATCATCTATCTATCTATCTATCATCTATCTATCTATCTATCATCTATCTATCTATCTATCTATCTATCTATCTATCTATGTATCTATCTATCTATGTATCTATCTATCTATGTATCTATCATCTATCTATCTATCTATCTATCTATCTATCTATCTATCTATCTATCTATCTATCATCTATCTATGTATCTATCTTAGATAATTTATATAGCCGCCTACTCGCTTACAACAACTCTAGGTGGCTTACAAGGTACAATGTGGACGCTCCTGTTACCTGACCCTGAGGGTTACCTGACCCTCCTGTTACCTGATCCTGTTTCATGACCCATGGATATCGGACATTTACGACCCAATTCCGAAGCTCCATACCTTCCCTCTTCAGTCATGTGACTGGATTTCAGGGGCTCAGCAACCACCCAGCTTGCAGCTGGGGCCTTACTCCTAGTGGCTATACACCTGTGCAAAGGGTTTAGGGCAGGTGTGTCCAACCTTGGCAACTTTTAACACTTCCTTCTACTTCCCATATAAACCTTGTTAACTCTCGGGAATCTTTTTTCTGCTATGCATTCAAAACAGAGTGTGGTTAATACAAGAAGTCCTCGACTTACAACAATTCATTTAGTGACCATCGAAAATTACAACATCACTGAAAAAAATGACTTATGACTATTCGTTCTTGCAACCATTATAGCACCCCCATGGTCACATGATCAAAGTTCAGACACGGCAACTGGTTCATATTTATGACGGTTGCAGTGTCCCAGGGTCACGCGATCCCCTTTTGTGACCTCCTGACTAGCAAGTCAATGGGGAAGCCGGATTCACTTAGCAACCGGGTGACTAACTTATCAACTGCAGTGATTCGCTTAACAACTGTGGCAAGGACGGTGGTAACATGGGGCAGAACTCACTTAACAAATGTCTCATTTAACAACAGAAATGTTGGGGTCAATTGTGGTTGTAAGTCGAGGACTACCTGTATATAGATAGATAAATGTTTTAGTGTCACTTTTGCATTTTTGGATTCTGCTGCTGCTATTGTATTATTATTCTTATCTTGGGAAGGTGAGATTGTTTGATGGGTGGCATTCCTTCTTTCCAGAATTTCATTTTCATGTGTGCCATTGTGTAGACCGGACAATGACAAGGAAGGTTAGCTTAGCTTATCCTCAGCTTCACGCTGTGTGATGGCATCACTTCCAGAAAACAGTGAGGTGGTTTACGGAGCGTTTTATGCCTCCCCTGCCCGAGGACTTACTGTCCAGCAGCAGGTCGGTGATATCCAGCTCCAAGGAAGGGATGATTTTGCTGAACATTTTGTACTCCTTCCCAAAACGAGGCATTTGGAGAATAAAGCAGGACGGGATCTGGAGGGGAGAAACACAACTGTGATGACCCGGGACAAGGCACAAAGGCCACACAGCCAGCTGAGACTTCAAACTCCCCTCTAATGCTCCAACTTTCCCCCCCAACGCTCCTACAGTCTTGGTAAGTCCCAGAGCAAAGCGCATGCCTACATGCCTGCATGCACGCACAGCAGCCTCTGGCTGCGAGCTTTTCAGCAAAGCAAAGGAAGAGGGAAACGAATCCACAAAGCAGGAAGAAGGCAAGCAGTCCTGTAAACTCCAAATGTCTGTACCCTCACACCAAACTCCACAAATGCAGCCTTTATTCCCAACCAATGACCCTCCTCACAGCGTCTCCTTAAATCTCAGTCCCAGGTGTGCCTTGTGAAGAGGGGCGGGGGGGGGGGTCCCTCCTCCTGAGTCCTTGGGTCGCCTGACAGGTTCTCCACAAATATTGCAGAAACCATGCTGCTTGGGGGAGGTGGGGGGAGGGGGCAGGACTTATGAAAAAGGAGGAAGAGGAGGACTCACCTCCACCAGCTTGAGGTCCGAGGTGAGGAAGGAATGCTCTACCAACTGCTGAACGTTGGGCACCACTAAACTCTCCTGCTTGTCCATGAATATCTGGTAACAGTAACACTCCTGTTCTTTCAACCTTCCCGACCTGAAATCAGAACCGGCCTGCTGAGCCACTGACTCTGGCCCGACCCCGAAAAAGGAACCAGCGGAAATTTGGAAGCTTCAACTACCCAGAGATAAGTTGCAGCCAGCACACACTTTCCTTTTTCAATCGAGAAGTGCCAGCCGTGGTGGGAGGGCAACCTGGAGAAGATACTCCCTCCCTCCTGAGCAGGGGTGGGTTCCTGCCAGCGTCGCTACCGGTTCTCTTCAGGCATGTGCCGGGCCTGCCCTGCGTGCACAGTTTGATGTAGATTGTTCTGCGCATGCGCGAAGAACAAGAAAAAGTAGTAAAAAAATTGCCGGCAATGGTAGCAGCAACCGGGGAACCGGTTGGGGGGCGTGGCCATCCTGGGTCGCTGCCGGTTCTGTGATCCAGGCAGAATTACCACTACTGGTTCACCCAAACTGGTGCAAACTGGTAGGAACCCACCTCTGCTCCTGAGCCAGCGTGGGGTTTATCTACCCCGCCTCTTTCCAAAATGGAACGTGGGGAAACCTGAACTTCCGGGTTTCAGCTTATTTATCGGCTCCTTGAGGTTTTAAATTACCACCAATAGGTCACACTGGAAAAATCAGAGGATTAATTCCCAAGTGTTTGTGGAAACTTTCTGTCCTCCAGGTCAGAGTTGACCCCAAAGTGTTTTTTTTCAAGAGGCAAATGGACTTTCTGTTTTTTCTTTGAA
Source organism: Natrix helvetica (assembly GCF_964273705.1). NCBI lineage: Eukaryota > Metazoa > Chordata > Lepidosauria > Squamata > Natricidae > Natrix > Natrix helvetica. The sequence continues at coordinate 170,389,223 of NC_138550.1, read as the reverse complement.
GACGTTTCGCTTCTCATCCAAGAAGCTTCTTCAGCTCTGGCTGGATGGTGGGGGACATTTTCAAAAAAAAACCAAGAAAGTCTGTTTGCCTCCTGAAAAAAACACCTTTGGGACAACCATGACAACCGAAAACGTTTGCCATGGCTACACTAGACCGTATCTCAAAGGTGACGGAGTCCCTTCCGACGCTATTCCTCCCCCCTTCACAACAGCCCAAGTGAGGATGGAAGGGTGACGCCAGGAACTTACTGCAGTTTCAAGAGTGGCTCCAGTCCAAGAATGCGATGCATGATCAGATTCAGAAACTCTTCGGGGTCTGAAAGAGCAGAGGGCACCCCAGGTCAGACGCAGGCCCATAGGACGCCTCCCACTTCCTCCCTCCCTCCCTCCCTCCCTCCATGGAGAACAATCGCTGCTGCAGACACAACCACAAATCCTTCTCCGAATAAGCCCTCGCCCCACGGAATCTCCCTTCTGCTCTGCTGGCCAGGTAAGATCGCCCAGTGGTGATTTAATGACAAATGAAAGGATCACAAAAGAAAGGCTGAATGACAGAGTTGGGATGGACCTTGGTGGTCTTCTAGTCCAACCTCCTGCTCAGGCAGGAGACCCTATGTCATTCCAGACAAATGGGTGTCCAATCTCTTCTTGAAAGCCTCCAGGGATGAAGCCTTTCAGCATTGGAATCTACTCGGTAATCTCTACCTCCGGCTCCATCCCTCCAATGGAAATCACAGCCAGCGATCCTGGGAATCCAGGCCCACCTTCATTTCCCCAATTTTGAAATCAGAATCTCGCAATTTCAAATCGAGAGAGAGAGAGAAAGGCACCTTTTTCCGAAGTAGCAAAACTGGAAGACTGTCCCTTTTCGGTCAGCTGATACCGAAGATCCATCACACTTTTGGCAGCAACAAAGCCATTCCTGTTTAAGATCCAGGCAAAAAGAGACATCTCAAGACACACTCAAAAACTAGATTGTTGGGGCCCCCGATCTGCACCTGGGTCTCCAAAGTCCCAGTTCTTTGCATTCTGAGCCTACAAAATTGGGCTCAATTTATCCTGCTTTCAAAGGTGAAGGAAAAGAAACATGCAGCTATGTCATGGCTTCAGTTCAGGCCACTCAAACCCATGCCAGGCCTGGTCCAACTGCTACAGTTATCGACTTACGACCATAATGGAGCCTGGAATTCCCGTTGTATATTGTGACGGTCATAAATCAAGACACACAAGTGGCCGATCCGATTTTATGATGTATTATTAAACACACCAATTGGCACTATTTTTGTCCCAATTGGTGTGTTTGGCTAGAAACTGGAAGTAAATACCTGTTTCTAGCCAAAAAAATACAGGCAGTCCTTGGATTACAACAACTGAGCCCAAAATTTATGTTGTTAAGTGAACCTTCATTATGAGTTTGGCCCCATCTTATGACCTTTCTTGCCATAGTTGTTAAATGAATCACTGCAATTGGTAGGTTAGTAACTTGATTGTTAAGTGAATCTGGCTTCCCCATTGACTTGGCTTGTCAGAAGGTCGCAAAAAAGGATCAGGTGACCTTGGGACACAGCAACGGTCGTAAGCATGAACCAGTTGCCAAGTGTCTGAATTTTGATCACGGGGGTGCTGGAAAGGTTGTTAAAGTGTAAAAAATGGTCATAAGTCACTTTTTAAAGTGCCATTGTCACTTTGAACAGTCACTAAATGAACTGTTGTAAGTCGAGGAATATCTATTGTATTGGAAAAGTGAGGTCATGGGACTGTGGGACACGGCAAACATCTGCAAATGAGGGCCAGTTGTGCAGCACCCAAAACCCGGAGACCTTGGGGAAGTGGCGGCCATTGGCACTGTGAGTCTAGGCTGTAAGTACCTTTGGGAGAACCACTGGTAAGTACAAATGGTCCTTAAGTCTTCAGTCATAAATCCATTGTATTTCCCAAGGCACCTTTTAGAACTCCTCTCCCAGATGTGGAAGTGAGCTTTTGTCTATGGAGATTCTCATTCCTCCAGGTGATGGTCGTCCCAAAGGTGCTTTTTTTTTCCCAAGAGGCAACTGGACTTTCTGGTTTTCCTTTGAAGACGTTTTGCTTCTCATCCCAGAAGCTTCTTCAGTTCTGTAAGATAATGAGATTCTCCAGAGCAGAAGAAGCTTCTTGGATGAGAAGCGAAACGTCTTCAAAGGAAAACCAGAAAGTCCAGTTGCTTCTTGAAAAAAAAGCACTTTTTGGACAATTGAGCTTCTGGTGCCTATTTTAAAATAAATGTTTTTTCCAGAATCTACCAGGAAGGCCCTTTTTACAAAGACAGCAGTGGAAGCCACAAACACTACACATCTATGTTCCCTCTAAGGTGCGCGGCTGCGCGGCCGCGCACATGGCAAGTAAATACCGCACAGCAGTTTCCCACTGCCACACAGTGTCATTTGCCGGACACGGACTGCAGTCTCTGCACTCTGCAGAACAGCCGCGGAATCGCAAACGAAACCCCCTCCAGCTAAACAGGAGTCTTGACAACATTTTTTAAAAAAGTTTGGGTGGAATTGGTGCAATTTATTATGCGGCTGCATGTGGGTGGCATCTCCTGATTCTCCGTGCTTCGGACCTGTCAACAAAGCCTTTCCCCATCCTGCGCCAGGTACTTGCTTGCGTGCAAGCCGACGCCCCAAACAGGGCTGGGTATGGTCGGCTCCTCCCTGCCTTTCCTTCCCTTTTTATGTCCTGTCTTGGACGTGCGGGCGGGCACGCGCATACTGTGGACTCGCCTGCTTAGACGCCGAGGTTGCTCCGTGCTTAGCTGCGTGCGTATCTCCTCCTGGTTTTTTTCCTCCCTCTTACGTACCCCCTTGGTGCAGCAGGCTAACGCCGGCCCAAAGGAGTGGGGCGGACGGCATGGTACAACTGGGTAAATTATAAAACACAGATTTTAATCCTATTTAATTTTTAATGCTATCAAATTTAGCTATAAAGTGGCCTTACCTACTCCCCCCCCCCCCCCCGGGCCTGCTAAATTCTGGCCTGGATTTCCTATTGTGCAATTTGTGTCATGGACTTAATCATTTTAAATTCCATTAAATGCCACTACACATCCTTTCTGCCAAGAGATCAGAAAAAACAATGCTCTAATCTTCTGATATTTAAATGATTTATAATGTTGTTTAGATATATAATTTGGATTACATTTGAAAGCTCTGCATTGGATTAAATACTACAGAATACAATCCTACAGCAGTTCTTCTTCCTTTTTTGGTTTTAGAAAAGGATACTTCCCTTTTTAGCCAGGCTTTTTGAATTAGTTTATGGTGATGTTAACACCAGTTTTTAAGTAGATTTCAATTTTTTAAAAAAATCTGTTAGCTGCTTTGAATGCCTTGGAGATGAAAAGATGGCGTACAAAACTGAAATAATAAAAAATTAGTACATTCATTTTGAAAAATAAATGCAATACTTGATTAATTTCATATCTTCATTCAAAATAGATTTGGCAAGGGGGAGAGTTTCATGATAAATTATTTTATTACATTTATATTGCATTTATATATTATATTTATTACATTTATACTCCACATTATATATTTGTATTGTTATTTTAGTGTTTATTGTCAATTTTGATTGATATTATATTGATATATCAATACTGACTTTAGTCATACTAAATAACAATGACTGCTATTATTTATTAGCATTAAATATTTACAGTTTTTAATAGTGACTGAGTCATATTTTAGAATAATAGGATTATCTTTTAATAGGATAATTGGCAAAATCTAATTCAGGTGTGATGGGTTGCATTCCAAGGGAATGTGAGAGGACAGGTTGCCTGCAAAATGCCAGGGCCCAGGCTGTTGGTGCCATGTCTCTCTCTAGTCAGACTAACAATGTAAAAGCTGAGCAGAGAGGCTTTTTTTTTCAGTGTGAGCAGAAAAGTATAGTGTTTGAGCGGCACATTTTCATGCCTGGCATTTATCAGGCTGAAACCTCGCTCGCAATTGGAGCTTGACGCTTGGAACGTTGCGCAAATATCCAGCAGACGCGACAGCAGTTCAAACTGTTGCTCTCTTAGGTGCTCAGGCATGAAAATGTTCCACTCAAACACTATACTTTTCCGCTCACACTGAAAAAAAATTAGAGGGAACATTGCTACACATGTCAGAATGCAGGCGCTTCTCAACTTACAACGGTTAATTTAGTGACCGTTACAACAGCGCTGAAAAAGTGACATGACCATTTTTCATGCTTCCAGCATTCCCCTGGTTGCATGACCAAAATTCACGCAACTGACTTACATTTATGACGGTCGCAGCATCCTTGGGTGCGACCTTCTGACAAGCAAAGTCAACGGGGAAGACAAGTTCACCCAACAACCATTGGGTTAACAACTGCAGTGATTCACTTAATAGCTGTGGAAGGAAAGGGTTGTAAAATGCGGCAAAACTGACTTTAAAAATGTCTCGCTTAGGTCTTCTAGGAGAACGCCCTGCTTAGGCAGGAAACCCTATACCATTTCAGACAAATCGCTGTGCAGTCTCTTCTTTAAAAACTTCCAGTGTTGGAGCATTCACAACTTCTGGAGGCAAGCGGTTCCACTGGTTAATTGTTCTAACTGCCAGGAAATTTCTCCTTAGTTCTAAGTTGCTTCTCTCCTTGATTAGTTTCCACCCATTGCTTCTTGTTCTGTCCTCAGGTGCCTTGGAGAATAGCTTGACTCCCTCTTCTTTGTGGCAACCCCTGAGATATTGGAAGACTGCAATCATGTCTCCCCTGGTCCTTCTTTCCATTAAACTAGACATACCCAGTTCCTGCAACCGTTCTTCATATGTTTTAGCCTCCAGTCCCCTGTCCATCAGAGGGTTTCTAAAACAATTGATCAGAGGGCCCAGAGAGCCACTTACTGCCTCAGAGGGTTGACGATCTTGTCCCGGAGGATCTCTTGAATGCGCCCATCAGCAGGCAGAGGGGGCTTATATAGCATGGAATCCAGGACCGAGGTGCAGGAGAAGAGGCTGTGGCAAGAGAGGATGTGCCAGTCAGTCCAACGCATCAGGGTGGAGGGCAGAGAGATTTAGAGAGAACGAGACGGAGGGGAGGGAAAGCAAGGATATCAACAAGCAGTGTTCCAAAGGAGGTACCTTCACCTGCAGGGTGAAGGAAGCTGGTAGGGCTGCCAACCTGAATAGGGCAGCGTCCATGTAGCAGGAGTTACAATGGCCTTGGATCCCTCTCATCCGCCCTCGGAGGACACTCACGGCTACCTCGTCTCTCAGGGGTGGGGAGTTGCTCAGAACAGACAGACTGTCCACGTCACCTGAAACAGAGGATTCTCTATTTTAATAACGAGGATGATAATGAGGAGGAGGATGATAATGAGGAGGAGGAGAGGAAGAAGAGGAGAGGAGGAGGAGGAGGAGGAGGAGGAGGAGGAGGAGGAGGAGGAGGAAGAAGAAGAAGAAGAAGAAGAAGAGGAGGAGGAGGAGAAGGGGAAAGAAGAAGAGGAGGAGGAAGAAGAGGAGGAGGAGGAAGTAGAATAAGAAGAGGAGAAGAGGAAGATGAAGAGGAGGAGGAGGAAGAAGAAAAGGAGGAAGAAGAGGAGGAGAAGGGGGAAGAAGAGGAGGAGGAAGAAGAAGAGGAGGAGGAGGAAGTAGAAGAGGAGAAGAGGAAGACGAAGAGGAGGAGGAGGAAGAAGAGGAGGAAGAAGAGAAGGGGGAAGAAGAGGAGGAGGAAGTAGAAGAAGAAGAGGAGAAGAGGAGGAGGAGGAAGAAGAAGAAGAAGAAGAGGAGAAGGAGAAGACGAAGAGGAGGAGGAGACGATGAAGACGAAGAGGAGGAAGAGGAAGAAGAAGAGGAGGAGGAGGAAGAGGAAGAAGTTGTTCTTGAAAATGAGCAAGTCAAGATCCTATGGGACTTTCGGATTCAAACAGACAGACCTCTGGCCCACAACACACCTTACAGCGCTATTATAGAAAAGAAAAAAATATTTAGTTCATTGATATTGCAACACCAGGTGATGCACGAATTGGAGAGAAAAAGCTAGAAAAAAATAATGAAATATTGCAATCTGCAAACTGAAGTCGAGCGATTGTGGAGGAAGAAATCAGTGGTTGTACCAATAGTAATGGGGGACCTTGGAGCAATTCCCAAAGGGCTGCCTAGATGCATGGAAATTTTGAACTTATCAGACCTTTGCAAAAAAACCATCTTATTCAGAACTGCCTATATACTCAGGCGTTACCTTAACGGCTCTTAGGTCCTTGGCTAGGTCCTGGACTGTTAAGTTTTTACCAGTTCTAGACTGGGAATCGTATTGAAGATTAAATCTTAAATAATAATTCAATGACGAAATCCTCACTGGTCAATTGCCAGCAGCTTACATCCTGCGATGAGACTTTGAACTTCATCAGACAACAACCTCTGGCCATCCCAGGTCTTTTGGAAGGGGCCAAAAAACACCAAATCGAGTCTAAAATCTGGCTGATTGTGCGACAAACCTTTCTATTCCCACCTTAAGCATGAAATCTGGCTGGGCGACTTTGGGTCAATCACGAGGAAACCGTGAGTTCTGCGTTAAGCATGAAAGCTGGGTGATTTGGGGCCAGTCCCCCCCTCTCAGCCTAACCCACCTCATAGGGCTGTTGTTGAGAGGGAACAGGAGGAAGAAGCAGTGGTAGGTAAGTTTGTTGCCTTGAATTACTTACAAATAAATATATAAACTCATTTTCTTGTCCTGACCAAGGGTTCAAACGGATGCCCATTGAGGATTCTAGGGACTCAATATGCAGCCACTGCAGGGAAGGGACTTACTGAATTTGGAAGGCTCCTGGAACAGGCGCTGGTTTCCCTGGAAACGTGAATCTGGTTGGCACGACTCCAGGCGCACAAAAAGGGCCCGATGGGGAGGGCAGTTAAAATAGCGCACACCTTGCCACTCCCCGTCGGAAAGACCGTTATTCTCTTCATCCTGTCAGGGAGGATAACAGGACGCTATTACAGGTAGTCCTCGACTTGCGACCACAATTGTGCCCAACATTTCTGTTGCTAAGCAAGACATTTGTTGAGTGAGTTTTCCCCTCGTTTACGACCTTTCTTGCCACAGTGGTTAATTATGGCAGTTGTTAAGTTAGTAACACGTTTGTTAAGTGAACCTGGCTTCCCCGCTGACTTTCCTTGTCAGAAGGTCACAAAAGGGGACGACGTGACCCCGGGACACAGCGACTGTCAGAAATCTGACTCAATTGCCAAATGCCCGAATTTTGATCACGTGAGCACAGGGAAGTGCAACAGTCGCCTGAGAAATGGTCACTTAGTCCAGTGCTGTTCAACCTTTGAGTGGATAGTAAACAAAGTCTTGTAAGTTGTAAGATTACCTGTATTTGATCATTTCAGTCATGATCAATTACTGGATTCAATAATTCACTAAGAGTTTTTTACACACTTATATAATTGTATACATAGATATGTATAATGTATTATATAGGGTTGCCTTGTGGCATCCTCCTGCCCAAGAGGACATTATTTATTGTGCCTTGAGTCTGACAAGTCACTCGGTCTGTATGTCTGTCTAGCTAAACACACACCCATATATAAATAGTGTGTGCCTACATATATATATATACGTATACACACAAACATACACACATACATGTACTGAGTCTACGTACAGTATAGACATCTCTCTCTCTCTCTCTCTCTCTCTCTCTCTCTATATATATATATATATATATATATATATGTATGTATGTATGTATGTATATACACACACACACAGAGTATATGTGTGTGTACATATATATATACACACACTATATGTGTACACATACATACATACATATACAAACACTGTGTGTGTGTGTGTGTGTGTGTGTATTTTATATATATGTGTGTGTGCATTTGTTTGTACACACACACACAGACACACACGGCACAATAAATAATGGAAGCTCCCTCACTATCACCTCCTGGGCAAGAGGAAGCCCCAAGGCAAGACCCCACCAAAGATTTGGGCCAACCCTTCCCACTGTGACCTTTGATCAGGAGGCTTCAAATGCCTGCTGGCTCCGGAAAGATCCACGGGAGACACTCCACTGGGAGCAGCCATCCATTCCATCTCCACAGGCTCCGGCACCAGTGGGAGCAGCTGCTGGGGATGAAGGCAGTTTCTATTCTGCAGGCACCTGCAGGTCTAGCTTTGTGCTCTGGCTCCTGATCAGGCTACAAGCTGAAAAGTTCACATCAGAGAGAGGGGGGGGGGGAGGGGAGAAAGGCGCAGGGACACAGTACAAAGGGTGGGTGATGGGTGCTTACCAACTCAATTCCAGCCACCCTTTGCTGGGTATTAGGGAGGGAGCCAATCCAACGGATCGTCCCTGTGACAGCCCGTCCCTTGTCTAGGTTGATCTGCACCATAGAGTTGACTCCCAGAGAGCCGGCCTTCTCTTCCAAATTATCTGAACTTTCGCTTCTCTTACGCTTGAAATATTCCTGGAGCCCACAATCCGGGTCTGTATCAAAGACAGAAAAGTGAGGCCTGTCTGTTTATTTCTGCTGAGCCCTTTCATTCTGATCTGATGACCTTTTGCTTTCCTCGTTGCTAAAGGCCCAGGTAAGAATAGGTGTGACATCCTGCTCTTCTATATTTGACTTCAGGTAGTCCTCCACCTACGACACAATCGAGCCCCAAATTTCTCGTTAAGTGAGGCACTGGCTAAGTGAGTTTTGCCTCATTTTATGACCTTTCTTGCCTCGGTTGTTAAGTGAATAACCACGGTTGATAAGTTAGTCGCATGGTTGTTAAAGGAATTCAGCTTTCCCATTGATTTTGCTTGTCCAAAGGTCGGAAAAGGTCAGGGATCGCCTGACCTTGGGACACAGCAATGGTCGTAAGTATGAGTCAGTTGCCGAGCATCTGATTTATTGATCATGGGGATGCTGCAACAGTCGTAAGTGTGAAAAATGGTCGTACGTCACTTTTTTCAGTGCTGTTGTATCTTCAAACAGTCACTAAACAAATGGTTGTAACTTGAGGACTACTTATGTACTTGTTTTTCAGTCCCCCTCCAAAATCAGGACAATAAAAACTCCAGGTTGTCCAAAAAGCCATTTACCTAAGGAGAGCACTTCCTCCTTCACCACCGAATCCAGAGGGATCTCTCGGAAAACGTCTGTCGAGCCCTCTTCCTCCTAAAATAGAAGGAAAACTTAACAGGATTTTAAGACCTAAATGTGAGGGATGGGTGTGGATGGAGCGAGTCTTCTCCTTTCTTCCCACATATAACAGGTGTTGGAATTCAATCAATCAGAAGAGAGCCAGAAGGGACCCTGGAGGTCTTCTAGTCCAACCCCCTGCTCAAGCAAGAGACCCTATGCCATTTCAATCAGAATAGAGGTGGATTGTACAAAAGCATCCTTCACCCGCCCAGAGTCTTCTGAACCGCAAGATGAGAAACACATTTGATAAATAGTTCATTTTGATGTCCCAAATGTCTTTTTTTCTAATCCTACCTTTCCTCCTATCTTTCCCAATGCCTGTTCTGTTCCATTTCTTTCTGCTCTTAAGTAGGCACCTGTCTGGGTCTGCCCCGTGTTCTTTGTCCTTCTCTTTTTTTACATGCCTTGCACGGTATGGAATCCCAAGACCTTTCTCTCCAGGTGAGCAAGCCACTTCATTTGCTGTTTTCAGTATGTGCCTCCAGATTGGTTCTACACCAATTCTTTCTCTTATGATCTCATTCCTGATTTTATCTTTTCTGGTCACTCCAGCAGCATTCCTCAAAGATCTCCTTTCCATGGTGACTTAACTTTTGTTTATGCTTTATTGTAAGCGTCCATGCTTGGCACAGGTAGCGTATGTCCCCTGCAGAGACATCGGACTCCCGCAAGCAAATTAGTTTCCAATTGCCTTCTACCTTCCTCAAAGCAAGTATGACAAGCTTTTACAAAACTTTATTTCCTTCCCCGTCTAAGAAGCAGAGGAACAAATGGGTTTAAGAGAGGGGAAGTTTTCTGAAAGAGAGCACTGTGTCACATTTCTCTCTCAAAATAAGGCGGCCATTATTGCTTGTAACTGTTCCCAGAGCTATCTGGTTATCCAGGTGATGCATAAACAGAAAGAATCATACGGACCCCAACCTCCGACAATGCAGCCATCTCAGTGTGTGTGTGTGTGTTTAGAGGATTTATATGGCCATCACTCACTCTCAGTGACTCTGGGTAGCTTACAAACAATCAGGACAACTCCCCCAAATTGTGTTAGGACTACAGCTCCCACAATTCTCAGCAACCCAGCCAATACAGAAGAGGCTGCTTTACATCGCTGCCACTTATCACAAAGGGTGACATGATAGCAGCTTGCAAGTACTTGAGGGGCTGCCACAGAGAAGAGGGAGTCAGTCACCTTATTCTCCAAAGCACTTGAGGGCAGGACAAGAAGTAAAGGGTGGAAGATAATTAAAGAGAGATCCTACCTAGAACTAAGGAGACACTTCCTGACAGTGAGAACAATCAACTAGTGGAACGGCTTGCCTTTTAGAAATTGTGGGTGTTCCATCACTCGAGGTTTTCAGGAAGAGACTGGACAGCCATTTGTCTGACATGGCTCTAGGATCTCCTGCTTGAGCAGGGGGGCTGCTCTAGAAGACCTCCAAGGTCCCTTCCAATCCTATTATTGTAGGAGATGACCAGACCAAGGGAGGGAGGGATCAAACACATCATCAGTTTAGAGTCTCTTCATACCCACAAGAGATCTAAGTCCAGCCTTCCTTGAATTCTGTTGACTATTATCTACTACCAATTTGCTTTGGATTCTTGTTTAGAGGTAGCATGAAATAAACTTCTGTTAATTTTGGACCTAACTTTACCTCCCAATTCTTGCCCCTGACAATTATTCTTTGTTTTATGTTCTAAGGCTTATGAAGCAGCTTTCCAGAGGTTCAAACAGAGACTTTGCTTATTCTGATGCTCTACAATATTCAATCATTAAGTATTTGACTGGGGAAGTTGCCCATTTAGAATGTCGTTCTACTTCCCCAGTTAAAAGCTGCCAGGGGACCATCTAAGCTGCTGTCCCATCCTTTAACATGGAAGCATCAACATTTGGACCACCTCTCTGCCCATTGCAGAGTTGGGGTGTTGTTGTGGGGGAAAGAGAAAGAGTGCCATTTTTTTATGGAGATTCTCAATCTTCCAAGTCATGGTTGTCCCAAAAATGGTTTTCAAAAGGCAACTGGACTTTGTTTTTCTTTTAAGATTAAGTGTGATTGTTTATTTGAGGATGTTTCATTACCCAAATAGGTAATATCATCAATGCTGGTGAGCGTGGGGTTTGCTCTGTTTATATACAGTAGCCTCTCCTGGCAGTGTTGGTGGGGATATGGTTTTCTACTTGTTAATTCCTTGATAAGGGTATTGTTTTCTGCTAGAATTGTCTAGTATCAATCCCTGCTTATCTGGCAGTTGGTTGCTGGAGAGGATGTGTTCTGGTCTTGTTGCTTCCTTCTCAGCTTTTTCTTCGTCCCTTTTGAATGGTGTGTAAATAAGGTTTATTTCTGTGGGTCTACTGATGGAGGATTTGTCAGCATGCCAAACTTCCAGGAATTCCTTAGGAACAACCAAGGAGAAAATCATATCTCAGCATACCCCTCCACCAAGACTGGTGGGTGGACTGCTGTCTTTAAATATAGAGCAAACCCCACACCAAGGATTTCGAAACCAAGGTGAGCTTGAAATCAAAGGAGCTGCCTTGAGCACTGAGAATACATCATTTTGGGAAACCAAAAGCTAAATAACAGACTGAATTAATTGCTGACATTTTTCTGTGGAGTCCTTGGTCTCTGAGCTTATTTATGCTTGCAGACATTTCCCCAAAGGCGCTTTTGGCAACTGGACTTTCTTGCTTATTTCTTCTTCTTTGAAGACATTTTGTTTCTCATGCAAGAACTGAAGAACTGAATTGAAAAAGCTTCTTGGATGAGAAGCAAAACGTTTTCAAAAAGAAAAAGAAAAGCCCAGTTGCCTTTTGAAAAGCACTTTTGAGACGAGAGGAAAAAAAGCAAATAAAACCGACCAATAAATTTCAGGAATTGATTTTCTCTTTGAGACCTCCTTACCGAACATACTTTCACCATCCACTCATTCCCCTTCTGATACACTTCCAGGACTATCCCTCGTGTGAAGGCATCGTCTAGATAAAAGCCAACAGGGTCGCCCATTTTCACTGGCACAATTCCATCAGCTGTCTGCCTTTTCTCCTCCACCTGGTCGGTCTCTAACGCTGGCAGAAACTGCAGCTTGTTGAACGGTAGGAAAAGGCCGCACTTGGGTTTACACTTGAAGTATTCTGCCCCATGGTAGGTGCCAGCACAGTGGCCTCTGCCTTCACCATCACCCTGGAGAAATAACAGACAGAGGTCATGACTGAGAGGTCTCCACAGCACAGCCTTAGCCCAGGGGTGCCCAACCTTAGCAGCTGTAAGATTTGTGGGCTTCAACTCCCAGAATTCCCCAGCCTATCCACAGGATATCTAGTTAGGGTTAAAGCAAGTCAACACTCTTTCCCCAAGGGGATAACATCTCTTAGATTTGGGGCAGAGGTTGTATTTTTCTGAGTGCATAGCACTAATTCGGTATTTCACTAAACAAATTGTTGTAAGTCGAGGACTATCTCTATTTTAAATTTCCATCCTTCCAAAACGGAAAAATTTTCTATTCATGCTTAAGTTAAAAACTCACCACATAACCTGGTTATCAGGAAACAGGTCTGCATACAACAGGTGTAAACTGACTACATGTAGTCCTCCATTTACAACCACAATTGAGGTCAACATTTTTGTTGTTAAGTGAGACATTTGTTAAGTGAATTTTACCCCATGTTACGACTTTACTTGCCATAGTTGTTAAGTGAATTCCTGCATTTGATAAATTAGTCACATGGTTGCTAAGTGAATTTGGCTTCCCCGTTGACCTTGTGGGTCAGAAGGTCACAAAAGAGAATCATGTGACCGAGGGACACTGCAACCGTCATAAGTATGAGTCAGGTAAATTTTGATCACATGACCATGGGGAAGTTGCAAAGGTCCCAACTGTGAAAAACGGTCCTCCGTCACATTTTTCAGTGCCACGCTGTAACTTTGAAAGGTTACCAAACGGACTGTCGTATGTCGAGCACCACCTGTACTCTGTCACAGTCTGTCACAAAAATAATAGCCCCTTTTAAAATCCGTCTTACCCGCAATTCCACTCCAAAGTAAATTGGATAGATCCCTGATGATAAAGGGCTCGTATGAAGTTTCCCAATGTAGCGGATGGTAGCGGGGAAAAACTGATCATCCAGATCGACCAAGACCTGCTGACCTTCTTCAGCCATCATGGCGGCATCTAGAACCTGCCTGTCTAGAAAACAGTTCAAGCGTTCCCGAGCGTTGTTGATGGCCAGAAGGAAGTCAGCCATCTTCTCATTCACCGGCTGCAGGCTTTCCACGTCCAGAGTAGCCACGGAACCATCCTGTTCCATGATAAACCGCCACAAGCGAGTAGACATTCTGCTAATGTGCTGCAGGTATGTCTGTTCTCTCAGATAACACATACTCCCTGCGTGGAAAAGCTTGCTGCCATAATGGTAGTTTTCAGTCAAGATATAATACATATTTCTGTCCAATTCTGCAGGCTGGTAAGACGGGGGTGTGACGGGGGTGTCCATCTTATGAATTTTTCCGTCCTAAAATAAACAAATTTAAGATCAGTCTCTGACCAAATTTATTTTTTTCAGATACAAAAATAGCCTCATCCAAATATACACTGAAACTGAAACTGCTAGAGAAGATAAGCCAGCATGTGCGACCCTGATCTCTAAGGATCAGTTATTTATTTAGAGCGAGGACGATGAAATTCATTTGAAAGCCATCCAAAGCATCTTCTCAGAACGATGGTGCCACAGAAATCTTGTAGGACCTGTTTTCATGGCATGGTAGAGATGTCCCAAAGTTTACAGCTCAGCTAGATTTGCTATGCAATATAGTTATACCCGGAACAACAATGGAAGGAGCATAGCGGCATTCTGTACAGCAGAGATGTCAATATCCAAGCGATTTTGGTGACATGCAGACAACAATATGTATGTATACAGGTAGTCCTTGACTTACAACAATTCATATAGTGACCATTCAAAATTACAATGCCCTGAAAAAGTGACTTATGACTATTTTTCACAATTAAAAATGTTGCGGTATTCCCATAATCATGTGATTAAATCTCGGAGGCTTGGCAACTGACTCATATTTATGACAGGTGCAACATCCCAGGGGCATGTGATTGCCTATTGTGGGGGGGGGGGAGAGGGAGAATGTGAGGGACGGGGAGTGGGTAGAATGAGAGGGAGGGGGAGAGAGGGAGGGAGGGAGAGAAGGAGAACGGGAAGGAGGGAGGGGAGAATGAGAGGGAGGGAGGATAGAGGGGGAGAGGGAAGAACGAGAGGGAGGGGAGGATAATGGGAGGGAGGAAGGGAGGGGAGAACAGGAGGGAGGGGGAGGGAGAAGGGAGGGGAGAACAGGAGGGAGGGGGAGGGAGAAGGGAGGGGGAGGAGGGATGGAGGGAGAGAGAGGGTGGAGGGATGGGGAGAGAATGAGAGGGGGAGAGGGGGAGAGGGAGAGAACAGGAGGGAGGAAGAGAGAGAGAGGGGAGAACGGGAGGGAGGGGGGAGGGAGAAGGGAGGGGGAGGAGCTGAGGAATGGAGGGAGAGAGGGGGGATGGAGGGGGAGAAAACAAGAGGGGGGAGAGGGAGGGGAGGAGAATGGGAAGGAGGGAGGGAGGGAAGAACAGGAGAGAGGGGGAGGGAGAAGGGAGGGGGAGGAGGAATGGATGGCGAGGGGGGAGGGAGGGGGAGAGAACGAGAGGGGGAGAGGGAGAGAGGGGGAGAACAGGAGGAAGAGAGGGAGAGGAGAATGGGAGGGAGGGGGAATGGGGAAGGGAGGGGGAAGGGATGGGTGGGAGAGAGCAGGGGGAGGGAGGGGGAGTGAACGAGAGGGGGGAGAGGGAGGGGAGAATGAGAATGAGAGGAAGAGAGGGAGGGGAGAACAGGAGGGAGGGGGGAGAAGGACGGGAGAGAAGGAGAAATGGAGGGAGAGAGGGGGAGGGAGGGGGAGAGAACGAGAGGGGGGAGAGAGGGGAGAGAACGGAAAGGAGGGAGGGAGAAAAGCGAAATGAAAAAGCATCTTTAGGAGGGAAAGATATTCATTATTGAGATGCGTATTTCAGAAGACCAGAATTGTGCAAGCCTTGGGATTTCCCAATACTAAATGAAAGTGAAAGCTGAACGTTCAAGAAGCGGGATGGGAAGACTATCCGGTTGACGCTTTTGAAGAAAACTCCGGAGAAGACGACCATGGGCAGCCAAGAAAACAAACCGCCACCAACTGAAGGGAGTCTCCATAGCTCAGGGCTCCTTGGTGCTCTCTGGGCTCGGTTGTTTTCTTCCAGATCTCTCATTACCCAGCTAGGTATCATCATCCGGGCTTAGGGACAAATCATTTGAATGAAAAGTCTACTTAACGCCATTGGTAAGGCTAACTTTTAAGGCATACGGGTGGTCCTCGACTTAGTGACCGTCTTTTTTTACAGCCTTTTTTCCCACTGCAGCATCCCTGTGGACATGTGATTTACATTTGGATGCTTGCCAACTGATCAGTGTCCTGGGCTCACATGATCCATTTTTTGTGACCTTCTGACGAGGGAAGCCCATGAAGGAAGCCAGATTTGCTTACCGACCATGCTCCTAACTTAAGCACCGCAATGATTCACTTAACAACAGTGGCAGGAAAAGTCATAAAACGGCTCACTGGCCCAGCCACATCAATCCTGGGCTCAATGGTGGCCTTAAGTCGAGGACTGCCCGTATAAATCAACCCATATAGAGGATATTATAGGCCTGGCTAAGAGGACGCAGAGCCGGGCTTGAAGGGCAACCAGCCGCCAGTGACAGCGCACAGCTGGAAGACCCGAAGGGCCTGTTTAGCGACGGATCTGAGGGAGAAAATCTACCTCGGAGGCCGCCGGGAGTCAAAGGCTGCCTGAAGGCAGGTAACCGACGCCGGGAGAGGGGAAATCCACACCGGTCGAGGTTCCCCTCAGCCGCTCCCGGGGCCTTCTCCGCAGCCTTTCGTCGCCCGGTTTCGGCCTTCTCCCAGCGGCGGAAAGGAGCCAGCGGGGCAACGGCAGCTCCGGGGCCGACCCGTCCACGGGACTGGGGGCTCCTCGGCTCCCTTCGGGGATGGGGACGGAGCGAAAGGCCGGCCCGGTTCAGCCCCGCCACCGGTCGGTCGGTCGGTCGGTCGGTCGCCCGTCGGAAAGAGCAGAAGGCGTTTCTGAGGGAAACTCTGAGGAAACGACGCTACCCTCAGTCGGCCGGGCGACGGGCATGACGTCACCCGCCGGACAGCCAATGGGCAACCGGAACGACAAACGAGGGCGCCCCCCGCCGAGGGGCTCGCCCAATCAGCGACGGGTTGGAAGGGAGGGGGAAGATGAGGACAGACAAGAGTTTTATTTTCTCTCTCTCATTTCCCTTGATGGACTCCAAGGCTCGCCCAATCAGCGACGGGATAGAATGGGGGCGGGAGCAGAGGGCAGGCGGAGAGCTTTATTTTCCCTCCCATTCCCTTTAATGGACCCCACATCTGGCCAATTGGAAGCGCCAGCCGAGGTGGGCGGGGCGGGGGAAAACCCCTTCACGTGGCTCCACCCAGGGATTTTCCCCGCGTCGGGAGGGAAGAGGAGACGTCATGGCTCGCTCTCTGCACCCGGAAGAGCCACAAGCGACCGACTCCAAAGCCCATTATCCGCAGCGGCGGTGGCGGATGGGCACTGTAGTCCGAGGGTTCTGGAGGACGAGGGTGGCAAAGGGATCTCTTACCAGCCGGGGTCTCCAACCCTGGCAACTTTAAGCCTGGCCGGGGGATTCTGGGAATTGAAGTCCGCCAGGCTTAAAGTTGCCAAGGTTGGAGACCCCTGCCTTACAGCACCATAAATGCCTCCCCCATCCCGGTTATTTCCCGCCTTCCCTGCGTATTCCACGACTCTGGGATTTCCTCGTGGTCTCCGTTCCCAAGGCTGACCAAACTCTGCTGTGCTCACCTGGAGGTGCCCTTTCCTTTGGCTCTTTAATGACTAAAAGCGCCTCCGTGGCCAGCTCGTCTCCGGAAAACCCCTAGATTTCTCGGGGGCATAACTCCCCAAGCCTTCTTTGGTTGGAGACACTTTTGAGTTACCCCTCAAAGTAACCCACCGCCCGGAGATTTCCTGGTGGTCTCCCATCCAGGGACGACCCAAATCTCCTGGGTGAACTGAGGCGGGCGCCCTCAACCTGCCGGGCTCCGGAGCCCGTTTGAGAGGCAGCTCCTCGCCCGTCCAGCGGTCCGAGGGGCTCCTGCGCCCCCAGGCAGTCCGTCTGGAAGAAGGGGATACGTGTTTCCTTTCCGACGTTACGGGAGGGCTCCAGGTCCCCCACCGCCTCTCGCGACTCATGGGACGGTCCTGGCCGAACGTCCGATGGCCGAAAGGCGAAGATGCTCCGCTTTCGCTCCTCTGCCGGCCCCCCTCCATCACTCAACCGTCCCACGCATCCCCCTCCCCATCGCGGTCCTTAGGAGCGCTCCTCTGCTTCCTAAGGGACCCCCGTAGGCAGCCGCCTCTCCCTCCCACCCTCTCATAAACTCAGACGGGGGCAAAGCAATATTGACGGAAAACAGCTTTATTCCCCCCCCCAAAAAAAATGCGCAAAACGCGTGTCGTGTGAATGCAACAAACCGACTCCCCCCCTTTCCCCGCAGCTGCTACGTACAGAGCGACCCCACCCCCATCCTCGCTGCTGCGTGACACCCGGGAATGAACGCCCTCCGAAGCCGCTAAAGGGAGCGCTGGGATGGAAGGTCTCTCACGGCCCGTCCGCCCCCGACTTCTCTCCTCCCGCGGGGGGATCGTCGGCCCCTCCGTCGGTCTCGCTGGGGCTCCTCTCCACGGTGACCGGGATGGTGCGCTCCAGGCGCGGGGCCTGGACGCGGAGCTGCCCGTCGGGGTGGAGGGCGCAGGTGAGGGCTTCCAGGTCGGCGTCGGGGGGCAGCAGCAGCTCCTTGCGCACCTGGCGGGACTCCCGGCACACGCAGCCCCCCTCGGCCGCCGCCTCCTTCTCCTGCTGCCCCAGCACCGTCAGCTTCCTCCCCTCCAGCTTGACCGTCAGCTCCTCCGCCGAGAAGCCCTCCACGTCGAGGGCCAGCTGGTGCCAGCTTCGCCCCCGGAGGGAAAGCGGCTGCGTCCGCCCCGTCGAGCCGCCCTCGGGTTCCTCCAGCTCCAGCAGCCACAGCCGCTCCCTCTCGGTCAAGGGCTCCGTCGGCTGCCTGAGGAGGCTCGGGGCCCCGCCGACGGCCCGCCGCCGCGCCTCCCCGTCGGGCTGCCGGCCGAAGCTCGACAGCTGCGGCTCCTGCAGGATGCGCAGCGGCTGCCTCCGCCTGTAGCCCTGGCTCGCCATCGCTCCTCCGCTCGGCAGGCGGGGACCAGCGCTGCCCTCCGCTAACTGCGCAGCCCCGAGGGCGGGCGAGCGGGCTTTTATCCGGGAAGCCTCCGCCAGCCGACGAGCTTGGCGGAGGCTCCGAAGCTTGGGAAGGGGCGAGCCCGCCTTTTGCGAACCGCCCTGGCAGAAGTCCTGCTCTCTGGGGTTTGGACAGCTGGTGCTCTCACTGTTCTGCTCCTAAAGGACAGAGGGGCCTTTGGAGGTCAGCTCGCAGAATCCCCCAGCCCACCATGGCTGGATAGGGTGCAAATCCTCCAGGAATCCTGCAATTCCTAGGTTCTCCTGCTTGAGGAGTGGGCTGGACTAGAAGACCTCCAAGGTCCCTTCCAGATTCTATTCTATTCCATTCTATGTTCTATTCTATTCTATATTCTAATATATTCTATATTCTAATATATTCCATTTATTCTATATTCTATTCTATATTCTAATATATTCTATATTCTAATATATTCCATTTATTCTATATTCTATTCTATATTCTAATATATTCTATATTCTAATATATTCTATTCTTTTCTATATTCTATTCTATATTCTATTTGATTCTATATTCTAGTCTATTCTTTTCTATATTCTATTCTATATTCTATTCGATTCTATATTCTATTCTATATTCTAATCTGTTCTATATTCTAATATATTCTATATTCTATTCTATATTCTATATTCTATTTGATTCTATATTCTAGTCTATTCTATTCTTTTCTATTCTATATTCTAATATATTCTATATTCTATTCGATTCTATATTCTATTCTATATTCTATATTCTATTCGATTCTATATTCTATTCTATATTCTAATATATTCTATATTCTATTCTATATTCTATTCGATTCTATATTCTAGTCTATTCTGTTCTTTTCTATTCTATATTCTAATATATTCTATATTCTATTCTATTCTATTCTATATTCTAATCTAGTCTATTCTATTTGATTCTATATTCTAATCTATTCTTTTCTATATTCTATTCTATTCTAATTTGGTGCAGGGGTCTCCCGGGGCTCCTGCTGGAGGAGCTGGTGACAGCTGTGGTGTGTGTGTGTGTGTGTGTGTGTGTGTGTGTGTTTTGCACCTACTGCTCTGGGGCATCAATTCATGCCCCTTCCTAAACCGGGAGGCTTTGCTCTCAGCCTCTCATGCCTTGCTTACCTCTTGTCCAGATTACTGCACTGCGCACCACGTGGGGCTGCCCTTGATGGCCTCCTAGATTCCTGCCAGGTTTTTAAATATATGTGTAGCATTTTTAAAGGGTAAAAGACCAAGGTCATACATTGAATTCCAATTAAACTTATGGTTACAACGGCACTGAAAAAAAGTGGCTTATGACCGTTTTTCGCCCTTACGACCCTTTCAGCCTCCCCATGCGATCAAAATTCAGTCGCTTGACAACTGATTCATATTTATGACCGTCGCAGTGTCCTGGGGTTATGCGATTCCTCTTTTGCGACCTTCCGATGAGCAAAGTCCATGGAGAAGCCAGATTCACTCAACGACCGTGCGGCTAACTCAACAAATGCAGTGATTGACTTAACAAGAAAGGCCGTAAAACGGGGCGGAACTCACTGAGCAAACGTTTCACTTAGCGATGTAAATTTTGGGCTCAGTTGGGATCGTAAACCTGTATTTTGGTGCTATTTGTTATTATTTTGGTAACACAAAGGGGATTGGATTGGATTCATTTGAGACCAATTAGGAAGTGAATCTAGGCAGATTTCTTTTGACTCCGCCCTCCCAACTTTGCCCCGCCTCCTGCTCCATTAATGTATATATTCAATGTATCATGATTTAACTGTCGGTTGTGAGACAGCCAGAGTTTTGTATAAAATTGGCAGTTCTGTAAATGTTATAAAGAAAGAAAGAAAACTCGCTTGAAAGGAAGTTGCTTAATTGGGAATAAATTTGCCAGCCATTTATACCACTCTAAGGACGCAGCAGGCATCCCCAGGAAGGTCAAATAAGTCAAAATGGCAGCCATAACCATGTGATCAAAACCCAGTGTGACTTTTTTATGTGCTGCACAATCAGAGGTACCAACTTGATTTTTAAATTTTTTTAAGCCTTTCTTAAGGCAAGAGGCAGTTTCTTATTCAGATAGTTCTCGACTTACAAGAATTTGTTTAGTGACCGAAGTTACCATGGCATTGAAAAAAATGACTTATTTTTTTAAAAGTTTTTAATTTATTTTCCATTTTAAAAAATATAAACACTTCATCTCCCCTTGAGCAGTGTGTCGCCTGGGTACAAATATTTTTGTGCAACATCCTTCCACAAGTTATATACATTGAACAATTATGCCATGGGTAACTCTTCATTTCCTTCATATCTTCTAATAAAAATACAATAATAATATGAAAGGTAAATTATTCTCATTATATTCATCAGTTGCCATTTTATTCTCATCTCCATCTCCTCCTTGTTGTGAGGCAGGACATAAAGTAAAGCAGGACATAAGAGTGAGACAAGACATGAAATGAGGCAAGACAGAAAGAAGGAGTAACTTTTAAGACTTAGAAGAACAGGAAATTTAAAATTCACACCTGCCTCATGTTCAGCTAAAGTTCAGCCAACCACAAACCCATTATTGGAAACTTAGACACTTCTTTGCAAGTCACCTCTGACCTCGATCTACCAGAGGAGGCCCAGGTGTATCTGCTTTTGCATTTGCATAGTAACAATAGACTATAGATCACGTGACGAATTAATGCTGACATATTACATTTCCGTGTCTTGCTGTTTTGGAAAGCTCTATAAGAACTGACTTCTCTGTCAGCTTCGGCTTGAATGCTCTGAACCTTTGTCCAAATAAAAACTACTTCTTTTGATTCCAAAGTCCGAGTCCCTTAATTTTCTGCAACAGTTGTCTTTTTCATTTTTTCCTAAATTCCTTTTTTATTCTCTAACGGTTGGTAAAAAGTTTCCCATACCATATCATAACCAGTTTGTTCCTTCTCCTTCTTTAAAGTTACAACTGCACTGAAAAAAATCGGACTTATGACCGTTTTCATACTTACGTCCATTGCAGTACCCCCCCAATGGTCACGTGAGAACATATCCCACATACCTTCCTCCTCCTTTTCCCTCGACAACAACCCTGTGAGGTGGTGGGGCTGAGAGAGAGGGACTGGCCCAAAGTCACCCAGGCCAGCTTTTGTGGCTAAGGAGGCACTAGAACTCCCCCGTCACCCAGCTTTCTATCCTGCCTCCTTAACCACTGGACCAAAGGGTCTCAATAATTAAATTAGTTTTATTACATGAGCTCCATTTGTTAAAAGGAAAAAAAAAAACACGTAGAATTGATGCAACCTGCAAAACCGACCAAATTTAACCCAATCTCCGGCATCTGAGCCCCCACCCCCATCCCTGCATCGCCGCTTGCAAAAAACACAGGGAAAAGGCGGGAAAGCCTCGCCCGGAGACGTCTGTCAAAAAAAGGGGGGGGGCGCCTCTTTTGCAGCAACCGTCGGGTCGGGAAAGGCGCCTGCATTTGCAACGCCAGCCGCGCTAGCAGGCGCAAACCTATAAAACCTTCTTTCCCCTCGCAATTCCGCACAGCGCGCCTTCAATTGAAAAAAAAAACCCGACGTGCAATACCAATCGCAAGGATGCAACGGGATGCAACGGTGCAATGGAACGCAAGGACGCAATGGAATGCAAGAGTGCAACGGGACGCAAGGATGCAATGGGAGGCAGGGATGCAATTTGATGCAAGGATGCAATTTGATGCAAGGATGCCACGACTTGCAAGGACGCCCTCGCCCCCGCGCGATCCCGCCTGCAGGGAGCGGAGCCCGGCTAACCCCCGGGCGCGCTTCCTCCTGCTCGAGCCCCGCACTTGGCAACTTTGTTTGCTGCAAAGGGAGCCGGGCTCTCGCTCCGCCCTTTTCCCGGGCGGGCTTGGCAGGCATTACCCCGCTGGAATCCTCCACCAGAGCAGCGTCGTCGAGGCGCGCAAGTCCAGCCGGAGCCGCCGCTTCAGCTTTAGCAGCAGCAGCCGTCTCTCCTCGCTCGCTCGTCCGGTGGCAAGAGCAGCAGCGCCGCCCGCCATGTCGAGCTTCTCCCGCGAGTGCCGGCTGCGCTTGACCCGCGGGGCGCCGCGGAGCTTCGAGTGCGTGTCGCTGGGGATGCCCCCGCAGGCGCTGCTGGACCAGCTGGTGGGCGATCTCCAGAGCCACCTGGACGAGATGGAGCGGCTGCGGGTGGGCTTGGTCGACGCCTACCCGCGCCTCTCGGGCTGGCAGGGCGGCAGCAGCGGCGGCGGAGGAGGAAGCGGCGGAGGGATGACCCGTCGGAGCGGCTCGAGCAGCGGCTTACCCCGGCTGGAGCAGAGCGACGACGGGCGCACCTACTACTTCGGCCTGGAGGTGGGCGACTTCTGCCCCGACGAGCTGGCGGTGAAGGTGGACGGCGCCAAGCTGACGGTCTGCGGCCGGCGGGACCAGCGCAGCGAGGGTTCTGACGGCTGCATCTGCCACGAGGTCCGCGAGGTCCGCCGGGAGCTGCTCCTGCCCGACGACGCCGACCTGGAGGCGCTGACCTGCTGCTTGGCCCCCGAGGCCGGACGGCTCCGCATCGAGGCGCCCCGCCTGGGCTCCAGCCCCGCCTGGGAGCGCACCGTCCCCATCCCCATCTGCCGCAACGACGGCGCGGGCGGCAGCCTGCAAGGGGGCGGCAGGAGCCCCTCGCCCGGCAGTCCCGAGAAAGCCTGCATGTGAACGGCCGCCCCGCATCGGCCCCGCTCGGGGTGGGCTCCCAGTTGCGTTCGTTTCCATTGTTCGACGGGGGGGGGGAGTTCGTTGTAAGGAGGAAAAAGGGGGGGGGGGCGTTACAGGAGGGGGACTCACTCGGCGCGGCGGCAGAGGGGGGGGGGAGAAGGAGGCGGGGGTGAATTGTCTTCCCGACGTGGCGAGCGACCGGTTGGAAAAGTTTCGTTTCTTTGAATAAAAGTTGAGTTTTTGTGCATCCAAATTCCGTGTGGTTTAATTTCCCCATCGAATCCAGAAGAGGAAGGGACCTTACAAGTCATCTAGTCCACCCCTCCGCCCAAGCGGGAGACTCTACCAGGGGTGTCCAACTTTGGGAACTCAATATATTTCAATCCCCAGAATTCCCAAGCCAGCCGTAGTGCATTAGCTTTTTAGGCAGCTTTACAAAATAACAATTGGAAGGGACCTTGTAGGTCATCTAGTCCAACCCCTCGCCCAAGCAGGAGGATCTATACCAAGTGTGTCCAACCTGGGGAGCCTATGAATAATTCTCCAGCCAGCCATGTTACATTGGCTCTTGAGGCAGCTTTAGAGAATAAGTAGGAAGGGACCTAGTCATCTAGTCCACCCCTCTGCTCAAGCAGGCAGGCTCTGCCAGGGGGATCCCACCATGAGAACTTGAGGACTTCCCAAAGTCCCCAGCTAATCCTGCTGCATTGGCTTTTCAGGCAGCTTTACAGAACAAGAGTTGGAAGGGATCTGATAGGTCATCTAGTCCAACCTCCCCCCCCCCCCAATGAGATCCTGCACCAATTCTGACAGATGGCTGTCCAGTCTCTTGAAACCCTCCAGGGATGAAGCTCCCACAACTCCTGGAGGCAAGTCGGTCTGCTGATTAGAATAACAGTTGGAAGGGACCTTGAAGGTCATCTAGTCCAAACCCAAGGAGACTCTACACCATTTCTGACCGATGGCAGTCCAGTCTCTTCTTGAAAGCCTCCAGGGATGAAGCTCCCACAAGCTCTGAAGGCAACTTCTGTTCCATGGGTTGATTGTTCTCACTGTCAGGAAATTCCTCCTTATTTCCAGGTTGAATCTCTCCTTGGTCAGTTTCCATCTATTGTTCCTTCTCTGGCCTTCGGGTGCTTTGGAGAATAGCTTGACCCCTTCCTCCTCTCTGTGGCAGCCCCTCAAATATTGGAAGATGCTCTCATGTCTCCCCTGGTCTTTCTCTTCACTAGACTAGCCAGGCCCAGTTCCTGTAATCCTTCTTCATGTTTTAGCCTCCAGGCCCCTAATCATCCTGGTTGCTCTTCTCTGCACTTTTTCTAGTGGCAATTGAGCGTGCAAGAGACGCTTTTAAAAGATGGTGTGAAGGTGCCTTTCCTAGGTGGTTGGGATCTCCAGGGTGTTAGCTAGGATTTGATTTGGATAAAGAGCAGCAAATGTTCCCTAAAGCCTCCATTGTTTTGTTTTCTAAAGATAGCCAGAGAGCGGAGATAAAAAGTTTGCAATGCATGGATGGAGGTTGCTGGTTGTAGAGCCGGATTTTCGGTTTCACGCCATGCTGGAAAGCATCCAAACCAGAGGTCTTCAAACTTGGCAACTTGAAGACTTGTGGATTTCAATTCCCAGAATTCCCCAGCCAGCCTAATTTACTCTCTTGTAATCCCTTCCTCTGCAATCTCTCCACTTAGATCAGAGGTCTTCAAATTTAGCAACTTTAGGACTTGTGGACTTCAACTTCATAGCTGGCTGGAGAATTCTGGGAGTTGAAGTCCACAAGTCTTAAAGTTGCCAAGTTTGGGGATCTCTGATCCAAACAGTTGCAAGAAAGCCCCCCTGCTCCCCCCCCACAATTAGTCCAGCTGCCACCAAACCCTCCTTTGACCGCAAGCTCCTGAGTTTAAGAGTGGGAATACCACAACCCCAAATATCATTTTGCAGATTTAAACAAAAAAAAATCAGCTTGCAAAATTTGCTCCTGTCAATTCCTGGCTTTTATATCCACCCCTGCAAAAAACTCAACTCAGTGCAGCCTGTTCTCTCCTTGCAACCATTCATTTAGTGACCGGTCCAAAGTGAGGATGGCAATTGAGAGAGAAAAAAAGGGATGGGGTTTACAACTGGTCATCACCCTTTTTAATAACTGTGGTGCCATTTAACGCCGCAATGATGGGATGAAAATTCAAGCAACTTGGCACCCAGGATGTATTGAGCCATGTTTGCAACCTCCTTGGATCATGTGAACTCGCTGGCTTCTGACCTTGCCAATGAGGCAAGCCAGGTTCACTTTATGACTGCATGGCTCGCTTAATGACTGCACTAATAACCACCATAATTTGCTTAAATGGCCATGGCAAGTCATACAATTGGGTGTAACTCACTTAGAAACTGCCTTGCTCAACAGAAATTCAGCTCTCAATTAGGGTCGTAAGTCAAGGACTACCTTTAGCCATGCAGGAAGGTCCCCCCCCCACACACACACACATTTGAGATCCTTGCAAGAGATTCAAGCTACAAGGGAGCAGAATAGATCTCATCTCCCAGGGTGGGCTTCCACAAGGCTTGGACTACACAACCTATCAACCTGGGACTCATCAAGGCCTGCACTGGGGAGCTGGCGATGGGACGCAGCTCCTGAAGCTCGCGTGAGAAGGCGAGACCCTCGGGAGGAGGGGGAGGTCAAACTTCAGCACCACCAACCCAAAAGCCAAGAAAGAGCTTGACTGAATAGCAGAATCAAGAATAACAGAGTTATTCCTGGGACCTCAGAGGTCTTCTAGTCCAACCCACTGCTCAAGGAGACCCTATACCCATGATGGTGAATCTATGGCACGCATGCCAGAGGTGGCACGCAGAGCCCTCTCTGTGGGCATGTATGCTGTCACCAACTGGTCTTCGTGGGCGCCTGAAAACGGCCCAACAAATGACCAAAAAACAGGCTGTTTTGGGGGCGTTTCACATGGTTTTGGGCATGAAAACAGCCTGAAAAATGCCCCCCAAAACTGGCCTGAAACCTTTCTGAACAGCCAAAAATCAGGCATGCGTGCACTGGTGTGTGCTGGCAATCTGAAAACCAGCTGGCCAAGATGCGCATGTGCACCGGCCAGCTGGTCTTCGGATTTCTGGCACTCCGGCACGCATGTTCCGGTTTTGGCACCCAGTGCCGAAAAGGTTCGCCATCACTGTCCTATGCCATTTTAGACAGATGGCTGTCCAGTCTCTTCTTAAAAGCCTCCAGTGACGAAGCGCCCTCAACTTCTGGTGGCAAGCAGTTCAATTGGTTAATTAACAAAATAAGAGTTGGAAGCCCCGACCATAACATGCTTTTCGACTGATACGCACCAAGCCGGCCAGCCTTTGAGCGGAGCAGCGTGTGAAGGCAAAGAGAACAGGAGAAACCGGACTCCACATGGATCACATTTATGGGACGGAAAAAATGAAACACACACAATTCTCAAAGCAAAAGGCACATCAAGGTGCAGTGTTGTCAAAGGCTTTTGTTGGGGGGGGGGGGAGAAAGGTGATGGGGACACATGGGGGGAACCTTGCCCGATTTTACAGCCAGCGAATCCTCTAGCCCAGGGGGTCTCCCAAAGGTGGCTGCTTTGAAGACTTGTGGACTTCAACTCCCAGAATTCTGCCTGGCTGGGGAATTCTGGGAGTTGAAGTCCATGTTTCTTAAAGCGGCCAAATTTGGGGGAACTCCCCCCACCCCCAATTTGCTCTAGACTGCAGGGACTCTGCTTTCTCGGACTGTCATTCGAAGCAGCAAACAAATACATCGGATTTTGGGTAGGTGGGCTGTGGAGGAGGCAGTTCACTCGTGACCCAAAATCACCGTGGCTATCAACACACTTCCTCCTGTATCCTACCAGCGATTTGCATCTGGTCCGGCCACAACCCTGCGCTGGGACACAGAAAATTTGGTTGGGTTCTTCTGTCAACCCAACAGACCCTCTGCTCTCTCCCAGTCACTTGGCCAACGCTCCCATAATCCCCAGCCAGCTCCTTGGGAAAGATGACCCAGAGACTTGTGTACAGGTGTGCAATTCAGGGTAACGGAGTTGGAGAGACGAGAGCGTGGACGGACTTTGGAGGTGAGCCGCTCGGGGGGGTTGGTCACAACCCCCCAATAATTTGGGGTCTTGTTCAGTCCGGATCCCCACAGCAGCCACCGGATGGTTTCCGTTTGCGACGCCGGAGTGATGCTCAGGAGCGGCTGTCCTTCTGCAGGTCGAGGAGGAGCAGGTAGAGCTTTCTTGTTACGGCCACCTGAGATGTGTAAGCAAACCAAGGTTAGGTGATGCTGCATGGAACAAAACTATCACTGAATGTGGATGTTCTGCATTGGATACCCCGAAGCCCCCTCCCAGAAGGTAACAAGGAGAACGGGTTGTGAAGAGGATGTGTAGCATCCCAGAAAATCCCGGGGATGGCTTATGTGCCGCATCGGTTATGTGCCGTGTCCTGGATGGAAGGGGAGTGAACTGCCAATGATCTTTTCTGCTGTCCTCACCACTCTATGCACCACCTTCCTGTCTGAAGCAGTGATGCTTCCAAACCAGACAGTAATGCCATATGACAGGATGCTCTTGGTTATAGAAAGTGGTAAGGACAGGGGGAGGAAGATTTTCAAAAGTCAACTGGACTTTTCTTGGTTTGCGTTCCTTGAAAACGTTTTGCTTGTCACCCAAGAAACTTCTTCAGTTCTTCAGAGTATACAATCATACAAGTTCAGAACAGGTCGTGAAGAGGATGTGTAGCATCCCAGACAATCCTGCGGACCCTGCTCAAGCATCACTTGCCATGTCCTGAATGAGAGTGAACTGCCAATGATCTTTTCTGCTGTCCTCACCACTCTCTCCACCACCTTCCTGTCTGAAGCAGGGATGCTTCCACACCAGACAATAATGCCATAGGACAGGATGCTCTCGGTTATAGAAAGTGGTAAGGACAGGGGGAGGAAGATGTACTTTTCTCACGTGACACAGAAAATGCAAGCACTGTTGTGCCCCTTCACCAGGGTCTCACTGTTGAGTGACCAAGCCAGCCTACTCATTAGCTGCACACCCTTGGTTCCAAAATTGTGCACCGTTCTGATACGCTGTTTTGCCCAGGTAAAGGTCAGGACAAGAAGAGTTTTGGCAGTAAAGGTAGTCCTCAACTTACAATAGCTCGTTTAGTGACCGTTCAAAGTTACAACGGCACTGAGAAAAGTGACTTATGACTTTTATTTCACAGTAACGACCTTTCCAGCCTCTCCATGATCACGTGATCAAAATTCAGACGCTTGGGTTCATAGTTATTACGATCGCGGTGTCCCAAGATCACGTGATCCCTTTTTGCGACTTTCTGACGACGAGCAAAGCCAACGGTGAATCTGGATTCACTTAACAACTGGGTTACTAACTTATCTACTGCATTGATTCACTTAACAACGGAGGTGAGAAAGGTCGTAAAACGGGGAGAAATTCACTTAGCAAGTATCTCGCGTAACAACAGAAACCTTGGGCTCTATTGTGGTCGTAACTCGAGGACTACCTGTATATAGATAGATGTGTAAGTGATGAGATCCCCCTCCTCAATCTATTTTATGCTCACAAGTCCAGCCTCAGGGGATTTCTTTCTCTCCAACGTGGCCTTTTGGAGCAAAATGAGATTTTAAAAGATGGGGTTGGACCCCCCCCCCTTTTTCTCCCCACCGCCTTTACCTGGTAGGCCTCCGGATCCTGCAGCCTCTTATGGACAGGATTGAGCTTATCCAAGGACATCTGAGCGTGCGCCTTGACCTCCAACAGGGTGGGGAGGGGCCGGCAAATCTTTGGGGTGAGAAAAGCAGAAAGAGAAACGGGAACATAAATGTTTCGACAGCAGCCCTTTTCTATCCTGAACAGCCGCAATATAGGGAGTCCTTGACTTACAACCATTCATTTAGTGACGGTTCAAAGATACAGGTTGTCCGTGAGTTATGACCACAGTTGAGCCCAAAGTTTATGTTGCTAAGTGAAAACATTTGTTAATTCAGTTTGGCTCCTTACAACTTTTCTTGCCACAGCTGTTATATGAATCATTGCATTTGTTAAATTAGTAACAGGAGGTTGGACTAGAAGACCTCCAAAGCCCCTTCCAACTCTGTTATTCTATTCTACTCTATTCTATTCTATTCTACTCTATTCTATTCTATACTCCATTCCATATTCCAATATTTATTCTATTCTATTCTATTCTTTATTCTATTCTATTCTTTATAGTATTTTATTCTTTACTCTAATTCTATTCTAAATTTTATTCTATATTCCAATATCTATTCTATTTTATCACGGTCATTTATGTGAATCTGGCTTTTCCATCAACTTTGCCCGTCAGAAGGTTGCAAAAGTGGATAGTGTGACCCTGAAACTGTCCTAAGTATGAGTCGCTGAATTCTGACCAAGTAACCGTGGGGCTGATGCAACGGTCCAAAGTGTGAAAAAAGGTTGCAAGCCACTTTTTTCAGTGCTGTTAACTTTGAACGGTTCCTAAATGAACCGTTGTAAGTCGAGGACTACCAGTACAACGGCAGTGACAAAAGTGACTTATGACCGTTGTTTCACATTTATGACCGTTGCAGCAGCCCCGTGGTCGCATGACCAAAATCTAGATGCTTGGGAACGGATTGTTTAGTGTCCTGGGATCATGTGATCACTTTTTGAGATCTTCTGACAAAAGCAAACTCCATGGGGGAAGCCGCATCTGATTAATGACGGCTAGATTTACTTAACAACTAATGTGATTCTCTTAACAACCCTGGCAGAAAGGCTGTAAAGCCAGGCGTGACTCACTTAGCAACGGAAATTCTGCTCCCAAGGACTAGAACTAAGGACTACTGGTCCCATGTTCATCAGCCAAACATCTCTTGGCTTCCAAAGGAAGTTCTTTGAAGTCCCAGTGGACGGCCACTTAAACATGAGCCAGCCATGTGCGGCTGCAGCCACAAAAGCCAATACGATTCTTGGCTGTATAAACAGAGGCATAGAATCAAAATAATGTGATTAGTACCGCTTTATAAGACAGGCCTGCAGCCCTCTTTCCTTTTGGGTCTTTGGCCGGCCACACTTTCTATTATTCTACTATGCTTTTTCTACGGTGGGGAAATGGGAGGGGGGATTGTAGGGAGAGTGAGATGCGATGTAGCCATAACAAAATTCCTTTCTAGAAAGCCAAGGTCATCCTTTGTCTCTGCACCTCTGCACCTGACCGGAACTGGATGGGTGGAAGCTGCCATCGTGGCAGTGGGAGATTGGACCATGTGATGGGCTGGTGGGTGTGGGGGACAAGACCTTGAACTTTCATCTGGGTGGGGAAACAGGGAAGCTTTCAGATTCGGGTTTTCCCAGATGTGTCAACATGGCTCTCTTGATCAATTGGGACTCTGAGCAATACTTTGCCTCAGACTCTGATTTAATTTTGGATGCTGTTTGGAACCCTTAGTAAGGCCACTCCTGGAATCCTGTATCCAATTTTGGTCCCCAAGTTCCAAAAAAGATGTTGAGACTTTGGAAAAAGTGCAGAGAAGAGCAACTAAGATGATTAAAAGCTTGGAGACAAAAACATATGAAAAACGGTTGCAGGATTTGTGTTTGGCCAGTCTAGAGAAAAGAAGGACTGGGGTGGGGGTGGGGGGAGCATGAGAGCAATATTCCAGTATTTGAGGGGCTGCCCCAAAGAAGAGGGGGTCAACCTATTCTCCAACGCACCCAAGGGCTGGACAAGAAACAACGGATGGAAACTCACCAAGGAGAGAAGAAATCTGGAATTAAGGAGAAACTTCCTAACAGGGAGGACAGTTAACCAGTGGAACAGAGGTTGTGGGTGCTCCATCACTGAAGGTTTTGAAGAAGAGACTGGACAGTCACATGTCTGAGGTGGTATATAGGGTCTCCTGCTTGAGCAGGGGGGTTGGACTAGAAGATCTCCAGGGTCTCTTCCAGCTCTATTCTGATTGAAATGGCATTGGGTCTTCTGCTTGAGCAGGGGGTTGGACTAGATGATCTCCAAGGTCCCTTCCTGCTCTATTCTGATTGATTGAGGTTGTGTCTCTCTCCTCTTTCGGGATGAGATTCCAATACGCCCGGAGATTTCATGCTACAAGACAGGCCGATTCCCAGGCTGCCAGAACGAGTTTAACCCCCTTACCTGTCCATCTTTAAAATAGACGAGGTGAAGGACTTCCACTGCAGAAGGAATCAACTTCCTGGCTTCCCCAGTTCCTCCTAGAGACCAATACTCCACCTCCTGGCCAGCCCCAGGAGCCGGCTCTTCCTCCAGGGCCATGAGGTCCATGCATGGGAAGCCTGCAGAGAACGAGAAGAGGCGAGGCTGGAAGTAACACCTGGCTTAGGACGGATGGGTAGATGCTTGAACAGCACCTGTCTCATCCAGAACATTCTTCTCCTGGCCAGCCAAATGTCCAAGAAAGGCCGCGAGTCTGTGATGACCCGGGAGAAGGCATGAAGGTCACACAGACAGCTGAGAGGTCAAACTCCCTTTTAATGCTCCAAATTAGGTAGGATATGGTAGGATAGGAGAATAGAGGAGGAGAGAGAGTAGGGTAGGATGGTCGGATAGCAGGGGTGAAATCCTCCTGGTTCGGCGATTGCCATTGGTTCTCGGAACGGGAAAGGACGATTGCCATTGGTTCTCGGAGTGGGAAGGGACGATTGCCATTGGTTATTGGAATGGGAAAGGGCAATTGCCACTGGTTCTCGTAGCAGGAAGGGACGATTGTAATTGGTTATTGGAATGGGAAGGGACGATTGCCATTGGTTATTGGAATGGGAAGGGACGATTGCCATTGGTTCTCAGAACCAGTGGTAAAAAAAAGCTGTGAGCTGGGTGATCATTGGAAGCTCTTTTTCTCGCTTTTTAAAGCTTTTTTTTTTTGCTTGCCTGTTCGTCCGAACTGGCAGGAAAAAAATGCTTCAAAAAGTTTTTTTAAAAAGGGTTCCATGACAATCAACTGTGCAATGTGATGGTGGGAACCTTTTCCCCCCACTTTTTAAAGATTTTTTTTACTACCTATTCACCCGAACTGGTATTTTTAAAATCCTTTAAAAAGGGGGGGGGCGGGAGAAGGTTCCCACAATCGCACGGCACAACTGAAGCTTTTTTTAACTTCTCAAAGCATTTCTTTTACTACCGGTTCGGGCGAATAGGTAGTAAAAAATGCTTTAAAAATTAAAAAAAAAGTTGGCCACGCCTACCCAGTCACATGACCCACCCATCCCCACCAAGCCACCCCCAGAGAACCAGTGGCAAAAAAACCCTGCATTTCACCACTGTAGGATAGGGATAGGGTAGGATAGTATAGTATGCAATAGGAGGATAGGATAGGTTCTGGTAGGGTAGGGTATGATTGGAGGTTAGGATAAGATAGGAAAGGATGGGATGGGGTTACGATAGGATAGGAGAATAGGGTAGGGTGATAGGATGATAGAATAGGTTAGGATAGTATAGAATAGGATAGGTTAGGGCAGGGTAGGGTAGGGCATGATAGGATAAGATAGGATAGGAGAATAGAGTAGGGTAATAGGATGATAGGATACGGTAGTATAGTATAGTATAGTATAGTATAGTATAGTATAGTATAGTATAGTATAGGATAGGATAGGATAGGATAGTATGGGATGGGATAGGACAGGACAGCTGGCTGGGGAATTCTGGGAATTGAAGCCCCCCCCCCCCCAATCTTAAAACTGCCAAGGTTGGACACCCCATTGGGGGTGCTCAGTGGGTTTAGCTCCCCCAGGTAGTCCCAGCACCTCAATATTACAACTCTACGTCCCCTCAAGCACTCAATATCTCTGCCAAGGAAATTCCTGCCTTTCCAAGATCCCAGGAAGTCAGGTCGGCCCAGAGACTCTGAGACCGGTTGGCCACTTAGCTCTGGTGTAAGGTGACCGGCTGTCTCACCTGCTTCATCCCACAGTCTGTAGACCACTTTCTTTCCGGGCAAGGTGGTCTTCTCTGGGTCTTCGGTCACTTTCAGCCTTGGAGACCCATTGACTTCAACCAGCTAAAGACGGAGCCAAAGGCAACAGGTTAAGAGGCTGAACCTCGTTCGGGGCCACCTGTTCTCCGATACGTAGGACGTTGCCCCACAGGTGGGAGGGTCGGCATGTACATTTAATCGATAAATGTAATTAGAAGTCCTTGGTTGCTCTCTGAGTTTGGTTGGTTCCTCCTCTTCCCTGCACACCCCACTCCCTTCTAGCACTGATTCAATTACCTAGATGGGTTGTGAAACGTCTTCAAGAAAACCACCAAGATCAGAGAGCACCAAGGAGTCCATAGGCCTTCTCCTCCACCTCCTCCTCCCTGCACACCCCACTCCCTTCTAGCACTGATTCAATTACCTAGACGGGTTGTGAAACGTCTTCAAGAAAACCACCAAGCTCAGAGAGCACCAAGGACCCCGGATGATTAAATTTACTACATAAATTCATCCTCCCTTCCTCCTCCTCCTCCTCCTCCTCCTCCACAAAACGCTTATCACCCTGGGGTCTCCAGGCATATTTGTAGAGCCCCGTTTTCAGAGCCTTGCCAAAGAATTCAAAGTGGGGGCCTGTCTTATCTCTGCAGGGATGATGTTCCACTGGGGGGGGGGGCACAGAGAAGGCCCTTTTTCCTGGTCACCCGAGCTCAGTGATGGAAAACCTTTTTGGCACCAGGTGCCCAAAGTGAAATGCGTGTGCTGGAGCACTGGAAATCTGCAGAGCAGCTGGCTGGTGTGCATGCATGCGCCGGCCAGCTGGTCTTTGGATTTCCCATAGGCCCATGCACATGCCAGCCAGCTGGTCTTCATGTTCCTCGCAAACGCATGCACACGCCAGCCAGAAGGTCTTCGGATTTCCGGAAACCAGAAGAACAGCTGGCGACGGCACTCATGCCCACAGAGAGGGCTCGGTGTGCCACCTCTGGCATGCGTGCCCTAGGTTTGCCCCCACAGCACGAGCTGAAGCGCCTTAAGCGAGGGAGCCCCTGGGGAGGTTTAGGAATTCTGGGAGTTGAAGGTCCTAAAGAGGCCATCGTTCCCCACCCCTGCTCTAGAGATTGAGCCGTCTCCCCTGCCCCACCGCAGGGATCCTGGCCTGCCCTGGAGAAGCAATCTGGCTTTTGCCCCCCCTCCCTCTCCTCCTTCACCCCATGCCAAAAGGCTCTTCTCGTGGGCAGAGGGGTTCGTTACCTTGTAGACGCAGCCCAAGGTGGTCTGAAGAGGACAGGTGACCAGGTGTGTCCCCACGCCAATCATGTCGATTTCGTTTCCCTGCGAGGAGCACAGCAAAACCAAAGAGGAACTCCTGAGTCACACACACACACACACACACAAAATCTCACAATGTCACACAAATCAGAGCAGGCTTTTGAACCTCAGAGGGACACAAATTCAGATCCTGTCCTATAACCTGTGGTGACCCGCCAGTGGCCAACGGAGCTGGCAGCAGATTCAGACAGTGAGGAGGTTGGGGAGGAACCTGGGCCAGTCCCGGAGTCTGGGGAAGGCTCTGACGAGGGCTCTGTGTCGGAGGCAGAGTTGGGGCCAGAGCCGTCTGACAGTTATCAGCTGCCTTCAGAGTCAGACATCAGTGAGGCAGAAGAACAGCTGGAGCCTGTTCCCAGTGTGCGCATGGGCAGAATTGCCAGACGAAAGGAACATCGCTCTGGGCACATGCTCTATGATTGTACACTCTGCAGGCAGCTGGCCCACAACCATAGAGCGTGTGCCCAGAGCGGCCACTGCCGAAAGACTCGGGTTGGAAGCCGCAGAAAAAGCCAGGCTGGGATGGCGGCGGCAGCGGCGGCGCTCTGGCTCCGTAATGAGAGCTGGGCCATGCATCCTGGGGCTGGGAGGCGGGTGAGCGAGAGCGGAACAGACGCTCGCGCAACCCCCCTCTCCAGCCATGCAGAGAGCCATTCATTGGCATTTGGAAGGCGCCAAGTCGCAGGAGCCGGGTGGCGACGAACAGGCGCTCATGCGGCTTGATGATACCCCTAGGTCAGTGAATGGCGCTGTGCCCGGCTGCAAAGGGGGGTTGCCGGGTGGCTGCTCGTGAGCGTGGTCGCTTCATGGCTGTTTTGTTGCGCTGCTGTGACAGCGCAACACAGCCGTTCGTCAATGAGGCTGTGCCCGGCTCTTTGGGAGCCCCCTCGCAAGAGAGCAGCCGCCCGGCAACCCCCTTCTTCAGCTGGGCACAGCGCTGCTCACCAACCTAGCGGTATCTCGAAGGCACCAAGCAACGCGATCACCTTTGCCTCCCCCCAGGTTCCCGCGGCTTGGCACCTTCGCGATACTGATAGGTTGGTGAGCGGCACTCTGCCTGGCCGGAGGTGGGGGGTTGTCCAGGGGGCTTATATGCGGGGGGGGGGGGGGGCTTACACCAGAAAAATGTGGCATGGCTGTATTATGAGGACATGTCGTATTTTCGGGGAAACACGGTAGTTGTATCACATCGCACCACTATCATAACACAAGTTCTCCCCCTGCTACTAAAAATACACAACACTCCATTTCGACCTCTGCTCAAACTTTCCTGCCACTCCCTTCTCTGGAAAATGAAATCACTTCCCCCTGCGCTTCAGCATGTGACCTTTAATCTTTATATTGCTAATACTGTTTCTCGTTTACTTATTTCGTCCATTTTATACAGCCTTTCCCCACCGCATGCCAAGCTGCATCGGTGTCTCCTCACCTCTCGAGACAATTCTTCCAAGCTCTGTTCACTGACATCGTTGCTGACCGTGATGGGGATCGTCTCAAACCAAGGAACCTGGAAACTGGAAGGGGAGACACGGGGGTTAAGGGACATCTTTCATTTTCCCTTTGCAACCCATAGCTGTTCTGATGCAGCCTTCACAGAAGCAAGAAACAGATTTCCCCCGCAAAGCAAACCTCCTCTCTATTTACACCTTGGGAATGAACTGCGTCGGGAATGAAAGTCCAGGCAAGAGTCCTAAAAGGAGTTAACTGAAACAATAGCCCTGATCAGCTCATTATGATAAAGGAAAGACGTGAGGTTGTGATTTAAGTCAGTTCCAACAGATAAATAGATAAACCTCAGTTCTGGCAAGGCAGACTTTGTCACATGAAACACATAAGGAGCAAACTTTCTAGAAATACGAACTGTTGTCTCCTACGACCACCACTCTCCTTTCCTTCTATTTATTCCCCAGCTAGTGAGGGGCCATTCAGAGCCCACGTTTGTTTTGCTTCCTGAGCCGGCTCCTTGTCCTTGGTTGTTCACCTCTCTGTTCTGCCACCAGCTCCGCGGGGAGGCCACAAAAACATCTACATCTACAGCCCATGCCAAGGTGATCCAGCGTTCTCCATCAAGAGAATGGGCTCCGTTCCCATTTTAAGCCCACGCTTGAAGATGGCAGGTGAGAATTTGTGTGTGTTTGTACTGATAAAATAAATATATATATAGTCAGTGGTGGGCTCCTACCGGTTGAGACCAGTTCGGCTGAACTGGTAGTGGTTTGGTGGCTGGAACCAGCAGCGACCCAGGCCTGCCACGCCTCCGAATCAGTGCCCTCTTGTTTTTTGATTCTGTGCTTGCGCAGAACAATTTTTATTGCACTGCACATGTGCGTGTCACACACATCCAGCACACACATGTGCGGCGTGCGCAAGAGCGAACCGGCAGTAGTGCCTGCCGGAAGTCACCCCTGTCTATAATGTATGACAGGTCAAACTGTGTTGCAAGTAGATGTATAAGTTATAAATTTTGGATCTGTTTCCTAAGTGGGAAAGTTGTTATTTCTGCAATATATTTGTTAGTGTTCCATGGGGGGAGGGCAGGGAAGACATCTGTTTTGGGGTTTTGGCCTTTTAACCCACCTCTTTTTTAAATATATATATATATTTGTCTAGTTTTCTTTTGTCTTTATTATTCCCCTTTGGATTTTGCAATTTAATTTTTCTAAATAAAGTAGTGCAAGAAAGGAAATCGTAGTTTGTAAAAGAAAAAAAGTTGAGGCCGCAGTGTTATTGCAGGCTGTCCTTGACTTATGGCTACAGTTGAGCCCCAAATTTCTGTTGCTAAGTGAGACAGTCGTTAAGTGAATTTTGACCTCTCTTGCCAAAATAGTTAAGGGAATCGCTTCAGCGGTTAAGTTAGCAACACAGTTGTTAAGTGAATCTGGCTTCCCCCTTGATTTTGCTCATCAGGTCGCAAAAGGATTTGCATGATCCTGGGACACTCAACCGTCATAAATATGAGTCAGCTGCCAAGCGTCTGAATTTTGATCACATGATTAATGGGTTCCTTGCTCTTTATTGAATACACAGCGTAGTAATGTCGAAGCAAAGCTACCGTATTGTTTGGACTATTAAGACGCACCGGTATATAAGACATACCAAGATTTCAAAGAGGTAAGTAAGAAAAAAAAGGTTTTTGCCTTCCCCCAGCCCCCAGGAGCCCCCTGCAGGCTTCAGCAGGGCTGGGGGAAGGCCAAAACGCAAGCCATTTGTGCGGAAAACGGACCATTTGTTTGCAAAAACAGGGGGATTTTTCCCTTCTCCCAGCCCTGCTGAAGCCTGCAGGGGGCTCCTGGGGGCTGGGGGAAGGCAAAATACAGATCTAAAAGTAGATGGAATAAATGAGCTAAAAGAAATGTAGCCCCCCCAAAAAAGAAGATTAAAAACTTGGATGAGGGTGAAAGAAGTGGGATAAAGAAGAACAGAAAGAAAAGGAGGGTGAAATGAAATATTGCATGAAAGCACTTTAATAATGTGTATGAATAGTAGAATTACATAAGTTGGACTGTTGTTCTATATGTGGTGTAAGAGATAAAAATTACTTTTGAATGTTTGCTAGGAATGTAGTAATGTAATGA
Source organism: Natrix helvetica (assembly GCF_964273705.1). Classification (NCBI taxonomy): domain Eukaryota; kingdom Metazoa; phylum Chordata; class Lepidosauria; order Squamata; family Natricidae; genus Natrix; species Natrix helvetica. Next base: position 170,351,091 of record NC_138550.1, on the reverse strand, counting down.
ATATTAGCATGAGAACTGTAAAGTGGGAAAATTAGCTCGTACCAAGAGCAGGATTACAAAAAATGAAGGATTGGAGAAAATAATACATACATTAAAAAAAATGTCATTAATCATGAAAAGCTAGAGAAAGACCATGACTGACATATTGAAATATTGAAAAAGGAAAAAAAAGGAAAGATTGCGTCCTTGATTACTGTAATGATGGCAAGGGGTAGGGAAAAAGAGGGATAAAATAGAGGTATAATATGAGGGGGGGAAATAGTAAAAATGATATAAAGAGGATAGGAAGTATGGTAGAATTATGAGAATATGCATTAGCAGAATCAAAAATGAAAATAAACTGCATTTATTAAGAACAATATTGTTATGATTAGATGTATTGAAATGTATGGAACTCAGGAACCAATCCATTCACGAAATGAGATGTGTAAAATAAAAATTAAAAAAAACTTTTAAAAAACTGATAAGTTTTCCAAGCCAAACCCCCAACCTCTCACGTAGTTGGTCCATGTAAAATAAGTTATCATAGTTATGGGAACAGTCTGCTTCAAGTCCACATCTATGGTGATGTCCTTGAACAGATTTCAGGCTCGCCCGGCCTTCATTCAGCAGAATCTCACTAGTTTCGTTTCGCCATCTAACCCATTCGAGAGCAACGCCTCCCACCTCCCTTACTCCAGGGTTGTCAAACTCCAGATGCATCACACACTGGCCACACCCACACCCAGTTTAGCGAAGGTGTGTGTGTGTGTGGGGGGGGAAGTTCCAATACATCATGTAACGCCGCCATGATGACATGAGTTTGACACCCCTGTCTTACTCTAATGGCAAATTGAAACCAAGAGACCCTTAGCTGCCAATGTTTCATCCTTGACCCCTCCGGGAGTCACCCCTAACAACTCCCCAACTCACTGCTTGCTACAGGTCCGAAAGATGTGCCGGATCGCCACAGACTGCTTGGCCAGGTCTCCGCTGTCCAGACGCACTCCGATGGCTCGGTATCCCAGCTGGTTCAAGGCCAGGGCAACGGCACAAAAGTTGGGGATGCCACTCCTGAGAAGATCAAAGTATCCGTCAAGCTCTCCTAAGGGATCGTGCCTGAAGGTTTACAGAAGATGCTATTCCTCCGTTGTTCTTTACAGTTAGTTCTCGAGTTACGACCACCAAGGAGCCCCAAGTTTCTGTTGCTAAAGTTTAAGTTTGGAGAAACTATTCGCAGGACTTCTGCCTTATAGTAACATTTCTTAAAATGTTACTACTCTTTCTGATATTGTGCTTAATAGCAGATTAACAGAGTTCTCTTTCTGCATTGCTCTAAAAAAAAGAAAGTGAGAGAAACTTTCCTTTTTTCTTTTAAAAGAAGGGGAAAGTGTGAAGAGACTGTGCAAAAGTGTCATAGAGTATTTACATGGGAGTTCCTGATGGATTTTCAACAGGGGTCTGTAAGAAGATTCAAATAAGATACACCCACCAACAAAGACAGAGCAATTCCCTTCCCACTCCCTTCGAGCACTGATGATGTTCCCTAGTTGGGTAATGAAACGTCTGCAAGGAAACCACCAAGCTCAGAGAGCACCAAGGACCTCACAGTTCTCCTCCTCTCCACACTCCCTTCGAGCACTGATGACGTTCCCTAGTTGGGTAATGAAATGTCTGCAAGAAAACCACCAGGCTCAGAGGGCACCAAGAACTACCACGTTCAAAACTGAGCTACGAATATTCTCTTTTAGCAGATTCCAAGGAGCATATATGGAAGACTTCCCAGTCAGTTATTGTCCTATGGAATCTGATCAATTCACTATCTATGAGGACATTCATTCATCTCAAGATCTCCATCCAGATCTGATCCCTTCACAGATAAGTCTTGAGTCTTACAGAAATGGTTCATCATTGCCTTCTTCTAGATGTTGCTTTGGTCTTCAGGATTCCTTCGTGGTCTCCCCTCCAAGGCCTGACATCCCCCCTCCCTGCTTAGCTTCTGGATCCACCCAAGGATGACCAGGCCAGTCCCAACCCAAATCTCATCCCTTCCAAGATTCCACCTAAAAGTGGGGTTTTCAGCCTTCCTTTTCCTTACCTCATGACACAGTAGGTGTCCACCAGGCCTTGGAAGTTGTGTGGGTAGGCAATGGCGTAGGACATGAAGGCTGCCCGCTCTCCACAGCTCACCTTCTCCGGCGGGACTTGGAGTAATTGGCACACTTGGGTCAACCACTTGTCCACTAAAGTTGGAAAGTCCATGGGCTCCTTCCCAGTCAGGGGCAGCAGGCTCTACTGGGGAAAAGAGAGAGACTGCCCAACCACATCTCAACATGCCCTAGTACTTCAGCCACCATCTTAAGAGTCTGGGATTTCTTAATACTATATTTTCCAATTCTTAACTTGTGTATGTTTTTCTGTCCCGGCCTTTTTCCCTCGTTTCTAGGCATCGGTACCATTTGTCCCAGATTTTGTGACATTCCGTCTCACCCTAGTCTTTGAGCTCGAGAGTCAGTCTGTCGATCTCTGTGCACGTCAGTATCTTTTTTTATTATTTCTTGTTTCTGAGGGAGTCTCTTTATTTTTCCATTTTTGCGGTATTAAGAAGGTGTGATAGGTAGGAATCGGATATGCATTTGTAGGGCTAGTAATTATATAAGAGAAAGGACCAACGGAGAGGTAATCTGACTGACTGACTACACATACCTATGGAATGGATGTAAAATGTAATTGTTGTAAGATCCAAACATTACATGGAAATGTTTATGACAGAAATGTCGCACTATGTCCAATGTTTTTAATGTTTCTCTAATAAAAAGCCTTTAAAAAAAAAGAGTCTTAGGATTTCCTGGCTGCTACTCAGAAGGGACATTTCACAGATGTACCTTGGAAGACTAATTGGGTCTGTAAGCTTATAGGACTTCCTGGCTATTTGCCAAGATCTTCCACAAAGTTCCATGTCTCTTTTGTCTATCCCTGAGGTAGGACATTCACAAGACCAGCTGCCAGTCTCCGATCTCCTTCCCCAAGGATATGCTCTATATGGAGTCCTTGATGGTCTTAGCTGTTTTCTTGCAGACGTTTCAATGACCTAACTAGGTAACATCATCAGTGGTAGAGGGGGGGAGAGGAAGAGGTGGAAGAAGAGGAGGATTGTGGGATTCTGGGTGCTCTCTGAGCTTGATTGCTTTCTTGAAGACATTTCATGACCCAACTAGGTAACATTATCAGTGCCATAAGGGAGTGGAGTTTGCTCTTCCTTTATATACAAGTGGCCTGCCCTGTTAATATCAGTAGGAGTGTTCTTGGTAGTTCCTTGATTGGGACATTGTTTACTGAAGCAATCAAAAAGCTAAAAGACCACAATGTCTCCTGGCCAGTAATAAACACCAAGAGAAGCAAAGTTTAACACCAAGCAATAAATAATAATCCAATAAAAAAGTACCAACTCAGTAAAGAACAACCTAATCAAGGAATCACTGAGAACACAACACAACTGACAGGGCAAGTCACTTATACATAAACAGAGGAAACCCCACTCCTTCTAGCACTGATCATGTTCCCTAGTTGGGTCATGAAATGTCTGCAAGAAAAGAAACGATGTCAGAGAGCACTGAGAGGAAGGAAGGAAGGAAGGAAGGAAGGAAAGAAGAAGGGAGGGGGGAGGGAGGGAGATATCATTGTTGACGTTACCTAGCTGGGTCATGAAATATCTGCAAGAAAACCACCAAGTTCAAGGAGAAGGAAGGAAGGAAGAAAGGAAAGAAGAAGGGAGGGAGGGAGGGAGATATCATTGTTGATATTAACTGTCTGGGTCATGAAACATCTGCAAGAAAACCACCAAGTTCAGAGAGCACCCAGAAGAAAGAAAGAAGGAAGGAAGGAAGGAAGGAAGGAAGGAAGGAAGGAAGGAAGGAAGGAAGGAGAGAGATAACATCTGCAAGAAAAGCTCAAAGAGACCACACAGTTCAATCCTGACCTATCTTCTCTTCTACTGATACTGTCTAGGTCTATCTTCAATGGTCTTTAGATCCAGAGAGAAACCTCACTTTCTCCCAACATAGAAAACAACTGAATTTCTAGCTTCTCGCCCTCCTTTAATTATCAAGGGTCCCTCGTGATTTTAATTAGGTTTTCTTGCTCTGTTTGCCTTTAGCTTGGCATCAAGCCGAGATGGAGAGTCCAACAATGCACATTACAGACTGGGTGTCTCTTATCGCGTTGCAGGCACCCGGCTGTGGTATTAATAGTGCGACAAAGCGCCATCAAAGCATCATGGAGCCCATTCATTCAACTTCAGCACATCATGGAAACAGTGATGGCCTGGGGTCATCCCAGCGTTTAGCTTCTTGGCCGAATCCCCTACCCAGGGTAGAACAAACCAGTTCTTGGGAAACAATAAAGGAAGCCAGTTTCAAGCAATTTAACAGAATCACAGAGGGACCTTGGAGGTCTTCTAGTCCAACCCCCTGCCTAGGCAGGAAACCCTATACCATTTCAGACAAATAGCTATCCAACATCTTCTTAAAGACTTCCAGTGTTGGGGCATTCACAACTTCTGGAGGCAACTTCAGTTCCACTGATTAATTGTTCTCACTGTCAGGAAATTCCTCCTTAGCTCTAAGTTGCTTCTCTCCTTGATTAGTTTCCACCCATTGCTTCTTGTCCTGCCTTCAGGTGCTTTGGAGAATAAGTTGACTCCCCCCCCCCCCTCTTTGTGGCAGGCCCTCAAACACTGGGACGTGAAACTCTGTGGAATCCTACAAATTCACCCTGGACTAGATCCAGAGAGAAAATCTACTTGGCCTTTTCCTGGAGAAATGTCGTCAAAGACCCAACAAATGTATTACGACTGTTTACAGTCACTTTCTCCTTGGTTTACAGAATAACAGAGTTGGAAGGGCTAAACTGCCTCTTCTTTCTGGCAGTTTAGCCACAGTGATTTTGGGGGGACGGACCTTCTCTTGCCCCCCTGAATACTAACCTGTGGGTTGACGTCATCCATGGAGGTAAAAGAGGAGACGTAGGAATGAGCCAACGTTCCCTGAACTGGAATCCCGTAGAGTTTCCCGGCCAGGACGTTGCTGGTGAAATCAAAACCTGGAAAAAGATAAATTTGGGAGATGGGAGGTGAGAATGAGGAGAGGAGAGGCACTTAGACAGGACATCCAAGGATTTCCCTTCATTAGCCTTCGGTAGAACCGCTTGGGTTCATACTTCATAGATGGATCCAGGCAATCCTCAACCTACATCCGTTCATTTAGTGGCCGTACAATGCTACAAAAGCACTGAAAAAAGTGGTTTATGATCACTTAAGGGATAGAGAGGGAGAGAAAGAGGGAAGCAGAGGGGGGAGAGGGAGGGAGGGATAGAGGGGGAGTGAGGGAGAGAGGAAGGGAGGGAGATGGGGAAAGAGAGGGAGGGAGAGGGGGAGGGAAGAAAAGGAGAGAGGGGGCGAGAGAAATTGAGAAAGAAGGGGAGAGGGAGGGAGAGGGGAAAGAGAGGGAGGAAGGGAGAGGGGGGAGAGGAAGAGGGGGAGTGTGGGGAGAGGGAGAGACAGGGAGGGAGGAAGGGAGGGAGAGGGGGAGGAGGGAAAGAGAGGGGGAGGGAAAGAGGGAGGGGGGGGGAGAGAGAGAGACATTCTGTAGCCATGCCCATTCCCCATGAATGCAGTTTTAGCCTTCCGGTGGAGCTGATCCCATCGTCTGGTCTACCTGATGGGGCTGAGCTCAGAACTCCCATCACCGCCTTCGGGAGGATAGTCACAAACGGGACCTTACCGCCCACGTAGGAGTACTTGGATGCCGAGAGACCTCCGTCCAGGCCCTGAGCCCGACGCAGACCCATCTCCATCAGCTTCTTGTCTGGGCCAGCTGCAAGACGGAAGCGGGCGGCGTTTGTTGCCACCAGGCTGCAGAAGGAAACCCCATTGGAGAAGGTCAGGCCTGCCGCAACTTAAACCTCTGAATAAAAACGATGCCTGGCTCCATTTGTTGAGAAAGGTATCGTTTTATTAGAGGCCAAGTGCATTGCAGTAGTGCAAAGCCAGAACTGAAAATCACGCACCAAAATCCCTACGTTCAACTTTTCCCATCCTTACCCATTTCCCATGGCCCACCCCTCCTATAACCAAGGAGGTACAGCCAGATGTTTTCATAACAATGAGTTCAAGCCAAGGTTGGAGTGTGGCTCCCTCCTTTTTCCAGCCAAGTGACCTTGAATCAGGGTCTCAAGGAGACACAGCAGCTACTTTCGACTTCCCAAGCGTTCCCCCTTTCATCCACCCTCCCCACAGTTCAAGGCAGCGAAATTCAGCAAGCTCCTAGTCAGCCATCTATTACGGAGCACGAATGCAGTTAAGGGCGGTTAAAAGGACTGGTTGCATTTTAAATGTTCTTTTTCATTCTTTTCTTTCCTAATGCACGTGAACATTTGGCATAAAACGATTCACCACCTAAGCTTTGAAAGAGCATTTACAGAGCCTGGTGGCTTTGATGGGCTGGACGAGCTAACATTTCACCTCCAAAATATCCTGTGGAAATCCATGCATAGGGATCCTTTACCACTCAATCTGCAAACTCTATTTATTTTGTCATGTTCAAGTAGCGTCTATTGGAGGTGTTGAGCCTTTGAGAGCTGCATGCAACAAAACTTCATTTTAATGTATGCTGATTAGTGTACATTCAAAGGGGCAATAAAGTTATTGTGACAATAGTTATTATTCTATTCTATAATATTCTATATTTCTTTTCTTTTCTGTTCTATATTTCTATTCCATTCTATTCTATATTTTTATTCTATTCTATATTTATTTTATTTTCTATATTTCTTTTCTTTTCTATTCTATATGTCTTTTCTTTTCTATATTTTTATTCTATATTTCTTTTCTTTTCTATTCTTTTCTATTCTATATTTCTTTTCTTTTCTATTCTATATTTCTTTTCTTTTCTATTCTTTTCTATTCTATATTTTTTCTATTCCATTCCATTCCTGTTGTTTTTATTTATATATTACTAAAACTATTGTTCCTGTAACCCTTAACTGAGTGAAACAGTGCATTGTAGGACATCAATTTCTTGAGCCAAGGTACTTCCAATGGGACAGCTTATAGAATTTGTCCAAAATCTGGGATCCGGGACTTTTGTAGAATTTATTACCTTTACTCAGCAAACCTTGAAATATCAACCTCCGATCCATTTGGGGGAAAACTGTTCAATTTCCCAGGAAAATAGATGCCCAATATCGCAACTTTGAAAAAGTTTTCGAAATGGGCTGGAGTGATTCACATTCAAAAGGGGTCATTTTGAACTGGGAAGGTTTAAAGTCGAAACTATTCTAAGCAGGGCTTTAGAACCAAGACGAGGAGCTTGTGGTTGGGGATGTGAACACGTCAAACCTCCCTGGTTCCACCCACAGACTCACCTGGCGTAGTTCACCAGGCACAGCAGGGTGGTCTCCATAAGCTGGACCACCAACAAGGGACCCCTGACCTGGAGTAACGGCACCTGAGCAGAATCAGGGAAGAGAAGCTGGGAGGTTAGACAATCTCCCGAAAGGCCCTGGGACTTTTAGCCAGAAGGTTCCTTGGGATGAGCTTCAGAACCCACAACCCTGATGGGTTAAAGTTGTGGGCTGGTTGAATTTAACAATCCTTCCTTCCCTTCCTCTCATCCTCCCATCCCTTCTTCCTTCCTTCCTTTCACCTCCCTCTTCTTTCTTTCCCACCCTCCCCTTTAATTCCTTCCCCTCTCTCCTTTCATCCCTTTTCATGCCTTCCCCCTCCTTCCTTCCCTCAGTCTCTCCTGCCTTCCTTCCTTCCCTCCCACCTTCTTTCCTTTTCTTCTTCTACTATTCTTCCTCCCCCCCTTCCTCCTTTTTCTTCCCCCCTTCTTCCTCCCTTTCCATCCTTCTTTCTCTCCCTCCCTCCCCACATTTCTTCCTTTCCTCCCTCCCTCCCTTCCTACCCACCCACTCTTCCTTTCCTCCTTCTATTCCTTCCTTCCTTCCTCCCCACATTCCTTCCTTTCTTCCCACCCTTCTTCCGCCCTTCTCTCCCACATTCCTTCCCCTCCATCCCTCTCCTCCTTCCATTTCTTCCTTTCTTCCTCCCTCTCTCCTCTTTCTCTCCATTCCCTCCCACCTATCCACTTCTTTCGTTCCTTCCTACCCACTGTCCTTCTGTTCCTTCCTTCTTCTTCCCTATTCCTTCCATCCTCCCCACCTTCCTTCCTTTCCTCCCACCTTCCTTCCTCCCCTCCATTCCTCCCGTCTCTTCCCTCCTTCCAATTCCTTCCTCCCTCTCTCTCCCTCCCTCCTCTTTCTCCCTTCTCTATTCCTTCCTTCCCACCCTTTCCTCCCTCCTTCTTTCCCACCCATCCACCCTTCATTCCCTCCTTCTATGCCTTCCTTCCTCCTCACATTCCTTCTTCCTCCCATCTCTTTCCTCCTTCCATTCCTCCCTTCCTCCCACACTTCCTTCCTTCTATCACTTCTTCCCTCCTTCCCACTCTTTCCTTCCACCTTCCTTCCTTCCCCCTCCTGTAAGGTAAGAAGAGGGCCAGCATTCCCTCCTGTTCTTCTCCTGGAGCAAACGTGGGTACTCTTGAGCTCCTGCACGCTGCCCTTTCTCCAAGGAGACTCTGCCGGAAGCTGCACCCACCCTGGAGAAAACCACCGAGCCCTCTGGGGCTGATGAGATGGAGACCTCGGAGGCATCCACTGTGTGCAAGTACTCAAAGAAAGCTTCCTCAGTCGTCGCAGGAAGGATGGACTTCAGGTACTCGACATCTGAAACAAAGGAAAGCCAAGTAAGAGATCAAAGACACTTTCCCTTAAAAAAAGGGAAAATTGGAAAATGGAAAAAATTCCCTCGGAGGGAGAGGTAATTAAAAAAAAAATAGTGTCAACTCCCCTGCGTTGTCATAGTAGAAAGGAGGGGAAGTGCATTCCACGCATAATGTCAGCTGAAGTCGGATCTCAGATTACTTCAGCAAGCTTGGGAGGGGTGCACCTCATAGGGGAATGTGATTTATGACACAGACTGAGGGGAGGGAAGGTACAGGGGTAAAGTTCAGAAGAAAAAATCAAACAAAGGACAGGCTTCACTGCAAACAGATCTTGCCTAATGGATCACCTAATAAATCACTGGTTTTGTGCTAAAATCTTGACTCGATAATTATGATTTCATTAGGGCATCGTTAGGAAATTTGACAATTAGACTGTGCAGAAATGAACAGATTAACGTTCTTATAATTTTTGAGAGCTTTACCCAAACTGCAATGAACACTGAGGCGCCGGATGGGGGACCAAGATGAGTGTGTTGGGGAACCAGAAGTGAGGAGAAGAACTAAAACAACGGCTGGGGATGGCCTAGAACTTCAGAGGCCACTGGAGGCCCGTTTCAGGGCTATGGATGGGCCTGATTGACTGCCTAGATTAAGAACAGCTGGGCCCAGAATGCCCCCCCCACCCACTAAGGAACCCACATCTGTAACTATATCAATCTTCAACCACCTTGGACTGTCTCCCATTTTTATGACATCTCTGCCTTGCTTCACTATTTGGGAATATTTGAACATTTCCCCCCCCGCCTTCTTTCCAAGTACTATCTGGATACTAAAGCCTCCAGCTCCCCATTAAGACCTTAGCCCTCCGGCTATTGACTTTTACCACCAGCACCCTTACCCAATTGGGCTTCAATATTCTATCAATTTATTCAAGGTTAGACCTGCTCCGCCTGCGGGAGGCCCCTCTCTCGCAGGTATGGCCCTTGGCTCTTACAAGGGCCTGCCTTGATGACGGGTTTGTGAACCCCGAGAGGTGGAAGAAACGGAAGCTGAGGGGATTTTTAGCCAAATGTTTTACATTGTTTTTAGGGGGTTCCAGGGAGGGGTGGGTGGGTTAACCAGGCCGGGAGGGAAGCCAGCGCCAGACGAACAGGTGAGTCCAGGAGGGAAGTGAGCGGGGTGGGGGGGGAGAGGGAACAAATTATTCCGGTAGAGGGTTGTTTTACTACATCGGTCGCGGGGAGGGGGGGATGCGAGGACAAGAGAAGATCACAAGGTCGGTTGGGAGACCGTGGCTGTTGGCTACGCCCGGTCGTTTGTACCAACCCCCGCAGCCTAGGTGGTCAGGAACTACAGAGCCAGGGCCTGCGGCTGATGCTTTGCAATGCAAGGTCCGTAACCAACAAGGCCCCCCTCATTAGTGAGTTGATCTCCGAGGGGGAGCTGGACCTTGCAGGGATAACGGTTGGGCCACGAGGGTGGTTTACCCCTCGTGGAAATGTGCCCACCGGGTTTCCGTGCATTCCATCAGCCTCGGGCCCTGGGTAAGGGTGGTGGGGTGGCGGTAGTTATACGGGATGGTCTGGAACCGAGAGAGTTCACTGTTCCTCAGATACCCGGTTGTGAATCCCTAGGTGTGAAATGGGGCCCAGGGAGGCAGTTGGGCCTGCTGATTGTATACTTGGCTCCTCGCTATACATCAGCGGCCCTGCCCGAGCTCCTCGAGCTGATCTCAGAGACGGCGGTTGAGATCCCCAGGCTCTTGGTCATGGGGGACTTCAACCTGCTGTCGACGGGAGCAGCATCTGAGGTGGCTCGGGAGTTCATGGCTTCCATGACAGCCATGGGCCTGACCCAATTAATTCAGGGCCCCACACACGAGGGCGGTCACACACTGGACCTTATTTTTGTATCTGAACAGTGGACGAGTGATCTGGGAATAGGGGATTTAGTTATTACTCCCCTGTCATGGTCAGATCACTCATGTCTCCGGCTCGACTTCCCTGCCGCTACCCCCCACCGCGAGGAGGCGGAGCCAGCCTGTCCAAGCTGGTACCGCCCCAAGCACCTGATGGAACCGGATAGGTTCCAGACGGAGCTTGGGCCACTACCTGTAGCCCTGACCCGCGCTCGGTCGGAGGACCTAGTGGCCGCCTGGAATACGGCGGCGGCTGGGGCCTTGGACCAGGTTGCGCCTTTGCGACCTCTCCTGCGGCAGCGATCCACCCGAGCTCCTTGGTACACCGAGGAGCTGAGGGTGATGAAGCGCCATAGGAGACGTCTAGAGAGCAGGTGGAGATCCTCACGCTCCGAGTCTGATCGAACACAGGTAAGAGCCTATTTACGGACCTACCTTGTGGCATTGAGAGCGGCCAAACGTAGACATTGTGCTGCTCTTATTGCGTCCGCGGATAACCGCCCTGCCACCCTGTTTAGGGTGACCCGCTCTCTCCTGTCACAGGGGACGCGGGGGGCACCCTTGCAGGGTAGAGCAGAGGAGTTTGGGGAATATCTGCAGGACAAAGTCGCTCAGATCCGGAGCGGATGGGCCCCCTCCAGTGGGCCGGACGAGCCGTCAACAGTGAGTCTTGTGAGACCATTCTGGGAGGAGTTTGACTCTGTTGCCCCCGAGGATTTGGACAGGTTGCGTGGACGGCTGCGACCCACCACATGTTTAATGGACCCGTGTCCCTCCTGGCTGGTACTGGCATCCTGGGAGGTGACACGAGGCTGGCTTCTGGGCCTGGTGAACGCCTCATTGGGTGAGGGATTCTTACCAACTGCCTTGAAAGAGGTGGTGGGGAGGCCCTTACTCAAGAGGCCTTCACTGGACCCAATGGAGCTGGCTAATTATCGTCCAGTCTCCAAACTTCCCTTTTTAGCGAAGGTTGTTGAGAATGTGGTGGCACAGCAATTTCCACGACACCTTGACGAATCCGAATATCTAGACCCACGCCAGTCCGGCTTCCGACCCGGGCACAGCACAGAGACAGCCTTGGTCGCGCTGGTTGATGATCTCTGGAGGGCCAGAGATAGAGGTTGTTCCTCTATCCTGGTCCTATTAGACCTCTCAGCGGCTTTTGATACCATCGACCATGGTATCTTATTGCGCCGGCTGGAGGGGATGGGAGTCGGAGGCACCGTTTTACGGTGGTTCGGCTCCTACCTCTCCGACCGGTCGCAATGTGTGTTGACAGGGGGGCAGAGGTCGACCCTGAGGTCACTCACTTGTGGGGTACCGCAGGGGTCGGTCCTCTCGCCCCTCCTGTTCAACACATATGTGAAGCCGCTGGGGGAGATCATCCGTGGTTTTGGGGTTGAATACCATCTGTACGCTGATGATACTCAGCTGTACGTTTCAACCCCAAATCACCCCAGCGAGGCTGTCGAAGTGATGTCCCGGTGTTTGGAAGCCGTCGGGGTCTGGATGGGGGACAACAGACTCAAACTCAACCCCTCCAAGACTGAGTGGCTGTGGTTACCGGCACCTCGGTTCAGTCAGCTGACTCCAATGCTGGCCATAGGGGGCGAACAACTGCCCCCTGTGGAACAGGCGCGCAATTTGGGCGTCCTCCTAGATGCCCGGCTGTCAATGGATGACCATGTGGCAGCCGTGGCAAGGGGGGCGTTCCACCAGGTTCGCCTGGTGCGCCAATTGCGCCCCCTTCTGGACCGGGATGCCCTACGCACGGTCACTCATGCACTGGTGATGTCTCGCCTGGACTACTGTAATGCTCTCTACATGGGGCTTCCCTTGGGACGCGCACGAAGACTGCAGCTAGTCCAGAACGCAGCCGCGGGGGCAGTCATGGGGAGTACTAGGTACTCCCACGTAACACCGCTCCTGCGCGAGTTGCACTGGCTACCTGTGGTCTTTCGGGTGCGTTTCAAGGTTTTGACCACCATCTTTAAAGCGCTCCATGGCATAGGGCCTAGTTACCTGCGGGATCGCATCCTCCCACACACATCCCTGCGGCCAATTCGCTCTCACAGGGAGGGGCTTCTCCAGGTGCCGTCCACTAGGCAATGCCAACGGGCGACACCAAGGAGTAGGGCCTTCTCTGTGATGGGCCCAACCCTCTGGAATGACCTCCCCCCCGACATTAGAACCACCACTGACTTCCGCTCCTTCCGGCAGAAACTGAAGACACACCTGTTCCGACTGGCTGGCCTGGCATAATTCTTAACGTCTACCTCCTGGCATATATATTTCTTACTGGTTTTCTAGGGGACTTAATTTTATAGGACACTGGGGTTTTAAATTCTGTATATTTTAAATTATTTACTTAGCAATTACAGTTCTGTCTATTTTTATCCTCCTCTTATTTATGTATTTATCCGTTTAATAATTTTAATTGTTTAAATTTTATTTATGATTGTTTTGATATGGACTGTACACCGCCCCGAGTCCCTTTTGGGAGAGGGGGCGGTCTAGAAGCGCTAAATAAATAAATAAATAAATAAATAAATAAATAAATAAATAAATAAATGGAAAGAAGAATCGGAGTATTATAAGATACAGGGGTCTTTTTAATCATTGGATAGAAAGTGAATATGGACGAAAACAAACAGAAAACTGAATAAATTGGGAAAGAGAACAGAGTTGAATTAAAAGGCAACTGAAATGTAAAGGTAAATTAAGGATAAGAATATACTAAAAATGATGTAAATGTTAAATATGAGGACACAAAAATTGTACTCAGATGACACACTGTCAGATTAATGATGTGAGAGTGGTGATGGAAAAATAAAATAAAATTACACAAACAAAAAGGGAAACTTTTTAAGACCGGGAAGACAAAAAACATCACAAAAGATCTTTTCAACAATAAGGAATTCACCAAGTTCACAAGGCAGCTTTTCTTACAATATTATTGTCGGGCATTGCTCCGGATAGTCCTGGAGTCTGGGGAAGGCTCTGCGTGGCAGGCAGAGATGGGGCCAGATCCGTATGCCAGTTATCAGCTGCCTTCGGAGTCAGACATCAGTGGGGCAGAAGAACAGCTGGAGCCTGTTCCCAGTGTGCTCATGCGCAGAGCTGCCAGACAAAAGGGAGCAGCTAAGGAACAGGGATCGACTTGAGAGTAAGGCCACAGGTGGACGATGAATGGCCCCTCCCAGAGGAAATAAAAGAGGAGCAAATGGGGAGTGGAGTTTGCAGGAGGCCATTAGTTCGCTTCATTGGTTCGTGACCCTCCGAGACTCCTTGCCAAGTTCTGCAGATATCGGACTGGCAGCTCTCCCAGCCAGATAAGGTCTGTGACTGTAAATCCTCCCTTGAAAGACTTTGCTGGATGAGAATGAGCAGAAATCACAGGAAATAAAAGGGGTTCATTTTTTTAAACACCTCTGTTATTCTGCTTGTCACAGAGTGACCCAGCCATCTTTCTGGCATCTTCTGTTAAAGAACAAAACATCCATTAGTGAGTCAGCCTCGCTTCTAAATTACTGCAAGAAAGAAGGAAAATAATGTGTTTTTGTGTCAATAACGTGCCAAAATTAACAGCAAAAAGCCACCGACAGTTTAACTTGAGGAAGTCATAAATGGATAAAAGAGACGGTATAAATTTGGAAGACTAATAATTTAGTGAAAAGGCTTCTGAAGTTTTTAGAACTAATTAGACAAACAGAGCAGGGCCTTGTGAAAACGTCGATAGTTTGACATCAAAGGGGAAAGACAATTAGTGGATTTCATAACAGGAGATACTGTAATATGAGATGTTATTAAACTGGAGGAAGTGGGGGAGAGAAAAACCATAAGAGTACAGAAAAAGGAAAAGAATTGGAGAAAAGAAAGTTTGCTATTTGCTTTCATAGCAAAAAGGCAGTCCTCGACATATGACAATTGAGCCCAAAATTTATGCTACTAAATGAGACATCCAAACTAGACTGTGCAGAGAAGAGCAACAAAGATGATGAAAGGCCTGGAGACAAAAACAGATGAAGAACAGTTGCAGGATTTGGGTTTGGCCACTCTAGAGAAAAGAAGGACTAGGGGAGACATGATAGCAGTACTCCAAATTAATCTCCAAAGCATCTGAGGGTAGGACAAGAAGCAACAGATGGAAACTAATCAAGGACGGAAGCAACCTGGAACTAAGGAAAAACTTCCTGACAGTGAAAAGAATTAAGCAATGGAACCGCTTGTCTCCAGAAGTGGTGGGATGCTCCATCACTGGAAGTCTTCAAGAAGAGACCGGACAGCCATTAGTCTAAAATGGTAAAGGGTCTACTGCTTGGGCAGGGGGCTGGACTAGAAGACCTCCAAGGTCCCTTCCAGCTCTATTCTGATTGAAATGGCATGGGGTCTCCTGATTGAGCAAGGGTTGGACTAGAAGACCTCCAAGGTCCCTTCCAGCTCTATTCTGATTGAAATGGCATGGGGTCTCCTGATTGAGCAAGGGTTGGACTAGAAGACCTCCAAGGTCCCTTCCAGCTCTATTCTGATTGAAATGGCATAGGGTCTCTTGCTTGAGCAGGGGGTTGGACTAGAAGACCTCCAAGGTCCCTTCCAGCTCTATTCTGATTGAAATGGCATAGGGTCTCTTGCTTGAGCAGGGGGTTGGACTATAAGACCACCATCTTTAAAGCGCTCCATGGCATAGGGCCTAGTTACCTGCGGGATCGCATCCTTCCACATACATCCCTGCGGCCAATTTGCTATCACAGGGAGGGGCTTCTCCTGGTGCCGTCCACTAGGCAATGCCAACGGGCGACACCAAGGAGTAGGGCCTTCTCTGTGATGGGCCCAACCCTCTGGAATGACCTCCCCCCCCGACATTAGAACCACCACTGACTTCCGCTCCTTCCGGCAGAAACTGAAGACACACCTGTTCCGACTGGCTGGCCTGGCATAATTCTTAACGTCTACCTCCTGGCATATGTATTTCCTACTGGTTTTTTAGGGGACTTAATTTTATAGGACACTGGGGTTTTAAATTTTGTATATTTTAAATTATTTATTTAGCAATTACAGTTCTATCTATTTTATCCTCCTCTTATTTATGTATTTACCCATTTAATAATTTTTAATTGTTATTATGTATGATGTTTTTGATATGGACTGTACACCGCCCCGAGTCCCTTTTGGGAGAGGGGGCAGTCTAGAAGTGCTAATTAAATTAAATTAAATTAAAATTAAGACCTCCAAGGTCCCTTCCAGCTCTATTCTGATTGAAATGGCATAGGGTCTCCTGACTGAGCAGGGGGTTGGACTAGAAGACCTCCAAGGTCCCTTCCAGCTCTATTCTGATTGAAATGGCATAGGGTCTCCTGACTGAGCAGGGGGTTGGACTAGAAGACCTCCAAGGTCCCTTCCAGCTCTATTCTGATTGAAATGGCAAAGGGTCTCCTGCTTGAGCAGGGGGTTGGACTAGAAGACCTCCGAGGTCCCTTCCAACCTGGCTATTCTGACTTATCATATGGACATTTAATGAAAGAACTCCAATAGCTTCTAAGTTCCACTCCCCTCTGATAAGTCAATTAAGTCCAGTTTTTAGACTTTTCAAATCCAGGTGGATTCAGTAAGAAGAGTTGGACCAAGGAAACCATAAGCCACAGGGCTGAGCCTCCCCTCCCAGTTGGGCTGGAGGTCAGCCACCATCTATCAGGGATGCTTAAGGGAGATTTCTGTCCAAAGCAGGATTGGCCCCTTCCAATCCCACCCGGCCTCCCATCTCCACCAAGCTGCAACGAGCCAAAAAATCTTGCAAGAATCCAATTCAGCATCTGAGGCTGAACACCCAAGAACAAAATGTCAAGTTTCAAAGCCTGAATGAAACCTGGATGAAAGAGTTGAAAAGAATAAATATGAGCAGGCGTTTTTTTTAAAAGAACAGCTATAGAAGTGGGTGAAGAAGGAAACAGAATCGGCAGGAAATGTTCCTTGCTTAGCGCCAAGTCTATTTATGTTCTTGGATAAGAGGTGGGTGGGCGCATGCATTTCATAAGGGATAAAGAAAACATCAATGGGAAAAGAATCGGGGAAACAAAGTCAGAGGGAGCATCTGAAGAGATGAAAAATGTGGAGAAATTTGGGAGGAAAAAGCTGGTTGCAGGATCCTAAAATTTGACAGTGGGGGAGGATGCAAACGGGCCCATTAATATATATATACATATTTTGTACAGGGTGTGGGGATTTTAGGAACTTAAGCCAATGTCCTGTTCTGCTGAACATTCTTACCTTTTTAGTTTCCTTCGGTGTTTATTCAGCACCATGGTAAACAGAATAACAGGGTTGGAAGGGACCTTGGAGGTCTTCTAGTCCAACCCCCTGCTTAAGCAGGAGATCTATTCCAGACGGTTATCTGGGCTTGATGGGAGGGATGCACATGATCAAAGAACGTCTGATCATAGAATGTAATTCTGTGAACAGAATAACCGTGTTGGGAGGGACCTTGTAGGTCATCTAGTCCAACCTCCCACCCAAGCAGGAGGCCACTTCTGACAGAGGGTAGTCCAGTCTCCCCTTGAAAGCCTCCAGTAATGAAGCTCCCACAACTTCCGAAAGCAACTTCTGTTCCACGGGTTGAGTGGTCTCACCATCAGTAAATTTATCCTAGAGTTCTAGGTTGCTCCTCTGCCACTTTAGACCCTTGATTGTATAGTAACAGTAGTAGAGTTAGAAGGGAACTCGGGAGGTCATCTAGCCCAACCCCCTGCTCTTGCAGGAGACCTATGATATTTCTGATAGATAGCTGTCCGGTCTCTTCTTGAAAACCTCCAGTGTTGGGGCACTTCTGGAGGCAAGCTGTTCCACTAGCTAAAAGAATTGCAGAATAATATTTAGAAGGGACCTTGAAGGTCTTCTAGTCCAACCCCCGGCTCAAGGAGGAGACCCTATATCATTTCAAACAGGTGACTGACCAGTCTCCAACAACTTCTGGTGGCAAGCTGTTCCACTGGTTAACCGTCCTGTCAGGAAGTTTCTCCTGAATTCCAGGTTGCTTCGCTCCTTGATTAGTTTCCACCCATTGTTTCTTGTCGTGCCTTCTGGTGATTTGGAGAATAATTTAGAGCAGAACAGGAGCTGGAAGGGACTTTGGAGGTCTTCTAGTCCAGCCTCCCACTCAAGCAGGATAATCTATACGATTTCAGATAAGTGACTGTCTAGTTTCTTCTTTAGAAACCTCCAGTGATAGGAGTGACCATGATTTCTGGTGGCAAGCTGTTCCACCGGTTAACTCCCCTGTCTGGAAGTTTCTCCTTACTTCCGGGTTGCTTCTCTCCTGGATTAGTTTCCATCCATTGTTTCTTCTCCTGCCTTCTGGAACTTTGGAAAATAGGTGGAGCCCCTCCTGTCTGGGGCAGCCCCTCAAAAATAACCAAAACAAAGGTTACATTCTTAATTTCTAGCACTCGACCAAGATGAGAGCAATCGGTCTTTTTCTTCAGTTGCTTCTGGTAGGTGCCCTGTAATTACCAGGTAAAACAAACAGGTTCTCCCAGGAAATTCCTACGGTGGGCATTGGGGGGGGGGATGGGGCGACAACAGGTGAGCTTACACGAATGGGACAATTTTTAATCCAAAGCCACAATTGTGCACAATTGTCTGTCCTGCGCGGGAAGAGAAGAACGGCTGAACTTTGAAGCAACGTCCGAAGGATGTTTCTCTCCAAGGTGGTCAAACTCCGAGGAGTTCGTACAGGTAGTCCTCGACTTACGACCACAATGGAGCCCCTACATTTCTCTTTGCGAAGCGAGATAGCTGTTCGGTGAGCTTTGTCCCGTTTTACGACTCAATCTTACCACCGAAGCAGTGCAGTTCAACTCGCAAGACTCGTTCAGGTCGTTAAGTGAATCTGCTTCTCATCGTACGACCACGGGAGAACCAGTACCTTCCCAGACAAATGGTGGTACCAAAGAGTCAAAGAAATGGCGGTAGCTGTGGAAGACATAAGAGGCTAAAACATATGAAGAACGGTTGCAGGAACTGGGGATGTCTAGCTTAAGAGAAAGAAGGACTAGGGGAGACAGGATAGCAGTCTTCCAATATCTCAGGGGTTGCCACAAAGAAGAGGGAGTCAAGCTATTCTCCAAGGCACCTGAGGGCAGAACAAGAAGCAATGGGTGGAAACTAATCAAGGAGAGAAGCAACTTAGAACTGAGGAGAAATTTCCTGACAGTTAGAACAATTAATCAGTGGAACAGAAGTTGCCTCCAGAAGTTATGAATTCCCCAACACTGGAAGTCTTTAAGATGGTATTGGATAGCTATTTGTGTGAAACGGTATAAGGCTGTGAGGGCAAACCAATGGCATGCATGCCACAGGTGGCATGTGGACCCATCTCTGCAGGCATGCGAGCCGTTGCCCAGCTCAGTTATACCATGCATGCACGCACGCGCCTCCTGGCGACCACTGATTTTTACATCTCTGCCGCGCATGTGGGAAATGTGCCTGCATGCGCGGGGCCGAGGGGGTCGCAGGGCGGGAGTGTGCGAGGGTGCAGTGCCCCCCCACGCCCCGTTTTTCATTTCAGAAGGCTTCAGGGAGGCCTGCTGGTCCCAAAATGGTGTGTGTGTGTGGGTATTTGTGCACATTCGTGGTAGGAGCGTGTGGGGGGTTGTGCGCACATGCTGAGGCCGGCGGAGTGCATTGCATTATGGGTGTGGCCACGCAGATGCATATTGTAGTGCACGCACATGTGATTTCGGCAGGCAAGGAGAAAAAGGTGAGCCCTCAGTGGTTTAAGGTCTCCTGCTTGAGCAGGGGGTCGGACTAGAAGACCTCTAAGGTCCCTTCCAATTCTATTCTGATTCATTGATTGAACGTGGGATGCTGCAATCGTCGTAATTGAAGAAAATGGTCGCCAGTCCCTCCCCCCCCCTGTCATCAACTTTGACAGGTCTCTAAACAAACCGTTGTCATTTGAGGACTGCCACCCAAAAATAAATAAGTGATAAATCAATGCTCAAGAGGGCCAGAAGGAAGGCTGGATAGGAGAACATTTTAAGGGGGTAAATTTGCACCAGGGTTTTGTTTTTGTTTTTTTGGCACCAACTACACACTTTGCGCAAAGCGTTCCTTAAAAAATGTTGCAAGGCAGCATCGTGCATGGGTGTGCGTTGGTGCATGCCCCGTTAACCAATACGCGTGCATGCAGCCTTTGGATGTGCTCCAAACTCGGATTTAGCCACACAGTCGCTCCTCTCCCTCCCCCCACCCCAGCCTTGATCCAACCGGAGGCATCGTTTCTTTCCGAGAGCCGCACATGTAAAGCAAAGCGCACACACACACACACACACACACACACACACACGATTCACAGAAGGGGAAATTGAGGCACGCTGCCTCTCAGTGTTAGCGAACTAAGGCAACCTCGGAAGTTTTTGCATGCACGTTTTAGCGACAGCGTGGGACTTACAGGGAAGGAAATTTAAAAATGTGCATTGGCTCCTTTGCCATCGGCCTATCTGTCTTCCTCCTTGCACGCACACCCACACCCACACCCACCCACCCACACCCCAATGCCTGGATGGGTAGCTGGCCCTGGCTTGCCCCCACTGAAGGCAGGTTCAATTCCCACCTGCAGCTCTCCTTCCCCAAAGCTGCAATTGAGTCCCCCATCCTCCGCCAGCTGGATCAAGCTCATCCCTGGATGGGAGACCACCAGGAGATCCCACCGCTGCTGCAGGGAAGACCCCCCCCAAAGGGACCCGTATGGCACCCCTAGGGGAACATGGGTTAATGCAAGAGGCGGGGGATGGGGGGGGGGAGAGAATCCCAGGACCTTTTGGGGAACCTCGGGGGTTGCAGAAGACTCAGTATTCCCAGCCTCCCATCCCCCTCTCCAACCCGTGGTCTGCAACCGGCTGTCCCCGAGTTCTGTGGCCCTTTTGGGGATCCCAGCCGCCCCGGGATTCCTCTTAGGGCGCCCCCCTTCTCCCAGCCCCGTAGTTAGGAAAAAGCCCTGTTGGCTCAAGCTCATCCCTGGATGGGAGACCACTAAGAGATCCCACCGCTGCTGCAGGGAAGACCCCTAGGCGCACGTGGGTTGACGCAAGAGGGGGGGGAGAAATCCCAGGTCCTTTTGGGGAACCTGGGCGTCTTCCGCGACCCCCGAGGCTCAGCCATTCCCAACCGCCCCCCCGCCCCCCCAACCCATGGTCTCCAACCGGGCGCCCGCGAGGGCTGGGGGAGCCTTTTGGGGAGCCCGGGAGCCCCGCCTTGGCCTTAGGGTCCCCCTCCCGCCCCCCAAGACCCCCGAGCGGCGCCTCACCTGCGCGGCTGAAGCGGAAGGCGCGGAGGAAGTCCAGGCAGTCGTGCAGGCCGGCGCTCAGGGCGAAGGCGCCCTGGAAGGGGCAGCGGCGGAAGAAGAGCTCGAAGGCGGCCGGCTGGCGGTGTCTCCCGGCCCGCCAGTAGCCGTAGGCCATGGTGAACTGGTAGAGGTCGGTCAGCAGCGGCAGCGAGCCCCGCCCGCCCTCCATGCCCAGCCTCCCCACCCGCCCGCCCGGCTGGCTCTGCCCGGCTGGCTCTGCCCGGCTCTGCCCGGGGCACGAGGGGACCCAGGCAGCGGAGGCCCCGCCCACCCGTAGGGAAGCCCCGCCCCCTCCTCCCGGGAAGAGACATTGTAGCGCTGGAGCGGAAGGGCCGCTTCCCGGGCAGCGCCAGCCGGGCGCCCGCGGGCCACCCCAGCCGGAGGGAGGGAAGAGGAAGGGAAGGGAATATAGCACAGAAAACAGAACAGGAAATAGAGAGAATGGAATGAAAATCGGAATTGAATGGAATAAAGATTGGAATAGAAAAGGGAATAGAATAGAAAATAGGAGGCAATAGAATAGAGAATAGAATAGAATGAAAATTGAAATCAAATAGAATAAAGATTACAATAGTAAAGGGAAGAGAATATAGCAGAGAAAACAGAATAGAAAATAGAAGAGAGAATAGAATAGAGCAAAGATTGAAATCAAATAGAATAAAGATTAGAATAGAATAGAAAAAGGAATAGAATATAGAGAAGAGAATGGAGAAGAGAGAGAAGAGAAGAGAAAATAGACTAGAAATGGAGAATAAATAGAATAAAGAAGAGAGCAATGGAGAAGATATCATAGAATAATGAATAGAAGAGGAAGAAATGAAGATTAGACTAAACTTTATTGTCACTTTGAAAGCTGGTGGAGGGCTTCTCCTGAGGCCCTGGCCGCAGATCCTGCGTGGGGAGAAGCCCTCGACTGGGGACAGTCCTGCCTTGCCCAGGGCCGAGGGCATCGCGATGGCACCGGGCTCTTGTCTGAGCCAACCGGGGCTACGGCTGCTCCACCTTGCGGGGAGGGGGCTCCCTTGCAGGGAATTCAATAGCTGCGCTGACGGACGAGGGGGGGCAGGGGTCTGGGGTTTGTTGCAGGTGCTGCGCACCTTCCTCTTCCTCACAGAACCCGGCCTTCCTTATTGAGAGACCCCAGCCCTGGTAGTCCTCAACTTACCCCGGCATTTCTGTTGCTGAGTGAGAAATGGGTTAATGCAGGGGTGTCCAAACTTGGGAACTTTAAACACTTGTGGAGTTGAACTCCCAGAATTCCCCAGCCAGCCATGCTGGCTGGGGAATTCTGGGAGTTGAAGTCCACAAGTCTTAAAGTTCCCAAGTTTGGACACCCCTGGATTAATGTGAGTTTTGTCCCGCTTTACGACTTTTTCTTGCCACATCTGAGTGAACCAGTTGTGCAGTTGTGAAATTAGTCACACGGTTGTTAAGCGAATAATAGCTTCCCCCTTGACTTTGCTTGCCAAAAGGTCGCCAAATGGGGGGGGTGTCACGTGATCCCAAGACATGACAACCCGTCATAAATGTGTCAGTTGTCAAGCGGCCGAATGTAAATCACATGTCACTTTTTTTCAGTGCTGCTGTAACTTCCGTCACTAAGCAAACTGTTTTAAGTCAAGGACTGCCGCCTCCTAAGTTCTTGCCCCTGGCAAGGCCAGCTAGTCGGGCCACTCTGGGTCACTTTTGTCCGGGGGGGGGCACAGCACTCAGAGATTCTAGGAAGGGGGCCCAACCCTTGGAGACTTATATCCCCCTTTGACTTTCCACAAAGTGAAGACCTACTGGCTCCTTCCCAGGGTGCTGGTCTAAGCCTCTTATTCATTGGCTGCCTTTGGGGGTTCTTGATTTCTTTTTTTAATATCCTGCACTTTTGGTTTTTATTTGTAAGTTTTTGTGCGAGTGGCTGTGCAATTGGGCAACCTACAAACTCTGGCACCTCAGAGTGGGCAGCTGCTGGGCAGGATGGCGCTCTGAACTCTGGTTTCTCATAAACGTTTCATGTTGAATTTTAACTATCCTCACTTCTAGTTTACATTTTTGTATTTTTTTAAAAAAAAAGACGGTTTATTTGTAGATCGCCCTAGCGGTTTCTAAAATGGGCATTGATTTATGAAAAGTCTGATGAAGACGGATGGTTAAGATAGGCAATACAAATCATAAATAGTGCATAGATGAGATAGGATAAATGGAAATAAGAAGTCAGCCCAATGTGATTTTACTCAATAAACCGTGGTAAAACCAATTAGGCATATAAGCCTGGCTTTTTAATTTTTTATACCTATTCAGTCAGATTGCTCTCTCATTATTCTTGTGATTGTTCCGAATAATAATTGTTTTATTATCTTTTTTATTCACTAAATATGAAACCCAGCCAACTGAACATTCAAAAATGCATTACAAATATCAGTGACTGGTTCTAATGGTTGATACGGTTTGCTGCCAGCGTCCTAGGTGTCAACCAAGGACCTTCTTAAAATATAAGATGTTCCGAGTAGCACAGTTTTTTGCAGTTCCGCTGGTGTTATTGCAGGAAGCTGCAATTTGTGGATGTATCTTATAAAATTATTGGACATGGTGCCAAGTGCCCCGATGACAATGGGTATCACTCTTACATGCTTCATCCATAGCCGTGTAGTTTCGATGGCCAGGTGATATTATTATATACATTATTCTATCAAACATATTATTAACAATTTATTATTATTAATCATTGCAGTCAGCCAGATGTTCCTACTGGGTTTGGCATTTTTGTCTACCTATCGGGTCCTTGCAAACATCTGGATGTTGGACAGGGTTACAGGTATCGCTGCAGGATGGAAGCAGTTAAAAAAATGATAACTATATTAATACTAATAATTCGCGGGAGAGGGGATTGCTCCGCTTGAGTGGCAGGCATGCAACTCCACATTCAGGCGCTTCACACATAAGCACGAGCGCCTGCCATTCATGCGAGTGGAACTTTGCACACGAGTGGAGGTCCCTCTACCGCTTGCGCAGCCTGATTCCGATCGGACTGCAGCCCGGTTCTGGGCTGTGGTTCAAGGGTTAGGGACCCCAGCTTTATGTACCTCAGATTTCCATAGAAACTTTCATCCCTGATTCTGTGGACGCTGAGCCTCGTGCCTGGAGGTGCAAGCATTCAACTGAGGGAATTAAAACGTTCTTTTGTTAAGCCTA
Source organism: Natrix helvetica (assembly GCF_964273705.1). Taxonomy (NCBI): domain Eukaryota; kingdom Metazoa; phylum Chordata; class Lepidosauria; order Squamata; family Natricidae; genus Natrix; species Natrix helvetica. The sequence continues at coordinate 170,326,889 of NC_138550.1, read as the reverse complement.
AAAAAAGGTTAATTATCCTCCTCACATTTCCAAGAAAGATGGGGTTCCATGTTGAAGCCATCTTCTCTTGCAACACTGATGGAAAGATCACACCCAACATAGAACTGGCGGCTATTGTGGCCCACCAGATTTGGACAGTGAGGAGGTCGGGGAGGAACCTGGGCCAGTCCTGGAGTCTGGGGAAGGCTCTGACGAGGGCTCTGTGTCAGAGGCAGAGAGGGGGCCAGGGCCGTCTGACAGTTATCAGCTGCCTTTGGAGTCGGAGATCAGTGGGGCAGAAGAACAGCTGGAGTCTGTTCCCGATTGTGCATGCGCAGAGCTGCCAGAAGAAGGAAGCAGCTAAGGAACAAGGGTTGACTTGGGAGTAAGGCCACAGGTGGATGTAAGTGGAGTCGTACATGTGAGTCAGCTGTCAAGCATCAATGTAAATCATGTGACCATGGAGATACGGCAGAGGTGATAAGTGTGAAAAATGATCATAACACACTTTTTACAGTGCCGTTGTAACCTCGGTCACTAAAGGGACTGTTATGAGTTGGGGACTACCTGCAGTGCATTTCCAGAAGTCTGGGCTTCAACTCCCAGAATTCCACAGCGTGACCATTGATGAGAATTCTGAAGATCCAACGTCTACACAGGGATGTCCAAACTTGGGAACTTTAAGACTTGTGGACTTCAACTCCCAGAATTCCCCAGCCATTCCCAAGTTTGGACACCCCTGGTCTACACCCATGTGATGGCGAACCTCTGGCACGCATACCACAGCTGGCACACAGAGCCTTCTCTGTGGGCACACGCACCGTCGCCAGCTGCTCTTCTGCTTTCGGGCATGCACATGCGTGCCATCCAGCTGGTCTTTGTGGGCACTGGAGTGTTGGAAAATGGCCTGAAGACGACGTGAAAAACAGCCCCAAAAGGGCTGTTTTTTGGGCCATTTTCAGGCTGCTTTGGGGGCATTTTTCTTCACGGGAGCTGAAACAGCCCGCTGGTCTTTGCGGGCACCGGAGCGCTGAAAACTGGCCTGAAAACATGCTGAAAATGGACACAAAAACAGCCAAAACAACAGGCATATGCGGCTGGCCAGCTGGTCTTTGGATTTCCGGCCCATTCCGGCTTGGGCCCTCGGTGCCAAAAAGGTTTGCCATCATTGGTTTACGCTCTGGATATGCCCAAGGTTGGGGAAACACCGCTCGGTACTTGGGGAAGGGAATTCTGTTTTTAGTGAGTTGAAAGCGCTGCCACAATGTGTGTGCTTTTCATGAGCAGGAAAATCCATTGCAGGCAGTCCTCCACTTACAACCATTCATTCAGTGGCCGTTTGAAGTTATAAGAGCACTGAAAAATAGTGATTTGAGACTATTTCCCACTCTCGCAACTGTTGCTGCATCCCTGTGACTGAAATTCAGACGTTCAGCAACTGGTGTGCATTTATGACGGTTGCTTCTTGGAGGAATAGAATAGAGTTGGAAGGGACCTTGGAGATCTTCTAGTCCAGCCCCCTGCTCAAGCAGGAGATCCTATGCCATTTCAGGTAAGTGACTGCGTAGACCGTGTGCTTAGATCTGGCATGTGGGGCCACCCTGGAAATGAGCATGCAAGAAGGGACAGGAAAGGAGGAAGGGAAAGAAGAAAGACAAAGAAAAGAAAGGGAAGATGGGAAGAGAGCAAGGAAGGAAAAATAAGAGGGGAAGGAAGAAGGAAGAGGGCAGGAAAAAGGAAGAGAAGGGAAGATTATAACAGGAGGGAGGGAGGGTCTGAGGGAAGTCCTGCCTTAGTATTGGCCACCACAGATGCCCCCGATACGAGTGACGTCGAGCTGGCCACGCCCACCTTGACCACACCCACCCCAGCCCGGAGGTCAAACACAACTCTGATGCGGCCCTCAATCCAGTTTGACCCCCTAGACTCTTCTTACAAACATCCCGTATATGGAGTGCCCACGATTTCTGGAGGCAAACTTTTCCATTGCTTAATCGTCCTCACTGCTACGTCCAGGGTTGCAACCTCCACCAAAAATCAAAACAAAGATTCGCTTAAGAACTCTGTGACTCACTTAACAACTGCGGCGATTCCCTGAACAACCCTTGCAAGGAAGTTTATAAAATGGGGCTCAACTCCCTTAACATTGGTCTTGCTTAGCAACATAAATTTGGGGCTCAATTGTGGTCGTAGGTCGAGGACTCCCTGTACTTCATTTTTCTCTCAAATCCTTTTTCAGGGAAGAGGGTGGGCCTTTCCTTCCATGGGCGCGCAACAGCTGGGTGCAGTCGGACCGATTGAAACACCGCTTGTGAAATGAGCGACCTCTGGAAGTGAGCATTTACATCCCAGGCGCCGTTGATGTGGCTTTATAAGACAGCTGAAGCACCACAATCTCAGACTTCTCAACCCAAAAGAGAAGGCTCCAACATTGTCCTCCAACTTTTAACCATTTATTAGCTTTAGAAAGGGTAAAGGTTTGCCGTTAGATCTTGTTGAAAGCAGCTATGTCAACACTCTGCACCTGCAAGACAAAAGACAGGCGTGAGGAAGTTTGCACAGGGGAGACCCGGAGATCCCAGGCGCCCAGACATTTGTGTAAAAGAGACCTCGGTAATGGAGGCCTAAAAGAAACTTTGGCCAGGACGGGCATGGTCAAACGTAATGAACACTGCACATTTGAGACTTTTCTTTCCCGTGTTCAATCAGAATAGAGCTGGAAGGGACCTCAGAGGTCTTCTAGTCCAACCCCCTGCTCAAGCAGGAGACCCTATACCAGTGATGGCGAACCTATGGCACGCGTGCCACAGGTGGCACGCGGAACCATTTGTCAGGGCATGCGAGGCGCTGCCATGTAAGCTGGCCAGAGCACATGTGCGCGCTGGCCAGCTGAGTTCACCCTTTTTTTAAAGCCATTTTTCGCCCTCCCCTGGCTCCAGATGCTTTATAGGAGCCTGGGGAGGGTGAAAAGAGCCTCCCCCGCCGCCCCCAAAAGGCCCTCCGGAGGCTTCATGACTTCCCTGAAGCCTCCGGAGTGCAAAATACCGGCCCTACGGGCAAACAGGAAGTTCAGAAACAGACTTCCTGTTGGCTCAGAGGGTCGTTTTGACTGCTCTGGAGGCTTCAGGGAAGCCTCTTGGAGGTCCCTGAAGCCTTTGGAGCGCTTAAAACGACCCTCCGAGCAAACCGGAAGTGACTTCCGGTTTGCTCAGAGGGTTGTTTTGACTCTTCGAGGTCCCTGAAGCCTTTGGAGCGCTTAAACGCTCGGAGGGTCGTTTTGACTGCTTCGGAGGCTTGAGGGGAGCCTCCTGAAGGTCCCTGAAGCCTCCAGAGGGCTTCGGGGGTGGGGGGGGAGGCTGTTTTCACCCTCTCCAGGCTCCTATAAAGCCTCTAGAGCCTGGGGAGGCGAAAAAAGCATGGAAAAATGGGGGGTCGCACCTGTAGTGCACACATGCGCATTGGGCGGGTGCGCATTGCATTATGGGTGCGGCACGCCTGCACACGACCTCCCTGCGCTCCCACTTATGACACGCGAGCCCAAAAAGGTTCACTATCGCTGACCTATACCATTTCAGACATGGCTGACTACTCCCTTTTTAAAAAATCTCCAGTGCTGGAGCTCCCACAACTTCTAGTGGCAAGTTGTTCCACTGTTTAATTGTCCTCCCTGTTAGGAGGCTTCTCCTTAATTCCAGATTGCTTCTCTTCTTGATTAGCTTCCACCCGTTGTTTCTTGTCCTGCCTTCAGGTGCTAGGTAAAATAAGTCAACCTCCTCTCCTTTGTGGCAGCCCCTCAAATACTGGAAGACTGCTATCCTGTCACCCTTATTCCTTCCTTTCTCTAGACTGGCCAAACCCAAATTCTGCAGCTGTTCTTCCTATGTTTTGGTCTCTCATGCCCTCCACAACTACCTCCATTTCTTTCATTCTTTGGACAACCATTTGTCTGGAAAGGTACCGTTCTCCTGCATGAGCGAGGGGTTGGACTAGAAGACCTCCAAGGTCCCTCCCAATTCTGTGGTTTCGTTTTCCCCATCTTTGCTGAGAAGGTTGTGTAGCCTAGGAACGGCTTCGGTTCCATTTTCCATTCCTGAAATATCACCGTGCCGAAATAAAACATTAACTGCGGTTTAAAACTGCTGAAAACCTGTGAGGCGAGACTTCAACCCTGAGGGCCCCCGGGGGAAGGGGATCATTTGGGGCAAAACTCAGCAAAAAGGACAACCATGACGGGCCCTTCTTGGGACTTGGGAGTTTGACAACTGTGCTAAGCCAAACTCTGGTCTTGATTTGGACTTGGTGTGTCGAAGGCCATAATAAAACAGCATCAAAATAAGGGAGGTTTTTTATTGAGTTGTGTGAACTCTGGGACCAGAATTCTACGCATCCAGCATCATCTGAGGTAACATCAAGGGAAGGGACAATTAATCTCCCCACATGAGAAACTGGGACTCTTGTGGAAGGACGAAGCAATAAGGTTGTGATGGTACATATGCCCCCATGCACGCACAGCTGTAAAAGTAACAACAATAGCAGTTGCCTTCAAAATAAAATACCTGAAAATGTTAGATCAGGGTGACTGTGCCAAAGTTTATTAAACCATTTTTGTTTTAACGTTTTGAGATACTTTTGGCCTGGATGACTCAATCTTCATTTTCATGTTGCTTTTCATTTTGGGAAGAAACCCCCTGCAATCTATATGGCAAGAACAGGTTTAACAGATTAACAGAGTTGGAGGGGACCTTGTAGGTCATCCAGTCCAACCCCTCCCTTCCCTCAACCAAGCAGGAGACCCTCCACCATTTCTGACAGACGGCAGATGTCCAGTCTCTTCTTGAAAGCTTCTAGTGATGAAGCTCCCACAACTTCCAAAGGCATTTTTTCTGTTCCATGGGTTGATTGTTCTCCCTGTCAGAAAGTTCCTCCTTATTTCCAGGTTGAATCTCTCCTTGGTCAGTTTCCATCCATTCTTTCTTGTCTGGCCTTTGGAAAATAGCCTGACCCCTTTCTCCTCTCTGTGGCAGCCCCCGAGATATTGGAAGACTGCTCTCCTGTCTCCCCTGGTCCTTCTTTTCCCTAGACTAGCCAGGCCCAGTTCTTGCAACCGTTCTTTCCAACTACTTTCTCTGCCTGCCCAAAATTTTCATTTTGACTGAAGAAGCTACTTGGATGAGTAATAAAACGTCTACGTTTGTATAAACTTTGTTCCAGTTGCCATGATTTAACCATTTTAAGATACTTTTTGGCCTGGGTGATTGAATCTGCATTTACACCATCAAAATAAAAGCAATCCACATGAGTCAGAAGGACCAAATGTGACCTGGGAACTGTAAAATGCCCAGATCTGTGAGAGTTATAACCCTGGCTACTGGTCCCAGGGGAGAAAAGATCCCTGCTCTACAGATTATCAGTTGTAATTTGAGAGAATCTGCGATCTCTGCAAAGGAACCTTTGGCACAAGCCCTCTACTCCAGATATTCCCTAATTTATACGTTGATTTCAAGGTTTTTTACTAGCGTTGGCAGAATTTTGGGATGGCCCATCCAACAAGGAATACGACACCTTTGAAAAACTTACATAATCTTCAAATTTGGTAATCTCCTCTTCCAGGATATCTGTCCCAACTTTGTCATCCTCCACCACACACTGGATCTGGAGTTTCTTGATGCCGTAGCCCACTGGGACCAGTTTGGAAGCTCCCCAGACGAGGCCATCCATCTGAACAGTTCGGACAAACTCCTCCATTTTGCCCATGTCCGTTTCGTCATCCCACTGAAAACAAGGAAGGGGGCGAGAGTGAGAAAGCTGGACCTCAAAACTCACAGCTGGCAAAGGGGGATAAAATCAAGGCAGCTTTGTATGCAGAAATAAAGGGTTTTGTGTAAATGAGCTGAAAACCAACCAGCAAAATTGAGAAAACAATTGCTTCCTCAAAGGAGGCCAATTTAATAATTGCATGCAAATTAAGAGTCCCCTTTCGGGACCAAGAAACCAAGAGAGGGGATAGGGATCAAAAGCACTGTGAATGTATTTAACAGGTTTAACAGATTAACAGAGTTGGAAGGGACCTTGTAGGTCATCCAGTCCAACCCCCTGCCCAAGCAGGAGACCCTTCCCCGTTTCTGACAGGTGGCAGTCCAATCTTCCCTTAAAAGCCTCCAGGGATGAAGCCCCCTCCACTTCTGTTCTACCGGCTGATTGTTCCCACTGTCAGAAAATTCCTCCTCATTTCCAGGTTGAATCTCTCCTTGGTCAGTTTCCATTCCATGCAGCCTATACCAGAATTGGATCTAGTTATGGTCAAGGGAAATTGGCAGCAGATAAAAGTGAATGGACTTCAAGGGGGGAGGGGGACACAGGTCTCTTTCAGGCGTGTGGGGACTCCAGACTAATGATGCGTTTGACCCCCACCTTCAGGCTCAGCCTGGTCTTCTCCAACATTGGAAGTTTCAAAACTTTTTAAGGCTTGAGGACTTCAACTCCCAGAATTCCACAGCCAGCCATGGTAGGATGCAGGCAGAGGGAGGTTGATAACCATGGTGATGTCAGGACACGAGGGAGTTGCCTCCCCCACTTTCCACAGCTCCCCCTCGCGATCCGATGTACGTATTTGCCTGCCACTTTTAAGCACAGTCAGAGAAAGCAGAGTATCCCCCATTGGCTAGAGTAGGGGTCTCCAAACGTGGCCGCTTTAAGACCGGTGGACTTCAACTCCCAGAACTCCCCAACCACCAATTCTGGGAGTTGAAGTCCATCAGTTTTAAAGCAGCGATGTCTGGAGACCCTTGTCCTACATCCTGCAGCCATCTTGAAGCTCCTCTGTGCTAAGTGAAACATTCCCTTTTCGCCTTCCCTTGGATAGGAGTCCTACCAGACTGAAGCCTCTTGCAATTTGTCTACCACTTTATCTGTGGCATTCCAATTCTGCGCAACGCATTAAGTTGTAGTTTCACTGTACAAATGTGCTTCATCTTTCTGCAGCTACCCAAAGCTAAAAGGGAATAGAAAGCCACTTCGAGAGAGAGAGCATTAAGAAACAGGTGTGCACTCCTGTGGAAGTGGTTCCTGAACCACTTCCTGTTCCAGAAGATTACCTAAAGGAAAGCCTTTGGGGTATCTCTGCAAAGGCTCAGTCTGGGAACCACATTGGCACAGAAACAGCAAAACCAGCTCTGGGTTTCTCGCGCGAAAGCAAGCACAGTTAATTTCCTTATGGGCCACCCACAATCCACCAATCATTTCGGTTCATATTGTTATGGGAAACAGCCAGCCACGCTGGGACATCTGCTCGGTGGGTCCTTGAAATGCCGGAGATGTCTCGCGGAAGCTGATGGTTGCTTGGATACCATCGCCCCCTCCCTTGCATTCCATCCCAATGCAGCTCCCTGTTATTGTCAAGTTGCCAGCAAAGGAAAAATGTAGGCGAAAGTGCGAGTCAGTCTCGACAGGCCCCAATTCTGAGCATCAGTTGTAGTCCCTCTGTTCAGTGCTATCCTAATTTTGAGTGGTCATAAGTTGAGGATCGCTTACAAAACAGGGCAACTTATATGCTTTTTGTTAATTAATTAAATTCATCAGAAAAGGTGCTCACAGACTCCTCCTCCTGATCTCAGGGAGCTACTCTTGACTAACAGGGCTCCCTTCCTACAGTGTCCAAGGCACTGAAGGAGCAAAGACGGATCTTGGTTACGCTGCAAGAACAAGCGAACATTAAACCTCGTGCAGGAATTGTTGCTAGAAAACAGCTGCCAATGGCCAAGGGGGGAGGGAGGGAGGGAGGGGGAGGGGAGCCTGGCTCATTTCTGCTGCTTTGCCTACCTCGAAGAAAGTCAGTGAATCTTAACCTCAGCGCTGTAAGTGAGATCCAGAAACTTCCTTTAGCAATGCTTCTCAGCACTTCAAACCACCCTACATCAACTCTTTAAGGCAGGGGTGTCAAACTGGATTTCTTCAAGGGCCAAATCAACATTGTGGTTCTCCTCCATGGGCAGGCAGAGAGGGGGGGGGGGCGGGAAGAGACAGGACAAAGACCTCCTGCAGTACCCCTGCCGGCCAAAACAGGCCTCGTGGGGCATCAGCGCTGCCTATTTTTGGCGGGCAGAGTGCTGCAAGAGGCGGTGGAGGCTGAAAATGGCCCACGGTGCCTCTGCTGGCCAAAATAGGCCACGGACAGCCCCCCCACAGTCCAGTCCTTTGATATTTCCAGGCCGGCCTCGTGGGCCAGATTTGAGCCTTAAGTTTGACACCCCGTTCTGGCCCAGGCTTCCCCAGAAAGCACGAGGCAGAGTCCTGGTCCCGACAAAAAAACCCGTTTTATTAAAAGATTGTGAATTCCTCTCGTTCCCATTCCGCCAAGGCCTGGCAAAGAGTCTTTCAAAGGAATATTTATGACCACAGACCTTATCTCTCTTGGGAAGCTGCCATGTAAATATTTTCCCAAAAGAGGTGCTGTGCAGGGAAAGACTCGGCACAGAGTCTCTGAGATTCACAGACAGATCTTCACACTCCTGAAAGGAATCTAACAACCGAAGGAACGAATTGTTTCCTGCAGAAGCCCCCTCCTCTTTTGCTCCTCTTTTATTTCCTATGGGAGGGGCCATTCACCTTCCACCTGTGGCTTTACCCCCAAGTCCACCCTGATTTCTGAGTTCTTCTTGTCTTCCAGCAGCTCTGCGCATGCGCACACTGGGAACAGGCTCCAGCTGTTCTTCTGCCTCACTGCTGTCTAACTCCCATCTCTGCCTCCGACGCAGAGCCCTCGCCTGAGCTTTCCTCAGCCCCCAGGACTGGCCCATGCTCCGCCCCAACCTCCTCACTGTCCGACTCTGCTGCCAGCTCTGCCCGTGGCCCACAACACACCCCTGCTTTAAGGGCAGTAAAGCAGATGAAAAACTGAGAAAAATGAAATTTTGTTTCTGGCCTCAAGAGGAGCCACGTGGCTTTTGTGGGCTCAAGGAGGAACACGGAGGGGGGGAGCGTGGGACGGGCACGTGGGAATGCCAACCAGGCCTCCAGCCCCCAAACCTCCCACTTACCGGCTTGACATCCAGAAGGATGGAGGACTTGGCGATCAGTCCCGGCTTCTTCGACTTCTTCTGGGCGTACTGCTTTAGCCGCTCTTCTCGAAGGCGGGCAGCTTCTTGGTCCTCCTCTTCCTCGTCGCTGCCAAACAGGTCGATGTCATCGTCTTCTTCCCCGGAGGAAGCGGCGGCGGCGGCACCGCCTGGGGATTCCTCTTTGATGGCAGCTGAAGGGAGGACGACCTTCTTGCACGGCACGGCCAGGGGCTCCACTTTCTTCATGGGCGTGACGTGCTTTGTGGAGAGAACGAGGTGGTGAGCCTCACCCCAAAATCCTTCCCAAGGGGAAGCCCCAAGGGCATCCAACCCACCACTGCCCTACTCCCGAGGGGAACTAATTGGGATAGCTCAACATTGCTCGTCAGGCATCTGGCATCTGTGAGAGTCAAGGCAAAGATGCCCATTAAATCAGGAGGTTGGACCTCCAAGGTCCCTCCCAACTCTTCTCTTCTATCCTACTTCATTTTATTCCAATTCTATTCTTTCCTATTCTATTTTATTCCTATCCTATTCCTATTCTATCCCTATCCTATCCAGATTCTATTCCTATTCTATCCCTATCCTATTCCAATTCCATTCCATCCTAAATATTCTGCCTTCTATTCTATTCTAAATATTCTGCATTCTCTTCTATTCATGGCTAAGGTGGCCTGGGAAGGAATGGGCCTCGGATTTTAAAAAGCCCGTGCAGTCTACAAATGAGCAAAGCAATGGACATGCATGAGACTTATTTTTAAGCACATTTTACCTGTGTTGGTGGAGGCGGGGAAGGATGATGGGAAGCCGATGCCCTTTCCAGTACGCTCAGGCGGCACTCCAGTTTGGAGATGGCCACTTGGAGGTTGGTGACCACTGAAGACAGGAAGGAAAAAAGATTATTAAAAGGATAGGATGCTACACTCTGACCCCTCAACCTATAGCTACGACCGAGTCTTACGGCGTGGCTACTCACCACTACGAAGGTGTTGGTTCTCTGCCTCCAAGTTAGCAATCCTGGTGACCACCTCATGCTGGTCTCCGGCTGGTCCTGAGGGGGAGGGGCCCTTGGCAGTCTGCAAGAGACAGCGAGGACAAAGAAGAGGGTGGGGGTGAGGCCAGGCCAACCGCTGACCTCGACCAGACCCACAGACAACAAAGCCAAGCAATAGCCACAAGAGGGAGATGGACAGTAGAAGACTTCCAGGAAGCAACTGGGAACCAGTAAGAGCACAAGGCAGCTTTTATGGTTTTGCAGAGGAAAGGGGATGCAGGATGGGTTTCCTTCTTTTCTTAAAAGATGTTTATATAGAGGCAAAATGCATCTTAGAATAATTACAAGTTGCAATGCTGGACGATCTTGCCATGAGGCTGAGCTTGGTGGTTCCTTCCTTCCTTCCTTCCTTCCTTCCTTCCTTCCTTCCTTCCTTCCTTCCTTCCTTCCTTCCTTCCTTCCTTCCTTCTCCCACCTCCCTCCCTTCCTCTTGGTGCTCTCTTGAGCTTGAGCATTATCTTGCAGATGTTTGTAGATGACCCAACTACGTAACATCATCAGTGACCTTCCTTCCTTCCCTCCCTTCTCCTTGGTACTCTCTAAGCTCGGTTGGTTTTTTTGCAGACATTTCATGATCCATCTCAGTAATATCATCAGTGCTAGAAGGGAGTGGGGATTGCAAAGAGGAGGAGGACTGTGGGGTCCTTGAGCCTCTCTGAGCTTGGTTGTGTTCTTGCAGCCTTCCATGACACAAACTAGGCAATCTCAGGACTGATGCTCAAAGAGCTCCCGAGGCCCCTCATTTCAACCCTCAGCTGCAAGTGTTCTCCCTTATTGGTACTTTGCGAGGACACGGTGGTCCAGCATCTTCAGCTGGAGAGTAGGAACTCCACGTTAAGAAAGGAAGCGCAAGAACCCAATCCTGTAATAAAATCTCACAAGGCTCGAGAAATACCTTTCCTTATTCAGGTTGGAGAGAATGTCTGTCCCTTCTTCGTAGGATCAACAGAAGCTCTAAAGAGCTTGGCTGGATATCTTATCAGCTATTGAGTTCAAGGCAATTTTGGCTTGATTTTATTATTATTTTTGTAAGCAGGAGGATTTATTAATTTCTCCAGCCCTTCACAACGTAGCTACTCTGGCCAAGCACAAAAACAGACCTGTGAAGGCCACAAAAGATTCAAATGGGTGTGGGGGGAGGACGGGAGATATTAGCAGCGCAAAACTCTTCGTGTGATCTGAAATCACTTTTCCATCATCCTGTCTGGGAACGGATTTCTGCCAGATTTTTTTCATTGGTGAAATCTACCTGGTTGTTAAGCATCCACCGTCAGGCACGGGTTATCCTTGACTTATAACCAATTCGTTCCGTGACTGTTTCAAAATTACAACGGCACCGGAAAAAGAAACCTACGACCATTTTTCAGGCTTAAGACCGTTGCAGCATCTCTACGATCACAATCTGGACATTTGGCAACCGCTTCATATTTATGACGGTTGCAGCGTCCCCGGGAATCATGTGATCCTCTTTTGCGGCCTTCTGACAGGCGAAGTCAACGAGGGGAGCCAGATTCATTTAACAACAGTGTCACTGACTTAATAGCTGCAGGGGTTCACTTAACAACAGCAGCGAGGAAGGTCGTAAAAGGGGCAAAACCCATTCAACAAATGTCTCGCTTAGCAACAGAAATGTTGGACTCCATAGTGGTTGTAGGTTGAGGACTACCTGTACAAGTAAGGGACTTTTGAGTTTGATTTTTGAGATAGAGTCGCTGTATTTTGTGCATTTTGACACACAAAAGCACCCGGATGTTAAAATAAAACTTCTCCCAAGTTAAAAAGATAAAAGTTCCCCTCGCACATATGTGCTAGTCGTTCCAGACTCCAGGGGGCGGTGCTCATCTCAGTTTCAAAGCCGAAGAGTCAGCGCTGTCTGAAGACGTCTCCGTGGTCATGTGGCTGGCATGACTAAACGCTGTTCCCTTCCCACCAAAGGTGGCTCCTATTTTTCCACTTGCATTTTTTGAGTGCTTTTGAACTGCTAGGTTGGCAGAAGCTGGGACAAGTCACAAGAGCTCACTCTGTTATGCGGCACTAGGGATTTGAACCGCCGAACTGCTGACCTTTCTGACCGACAAGCTCAGCGTCTTCACCCCTGAGCCATGAGGGTATGACTAATACAATGTCTCTAAAAAACGGAGGAATTATATTACAGCTTCCAAAGTCAAACGCTCAGCCCTTCCAGAAGGTGCCTGAAATTGAGAAGCCAAAAATGCATAGAAATGGACACTGGACAGGACAAGCAACACAACAAGAGGCATGGAGGAGTCCCGTTACTTCCATGCCGGCTGGGACAGAGACAGACAGACGGAAGGAAGGTGATCACGTCCCTTCCCACAAGCGACTTACAGCCGCGCGACCCCGGCGCTTCTTGGACCGAACACCAGCGGCTTCCTGAGGGTTTTGCAAAACTGTCTTGAGCTGGAAAGGGCAAGATATATATATATATATTTCTTGGTAAAATAATTCCACCATGATTGAGATTCATTCATGCAGTGGAGTGGAAGGGGAGTGTAGCAGAAGCCTCACGTGCTGGAATTAAAAGGGTTTTTTTTAAAAAAAAATACTTTCCAAAGTACCAATATGCTGAGAGCAAGGAGGCGCGGAATTCAGGGAACAGCTTAATCTCAAAGCACTGTCCTCTTTAAATCAGAAAATGCTCATTATTTGGGCTGGAACAGGCTACCCTGTGACTCTCAAATGCTGCATCTGCCTGCGGTTATGCTATTTAAGTCAGGGGTCTCCAACCTTGGCCACTTTAAGACTTGTGGACTTCAAATCCCAGAATTCTTAAAGTGCCCAAAGTTGGAGACTCCTGATTTAACGAGATTCCTTTGCACAATACGGAGAATTATAACTAGGAGAATGAATGAAGCTTTGCTTGACTGTCTGTTCTCCATGCAAGAAACACTAGGATGGCATTCTTATGCAACATCCTTGGATGCACAAAGTATTTGGTGAGAGAGACATGTCGTAACAGAATTAAAAAGAGTTGGAAGGGAGCTTGGAGGTCTTCTAGTCCAACCCCCTGCTCAAGCAAAAAGACCTTATAACATTTCAGACAAATGACCGTCCAGTCTCCCCTTAAAACCCTCCCGTGGTGGAGCACCCACAACCTCTGGTGGCGAGCTGTTCCTCTGGTTCATTGTCCTGTCATGAAATTAATTTCTCCTTAGTTCTGGGGTTGCTTCTCTCCTTGATGAGTTTCCCACCCGTTGCTTCTTGTCCTGCCTGGAGGTGTGACTTCTCTGCCAAAGTCCTGCCCTCTGGAACAGAATGTCCTCATCATGGCTTTGGCCTTTTTCCCAGGCCTGGCACAGGGCATCTGGGAACATTTCACAGTGCTGGGTCAGGTTGCTTTGCTTGGGCCTTTTAAGTTTACAAGCATATATTGTAAATCACCCAAGGTCTTTTATGTAGCTGGGTAGCCTTAAAGAAAATATTATTATTACGTATTATAGGAGATGGATTTGGCTGGAAATGTTTCCAAGCTCTGAATCCCAACAAAGGAATCAGTTCAAGTGTTTTAAAAGCAGCTGCTGACATATACCGTATTTTTCGGACTATAAGATGCACCGGTGTATAAGGCGCACCAATATTTCCAAGAGGTAAGTAAGAAAAAAAGGTTTTTGTCCTCCCCAGCCCACAGGAGCACTTTGCAGGCTTCTTTTTTCACCGAAACGGGGGCATTTTCCCTTTCCCCCATCCCTGCTGAAGCCTGCAGAGCTCTTCTGGCAGGAGGGGGCGGGGGGAAGGGGGAGAAGGCAAAAACACACCCGTTTTTGTGACAAACGCCACGTTTTCCACCCATTTTTCATACAAATGAGATGTAGGGGCAGGGCTTCAGGGTGTGTGGCTATATTGAGTGTATAAGACGCACCAACATTTCCACACTCTTTTAGGAGGGGAAAAGGTACGTCTTATATGCCTAAAAATACGGTAAAAGGGAAAATTAACAATTACTCTCCTGTACAGGTAGTACAGTTGGACTGCAGGGCGATCCAACCGGTCAGTCCTAGAGGAGATCAACCCTGACTGCTCTTTAGAAGGCCAGACCCTGAAGAGGAAACTCAAATCCTTTGGCCACCTGATGAGAAGGAAGAAGGACTCCCTGGAGAAGAGCCTCATGCTGGGAACGATGGAGGGCAAAAGAAGAAGAAAGGGATGACAGAGAAGGAGGTGGCTGGATGGAGTCTCCAAAGCAGCCAGAGTGAGCTTCAATGGACTCCAGAGGATGGGAGAGGACAGGAAGGCCTGGAGGAACGTTGTCCATCGGGTCGCAATGAGTCAGACACGACTTTGCAACTAACAACAGGTAGTCCTCAACCTGACGACTAAAACTGAGCCCAAAATTTCTACTGCTAAGTGAGGCAGTCGTTAAGTGAGTTTGCCCCACTTATACAGCCTTTCTTGTCATAGACATTGAGTGAATCACTGCAGCTGTTAAGTTAGGAACACGGCCGTTAAGTGAATCTAGCTTCCTCGTTGAGTTGGCTTTCCAGAGAGTCGCAAAAGGAGACCCGGGACGCTGCAACCGTCGTAGGTCCAAGCCTGTTGCCAAGCGTCTGAATTTTGATCGGGTGACCTTGGGGTGCAGCAACAATCAGGAGTAGGAAAAAACAGTCACAAATTGCCCCCCCCCCCCGTGTTGTTGTGCTTTCGAGTGATCCTTAAACCAACGGTTGTAAGCAAAGGTAGCCTTCCACTTACGATCACAACTGAACCCAAAATTTATGTCGCTAAGTGAGAAACTCGCTATGACTTTGGCACTTGCAGTTTACGACTTTTCTTGCCACATTTGTTAAGTGAATCACTGTGGTTCCTGAATGAGTCACACAGTTGTTAAGTGAATCTGGCTCCCCCCCCCGTTCACTTTGCTCATCAGAACGTCGCAACGGGGGATCACTTAACCCCGAGGCTCTGCAAACGTCATAAATGTGAGGTGGTTGTCCAGCATCCGCATGTAAATCACGTGACCATGGGGATGCCTCAATGGTCGTAAATGTGAGGAACAGTTGTGAGTCCCTTTTTACTGTGCCATCGTAACTTTGAACAGTCGCTAAACGGACTGTTGTAAGTTGAGAACATCTGGTAATTACCGTATTTTTCAGACTCTAAGACGCATCAAGATTTTGAAGAGGTAAATAAGAAAAAAGTTTTTGTCCTCCCCAGGAGCCCCCTGCAGGCCAAGAGGGCTGGGGGAAGGGAAAAATGCCCCCGTTTTTGCAAATAAATGGGCAGAAAACGGGCCGTTTTCCGCACAAATGGCTTGCGTTTTGGCCTTCCCCCAGCCCTGCTGAAGCCTGCCGAGTCCTCCTGGGGGCTGGGGGAAGGCAAAAACCTTTTTTTCTTACTCACCTCTTCGAAATCTTGGTGTGTCTTATATACCGGTGCGTCTTAATAGTCCGAACAATACGGTAGTTTTGCTTCGACATTACTACGTTGTGTAGTCAATAAAGAGCAAGGAACCCATAGTCATGTGATCAAAATTCAGACGCTTGGTAGCTGACTCATATTTACGACGGTTGAGTGTCCCAGGATCAGGCAATCTCCTTTTGCGACCTGATGAGCAAAATCAAGGGGGAAGCCAGATTCACTTAACAACCGTGTTGCTAACTTAACCGCTGAAGCGATTCCCTTAACTATTTTGGCAAGAGAGGTCAAAATTCACTTAACGACTGTCTCACTTAGCAACAGAAATTTGGGGCTCAATTGTAGCCATAAGTCAAGGACTGCCTGCAATAACACTGCGGCCTCAACTTTTTTTCTTTTACAAACTACGATTTCCTTTCTTGCACTACTTTATTCAGAAAAATTAAATTGCAAAATCCAAAGGAGAATAATAAAGACAAAAGAAAACTAGACAAATATATATATATATTTAAAAAAGATGTGGGTTAAAAGGCCAAAACCCCAAAAGAGATATCTTCCCTGCCCTCCCCCCATGGAACACTAACAAATATATTGCAGAAATAACAACTTTCCCACTTAGGAAACAGATCCAAAATTTATAACTTATACATCTACTTGCAACACAGTTTGACCTGTCATACATTATAGACAGGGGTGACTTCCGGCAGGCACTACTGCCGGTTCGCTCTTGCGCACGCCGCTGGGAGATGGGGGGGAAAGGCACAAATGCCTCCGTTTTTGCAAAAAATGGCCCGTTTTTCACAAAAATGGAATACAGGGGCGGGGCTTCGGGAGGCCAAAAATGGCTGTATTTGGTGTATAAGACGCACCAACATTTTCCATGTTCTTGGGGGGGGGGGGGAAGGTGCATCTTATATTCCGAAAAATACGGTACAGGAGACTGATTTGGTTGAGACTGGAAATATTTCCAGGGCTGAATTCAGCAAGTGCCTAATTTCAAGTGTTTTAAAAGCAACTCCTGACATTAAAAAAAAGCTTCAAGCTTCACATTTTTAAAGTAGCTCGTATCCACCATGAAATATAATCACCAGCTTAGCTGACAGTTCTCCAAGCATCACTTAAAAATAGAATATGGATATTTAATACAGAACATCTGCTATCTCTCTCTCTCTCTCCATCCATATCTATCTATCTATCTATCTATCTATCTATCTATCTATCTATCTATCTATCTATCTATCATCTATCTATCTATCATCTATCTATCTATCTATCTATCTATCTATCTATCTATCTATCATCATCTATCTATCTATCTATCTATCTATCATCTATATATCATCTACCTACCGTGTTTTCCTGAAAATACGACCTGCCCCGAAACTAAAGCCTTGCCACATTTTTCACATGGGCAAAAATATAAGCCCACCCCCGAAAACAAACCCCCTGGCCACCCCACCCCCCGGCCAGGCAGAGCACCGCTCACTGACCTAGCTTTATTCCGAAAGCGCCAAGTCACAGGAGCGGGAGGGGGGAGCGCTCACGTTGCTTGCTGCCTTCGGGATACCGCTAGGTTGGGGAGTGGTGTTCTGTCTGGCCAGAGGCGGGAGTTGCCGGGCAGATGCTCCCTTGCAAGCAGGCTCCCGAAGAGCTGGGCACAGCCTCAGGGGCGAAGCAGCCATGAGGTAACCATGCTCACGAGCAGCCGCCCAGCAAATCCCCTCTCCAGCCGGGCAGAGCACCATGCACTGACCTAGGGCGTATCCCTAAAGTGCCAAGCCATGTGGCACTCTGCCCACCCCCCAGCTCCCGCGGCTTGGCACATTCGGGATACCCCCTGTTCCGCCCGCAGCCTCACCAAGCCCTTGCGCAGCTCTCCCAGGGCACAAATACATTAAATGTATTTAATTTCTTTTTAACTTTTGGGATGTGTGTTTTTTAATGTCGTACGCCACCCTGAGTCCTTTGGGAGAAGGGCGGCGTATAAATCCAATAAAAACAAACAGCCGCTCGCCGCTGCCACCCCGCACATAACTTTAACATTCCAAAACTCGGGGCCGAGTCTTCCAGCATCAGCCGCTCTAGGAGTGCTCTCTATGGTGGGCCAGCTGCTGGAAGACTGACTCTCTGTCCGGAAGACTCTCTGTCCGGCAGCCAGCCCACCATAGAGAGCACTCCTAGAGCGGCCTCCCTGCAGGAAGCTGAGCCTTTCATCTCACACAATCCAGGCTCTCTAACTTAAGGCAGGAGAATCTGCCCAGGCAGTCAGTCACAAAGGTGTTTTTATTTCCTTTTTTTCCAAAGGCGACTGGACGTCCTTTTCCCTTGAAGATATTTCGCTTCTCATCCAAGAAGCTTCTTCCATTCTTGATCGGAAGCTTCACCAGAACAGAAGAAGCTTCTTGGATGAGAAGCGAAACGTCTTCAAGGGAAAACAAAGTCCGGTTGTTTTTAGGAAGAAAAAAAATTGACCTGGATGACTGAGAATCTCCATAGACAACCACACAGGTAGACGTTTATCGGAGGAGGAGGGGAAGAGGAGGGGTCCTTGATGCTCTCTGAGCTTGGTGGTTTTCTTGCAGACGTTTCATGACCCAACTATGGAACATCATCAGTGCTAGAAGGGAGGGGGGTTTGCAGATAGGAGGAAGAGGGGGAGGAAATGGAGGCCTGTGGGATCTTTGGTGTTCTCTGACCTTGATAGCTTTCTTGCAGACATTTCATTACCTAACTATGGAATATCATCAAGGAAGGAAGGAGGGAGGGAAGGAAGGAGAGAGGGAGGAAGGAAAGGAACGAAGGAAGGAAGAGAACAAAGGAAGGAAAGGAAGGAAGGAACGAAGGGAAGGAAGGGAAGAAAGGAAGGAAGAAGGGATGGAATGAAGGAAGGTCTGAGAGATATGCCACAGCCAGGAAAAAAAAAAAAAGAGCGGAAAGAGCCAGTTGGTGAGAGAGCATTCGGGTACTCACTCCGGCCAGTGACCTCTGGATATTCTCCCTTGCTCTGGCAATGTCGCCCAAGATGGTGCTGGTGCCATTCTCCTGCAAACATGCAGAAAGAACCAAGTGGTGTGTTTTCCGTTTCTCTCTTCCTTTGTTTCCAAAGAGGTGCATTCAGACACAGGAGAGGCTCAAAATGAAAGGGGACCCAACTTTTTTAAGGCGCGCAAGAGCTGGCCGTGGGGAAAAGCGGCCTGCGTGAAAATTCGCCTGCTCAGCGCAAGGGCTGAAGCGGACTCTTCCTGCGCTGCGCAGAAGGCGGGCGGCTGTCAGTTAGGGAAAGTCCCAGAGGTGGTTTTCTTAATTCATTTGCGAATTTTAATGTTTCCCATGTCTTTCCCCATTTAGCCTATGGCACGTACACATCACATTTCAATGAGTACAAGAGAGGAAAATGCAAAATATGACACAGAAAATCTAAAAATACTGGGCATATTATGCCTACACCAGGGGTCTCCAACTTTAAGCCTGGAAGATTTCAACTCCCAGAATTCTTTAAGCCTGGAGGATTTCAACTCCCAGAATCCTTTAAGCCTGGAGGATTTCAACTCCCAGAATTCTGGGAGTTGAAGTCCTCCAGGCTTAAAGTTGCCAAGGTTGGAGACCCCTGGTGTAGATCAGCAGTCCCCAATCTTTACGGCTTGGCAGCCCAGCAAAGGGTGGGTAAGAGGGGAACTGGCCCGCACAAGTGGTTTACCGCTTGCCAACATCAGCTGTGCCCACTGGCCATCCTCTTGCGCAGCCCAGTTCTGAATGGGACAGGGCGCGGTAGTGGGCAACGGGCCAGGGGATTGGCATCCCCTGGCCTAGATTACGGAGATTGTGTTTTGCTTCTTTTGTCACAGCCAGGAAATGAATGAAGTCTCCATTAGAGACCCCAATTTTTTTTTGCACTGTGTCGCTATGTATGGGATAGTTTGTCACAATTCAGTGTGGCAATTTGTCCCACTTGTAGAGGGCATCTGGACACCTTATCGGTGACCAGTTGTGCATTTGGTTTGGCGTTGTTCATGTTGCACAGGGCTGATCAAACCCCAGGTGAGTTAGCCATGATGCAAGGCAAACTTTGACATTGTGTGTGTGTTTGTGTGTGTGTGTGTGTGTGTGTGTGTGTGTGGCGGTTTTCTGTCCGATGTTGTTTTCACCTTTTGTGAATGTTAGCATCACCTTCAACAAGCACTTTAGCAGCAGAAATGCAGGTAGCTCTCAACTTGCGACCACAACTTATGTTGCTAAGTGAGAGATGTTTGTTAAGTGGGTTTTGCTCCATTTTACGACATTTCTCGCTACTGTTGTTAAGTGAATCTCTGCAGTTGCTAAGCGGGGTCGTTAAGTGAATCAGGTGGCCCCATTGACTCGGCTTGTGTGAAGATGGCAAAAAGGTGGAATCACGTGGCCCCACCCCACCCCGGGACACTGCAACGGTCGTTAAATACGAGTCAAAATTCAGCGTCTGAATTTTGATGGCCTGAGCATGGGGATGATACAACAGTCGTAAGTATGAAATACGGTCATCAGAAGGTTGCAAAAGGGGATCACGTGATGGGGGGAGGTAGCAACAGTCATAAGTATGAGTCAGCTGCCAAGCCTCCAAATTTTGATCACATCATCATGGGGGATACTACAACAGTCGTAAGTATGAAAAACGGTCATGTCAATTTTTCTGGTGCCGTTGTAACTTCCAAGGGTCACTAAATGAACTGTTGTAAGTCGAGGACTACCTGTAGCCGGATGGGGAAGTTAAGTTCCATATGTTTCTAGTAGGAAGCTGGAACCGATCAGCATGAAGACTGCGCATCTATGCACAACACACAGCTGGGATTCAGAGGGTGTGTGTGTGTTTGCATCAGCCCATCTGTGACCTCCGCTTACCCATCAAACCCTTCAGCCCATCGTTCTGTGACAATACTTGTGGCCAGCTGTGCTCAACTCTTCATGGCTACACCCAGGGGTTCTCCTGCAACACCTTTATGGGGGGGGGGAAGGAAACCACCCAAATTCTGCATTAGGCAGGTGAGGGGAGCTTTGCCCAGCCAAGCCATCCTTAGACCACACTCATGCCACGGTCAGTAAAATTATTTGCCGTAAAAAGGGGTTGCATGCAAAACACACCACAACGGCTTCCACAATTCTATCGGTTTTCAGCCCAAACGCAAGTCAGTAAGTTCATTTGGAGAAACTGAGAAATGCAATAAAAATGCAATTTATCCCCAGGATATCCCGGCTAGCCCTGCAAGAGGAGTCGTTTATTTGTTTGTCTGTATTTCTATGCTGCCCATCACACATGCATGCCTCTGGGTGGTTACGGGTATTGAATTTGGAAGAGGCTTAAATTCTGTGCTCCCAAATTTGAACAAAACTCTGCATAAAAAAAAAAAGTGTCTATCATTCTTGTCCCCAATCATGGACTGAGGGCATTAAAATGAAAAATTGAGGGGGGCTTAGGGGGGTGGGACAGGCAAAAATACTGGAACAAGGAAGCAGAAAAGGCTCGTGATAGACTAGCTGTGAGATCAGAACAGGCTGATCTAACACTTATTCCACCAGCTAAGGACATGGGGTGACAAACACTTTCTCCCTAAAGTGAGGAATAAAATGCATTTTTTAAAAAAAACCTTTTTCAAAATATAACTGCAGTACGGAATTCCAATTGACACAGCCCCTGAACAAAGCCCCACATATAAGGGGCTGCTTTCATGTGTTCGGATAGGGTCTCTTGTGTGGGGTCCTTGGGGCTCTTGGAGTTTGGGGGTTTCCTTGCAGACATTCCAGTATCCCACTAACATCGTTAGTGGGACAATGATGCTTCCCCAGAGCCTGAAGCAAACTCCTGGTCCCCACAAAAAAAAACCCTTTTATGAATTTAGTGTGAATTCTGCTCATTCCCATCCAGCAAAGTCTTTCAAGAGAGGATTTGCGGTCACAGACCTTATCTGGCTTGGAGAGCTGACAGGCCGATATCTGCAAAACTTGGCAAGGAGCCTCGGAGAGTCACGAACCAATGAAGTGAATTAATGGCCTCCTGCAAACTCCCCTCCCCTGTCGCTCCTCCTTTATTTCCTCTGGGAGGGGCCATTCATCGTCCCCCTGTGGCCTTACTCTCAAGTCGACCCCTGTTCTTTAGCTGTTCCCTTCGTCTGGCAGCTCTGCGCATGTGCACACTGGGAACAGGCTCCAGCTGTTCTTCTGCCCCACTGATGTCTGACTCTGAAGGCAACTGATAACTATCGGACGGCCCTGGCCCCCTCTCTGCCTCTGACACAGAGCCCTCATCAGAGCCTTCCCCAGACTCCAGGACTGGCCCATCTTCCTCCCCAATCTCCTCACTGTCCCAATCCGCTGCCAACTCTGCTGACGGGCCACAACAATTAGTGCTAGAAGGGAGCACTACATAGAGCACTGATGCTATTCCCTAGTTGGGTCATGAGACGTCTGCAAGAAAACCACCAAGCTCAAAGAGCATCAAGGACCACACCCAACCATGATCTACAAAGATTCTCAAAAGATGTTATAGCATCTTTTGAGTCGTGAGTATACAAGTCTAGGAGAACAAGACACTCACGCACACTTTTGCAATTTTCCTCACAGAACCAGGAGAACCACTGAAAACCAGTAGCATCTGCATGGAGATGGGGCTGGGGTGGGGTGGGGTGGAAGCCTAACCAGAGGATAAAATTGCTCCAATGCGCTTCTCGGGAGCTAAGTCAAGAGAGACAGAAACAACAATAATTATCCCAAACTTGTTCCTTCTGCTGGGACCCCACAGTGAGGTGTTCCAGGGGCTTATTTTAATAAGCCAGTTTCATTTAAATCTCAAACCAAGAATCCTGGCTTGTCCCAGAAGAGGGGGAGGCAATGGCCACAGTGATCACGCACAAATGGAGGGATTTATCCTATGTGGGTGGAGAACGAAGGAGATGGTGTTAAACCAGAGGCCTTCAAACTTGGCAACTTTAAGACGTGTGGACTTCAACTCCCAGAATTCTCCAGCCAGCGAAGTTTGGGGAGCCCTGCGTTAAAACTATTTCAGGGATTAAAAGCTTCCTGTTAACTACAGTACTCCGATATCTGTGAGCCAGAATCTCAGACTACAACAAATACAGGTAATCCTAGATTTACAACAATTCATTTAGTGACCGTTGAACGGTAGAACGGCACTGAAAAAAATGATTTCACATTTACAACTGTTGCCGCAATTCCCAGGGTCACGTGATCAAAATGCAGGCGCTTGGCAACCGGCCTGTACTTATGACGGTCGCAGTGTCCCAAGGTCACCTGATCCCCTTCTGTGACCTTCCGGTGAGCAAAGTCGATGGAGAAGCCGGTGTCAAGTTTCCTAAAAATGCCCTAATTGATTCATGAATCTCGAGCCAGGTTTCAAACACAAGACCAGTCATTTATTAGGGAAACCATTAGGCAAGGCCTTTCCGCAGTCAGATCTAAGCTTTGTTTGAGTTATAGCTGAACTTTACCTCTGTTCCTTCCCTCCCCTCCGTCTGTGTCATAAATCACATTCCCCAATGAAGTGCACCCCTCCCAAGCCTGCTGGAGTAATCTGAGATTCGACTTTATCCGAAAGTATGTGTGGAATACGCTTAACAACCAGGTCCCTAACTTATCAACTGCAGTGATTCACTTAACAACAGTGGCAAGAAAGGCCGTAAAATGGGGCAAAGCAAATGTCTCACTTAACAACAGAAATCTGGGGCTCAATAATGGCCGTAGGTCAAGGACTACTTGTATTAAGTGTTAAGACTGAATGTGCCGTGTTTCAGGTAATCCTTGACTTACAAATACACCTTTAGCAACCAAAGTTACAATGGCAGTAAAAATAAAATGTGACAGGATCATTTTTTCACACTTAACGACCGTCGCAGCCTCCACAGGGTCACGTGATCAAAATTCAGGCGCTTGGCAACTGGCTTGTACTTATGACAGTTGCCGTGTCCCAGGGTTACGTGATCCCCTTTTGTGACCCTCCGGCAAGCAAAGTCCATGGGGAAGGCAAATTCACTTCACAACATTGTGACAAACTTAACAACTGCAGCGATTCACTTAACAACGGTGGTGAGAAAGGTCGTAAAATGGGGCAACACTCACTTAAGAACCGTCTTGCTTGGCAAAGGAAATTTTGGACTCGATTGTGATTGTTAAGTCAAGGACTACATGCCTGTTACTCCGAGGGTTACTCAGGAATCAGGCCACCCCTACAAACACACACACACACACACACACACAAAGGAGCAGAACCCGCAACCGCTTCCTTGACTCTCTTTGAAGGTGCCCCCCTCCCCCTCTCTGGCCAAAGACTCAAAAGTATTGGGAAGTTCATAGTTGCCCGATTCCAAGGGTGACTGTCAATGGGACAGAGTTAAAAATGGCCAGAGAAATCCTCTCTATGAGTCAAGTTATGATGCTGAGAACCGAGCAGAGAAGCTGCACAATTGGTACTCGCAGGTGGCATTGGGGGAGAACGGACACTTTTTGCCATCCGCTCTTTGGGGCTCTCTCAACGGGGTAACCCTCGAAAGGGGAGCCGAAACTGGCAGGAGAGGCGGATAGAAATATTTTTCCAAGGTGTTGTGGCCTGGACCCTCCAGCAGCCGAATCAGAGGAGGGGTGGGAGTCAGGGTCAGCATCAAGGCAACCTGAGAGCTCCGAAGGGGACGAGGGAATGGCAGAGAGAGAGAGAGACAGAGGCGGAGCCTGGGCTGTCCGTCAGCCCTCAGATGGAGAGTCAACATCCTCCAGGTCTGGAGATGGCTGATGAGGAAGAGGAGGAACAGCTGGAGCCAGTGCCTAACGCACGAATGCGCAGAAGGCAGAGGACAGGGGAGCAGAGGAAATCTATGGGCCGGTCCTTGGGACGGAAGAGCCACTGCTGCTAGTGAAGCCCCACCTGAGCTCTGGGGATAAAAGGCAGGGGGAAGAGATAAAGAGATGTGGTAGACCACTATTCATCTCCCCTGCCGGACAGACCTGTTAGCCTGCGGTGAGAGAGAACATTTTTTTTGCTGGGGCTGCCGGCACACCTAATAAAGGGATCGTTGCTTCAACTACAGGAGGTTTGTGGTGTTTGGGGAGCTGGGTCAGAACACTAGGCCTCGTGGGGACATCAACGCAGGAGAAAAATACGAGCTTGGATGGATTAGAGCTGGGATGTCCAAACTTGGGAACTTTAAGACTTGTGGACTTCAACTCCCAGAATTCCCCAGCCAGCCATGCTGGCTGGGGAATTCTGGGAGTTGAAGTCCACAAGTCTTAAAGTTTCCAAGTTTGGATACTCCTGGATTAGAGGGAACTAGGAGGGAATTGACAATTACAGGTAGAAGCCCCGTTTGGGTGGGACCAGATAAAATGAGAGGCCCCCTGTGGCCTTGGACACGGGAGATGTTAGCATCTTACCTGCCGGCAGGAAGGGCTGCGGGCTGGACCGTTCACCTGTTCGTAGTATCGTTTTTCAGCATCGTCGTATTTGAATTTGTCGAACCAGATCTTCTCGTGCATGAGGAAGTGGGTTGCCATTTTCCTGCAAAGTGGAGGACTTTAAAATCAGTATTTGAAAGGCCTTGGTTTTAGGAGCAGGTCACCGCATGACCTCGAGACGTTCCTCTCTCCTTCCCTCAGGGCCCCAGCTGGTAAAAACTCACTAACTCACTAAAGGCTGCGGTCAGCAACCTTAAACATTCAAAGTGCCACAAAAGTCCTAACCGGAAGCCCCCCGTTCAATTCTAGAGCCGACTGGAAGTCCGGTTTCCCCACCATAGAGTCTCCTCCTAGCGTGGCACCCTTTTTCCCCTACTTGTCCTAACCAAAAGTCCTATCAATTGTGGAGCCGACCGGCGACAGGGAGCCACAGCAGAGGGATGAGAGCACCACACGCGGCTCCAGAGACACAAGTTGCTGACCCCTGCACTAACCCATCACTCTAGAACTGGGATGTCCAACCTTGGTGCCTTTAAGACGCGTGGACTTCAACTCCCAGAATTCCCCAGCCAGAATTCTGGGAGTTGAAGTCCACGCATCTTAAAGGTGCCAAGGTTGGACACCCCAGATCTATACGAAAAAGCTGACCAAAATGCAATCAAACAATCAATTACTCGAATCATTTGACACTTGAAAACTGATCGGGGCCCAACCACCAGTTAACGAATTTTGGCTTCCAAGAGGGATACAGAAGGAGCAGCGCCCTCACCCTATTTTCCCCCCAGAAAATACATAGACACCAACTCTACAAGCAACACATGATCCTTCAACGGCACAGAATGATGGGCTTGGCAGTGCCCCAACCTTCTCAGTACACTCTGAACAGGCCTCCACTAATAGAGCCCTCGAGGGATTGAACAAAACCACACAACCAAGCCAGTTTTACAACGGGCCATTTCCAAACTGTTTCAGGCAGTAACCTTTATCTAGGTAATTCAGGGATAACTAGGAATCTCAGTCCCTCTTGTGAAGCAGCAATTCTACAAACATCGACCCCAAGGGGCACCACGATAACTCGCCATGGCCAAATTCACCACGGGGCAAGAGTTACACTAATATCGAAGAAATGGTGCAATGGGATCATTAAAGGAAGGATGTCGAAGGAGGGACAGCATGAAACGCGAATGACAGAAATGACAATAACTCAATTCAATTGTTGAATTGTCCCGCAGCCACAATTTGGGGGAGTTGGTAAGGTCAAGTTATCCTGTGGTCAGTTGGCTGCAGCAAGTTCTCCCATCCTGCCAAATTTTTGGAGAATTGGACACATTTTCTCAAATGAGACCAGGCAGAGGATGCTTCCAACGCATTGCATGCGGACAGCATTAAGGGTGGGGTGGCTTTTAAAACCTAGATTCAGTGGATAAAAAACTCTTTCATCTCACCTTAGCTCATGGGGACTCCCCCCCCCCTCGGTACTCATCTGTCAGGTCGCCCAAAACAGAGACAAAGGACCTCTTTCCACACCCTTTCCTTAACTTTGGAACACCAGAATGCATTCTCAGAATACAGAATCACCGAGTTGGAAGGACCTTGGAGGTCTTCTAGTCCAACCTCCTGCTCAGGCAGCAAACCCTACACCACTTCAGACAAATGTTTGTTCAGTCCAGAGGTTTTCAAGCTTGGCAACTTTTAAAACTTGTGGGCATTCTGGGAGCTGAAGTCCACAAGTCTTAAAGTTGCCAAGTTTGGGGACCCCTGGATCAGTCTCTTCTTAAAAGCCTCCAGTGATGAATTATCCACAACTTCTGGAGGCCAGATATTCCACTGTTAATTGTTCCAACTGCTAGGAAATTTCTCCTTAGCCCTAGGTTCTCCTAAAACAGTAGGGTCAATTTCCTTTTTTCAATAATGCTCCTTGCCAAAACGAAGCATCATGAGCCCCAGTGGCGCAGGGGTTAGAACGCAGTACTGCAGGCTATTTCTGCTGACTGCTAGCTGTTCGATCCTGACCGGCTCGACTCAGCCTTCCATCCTTCTGAGGTCGATAAAACAAGGACCCAGATTGTTGGAGACAAGAGACTGACTCTATAAACTGCTTAGAGAGGGCTATAAAAGCATTGTGAAACAGTATATAAGTCTAAGGGTGATTGCTATCCATCACTGTTTCGGTCTATCTATCCATTTCTCTCGTCTACCCATCCATGTCTGTCTGATTGATCCCTCCATCTGAGGTACTGCAGGCTGCCCATTGCCAGGAGTTCGATCCTGACCGGCTCGAGGTTGACCCAGCCTCCTATCCTTCAAAGGTCAGTGAAATGAGGACCCAGATTGTTGGGGGCAAGAGACTGATTGCGTAAATCGCTTAGAGAGGGCTGGAAAGCACTGGGAAGCGGCATATAAGTCTAAGTTATCTTAGCCCTGACCGGTTGCACACCGACAGCACATTTCACATCCTTTGCACGTTCAGGCTGATTATGATGTTGGAATTGAGAACATCCTCCCCCCCCCAACTCCCCTCCCCAACACATGCATTTCCTACTTAGCATCAGGCTCTGGTGAGCTGGAGGGCTGCGCAGTGGGCTGGGTGGCCTTGGCTCGCGTGGCTTCCGATAGTCGGCTGGCCTCTTCTTGGGCAAGGGAGGCGTAGAAGGAGGCTTCTGCACTGTCGTACGCAGGCTTGCTGAACCACAAAGATTCGGTTTCCGGGTGCATAAAATGCCAGGCGGGAGGTTGCGGCTGGGTTGCCGCTGCCGTTTCTTGGGGCGATGGAGTCCCAACGGCAGCGTTGTTCCCCCGTTTCCCCGTCGGCTGCTTCCTGAGGCTGCTCCGGCCCTTCTTCTCTTTCCGGCCCTTTCTGGAGATATCCGCCTGGCCGCGCTCCTGCAGCCTCACCTTCCCCGGAGGGTGGCCGTCAAACATGTTGGCGTAGAACAATCGCTCGGCGTCATCGTAGATCGGCTTCTCCAGCCAGACTTCCGACAGCAGAGCCCGCAAACTGGAGCCCGGAGGTTTGCCGTTCACCGTCTGGTTTGCATCTCCCGCCGGGATGAACGGAGTACCGGGGGCCTGATGCTCGGTATCGGCAACGTGGGCCGGAGTGGAAGGCGTAGCCAAGGCCGTCACGTAGCCCTCGTCCGGCGTGACGGGCCCGGCACTGGCCAGCTTCAGGACGGATGGGGGCTGCAGCAGATGTGCGAGCGTCACAAGTTGGGACCTTTCCACAAAAGCTGCCTCGGCGTCGTCGAAGTCAAATTTGTTCACCCACACGTCCTGAATGATGTGATGGCACGCCATGAGGCTGCCGTGGGCGCAGCGCAAGACGGCCGGATTTCCACTGAGCTCGGCCTCGGCCTGGATGGCGTCTTCGGACCAAGGCACCACAGCAGCTGGCTCAACGACGGGAAGTGCCACTGGGGGCAAAGAGTCGGCGAGCTTCACGTGGTAGGCAGATTCCACATGGTCAAACCGAGGCTTGTCAAACCAGACGTGGTCAGCCATCAGTCCCACCAAGACGGGATCTATCTTGGGCCCCAAAGGCTTGGCTTTTGGAGAATACTTCCTTTTCTTCTGCTTCTTCCCGCTGCCAACCCGCCACAGCTCGGCCTTCAACGCTTCCTCAGCACGTTCCTCGTGGCAGAAGCCGTTCACAGCCACCAGCTCTTGGCAAGGCCCGGCCGCTGAGGCGGCTAACGCTGCTTCTCGTTCATAGTGAAGCCTCTCAGCCTCATCGTACTTCGGCTTGTCCACCCAGACCTTTTCGGTGGGGTACAGCAGCTTCCTGGTTCTCATCTTCTGAACGGGGCGCCAGCATGGAGAGACAAGCACAAGAGTACAGTGGCTGAAATAACACACCACAAAGCAGTGGGCGGTGCCACAGCCTTCTCCAACCTGGGCGCATGGGCCCTGCTTGCTGGGAACTCTAGAATGGTGGCGCCTGATGCTTGGTGGGAGAAAGCTTGAAAGGCTCTGCAATGCCCCCAAGTGCCACCATTTACAGGCAGTCCTCGACTTACGACCACAATTAAGCCCAACATTTCTGTGGCTGAGCGAGACAGTTGTTGAGAGGGTCTTTTCCCACTGTACAACCTTTAAGCAGATCACTGCAGCTTTTAAATTAGTCACACGGTGGTTAAGTAAATCTGGCACCCCCATGGACTTGCTTGTCAGGAGGTCATAAAAGGGGACCACACGAACCCCCCTCCTCCTGGGACACGGCAACCATCATAATTATGAGTCAGTTGTCAAGAGGCCGAATTTTGATCATTTGACCACTGGGAATGCTGCAGCGGTCATAAGTGTGACAAATGGTCGTAAGTAACATTTTAGTGCTGTTGTTAACTTTGAATAGTCACTAAATGAACCTGTTGTAAGTCGAGGACTACTTTTATACATAGCCCTCGACTTACAATGACAATTGGGGACCAAAATTTCCGTGGCTAAGCAACATTTTTAAATGAGTCATGGTTCATTTTATGACCAGTTTTGCTGGGATACATAAATGAATCGCTGCAGTTGTTAAGTAAATCATGTGGTCATTAAGTGAATCTCGCTTCCCCCACTGGCTTGGCTTGTCAGAAGCTGGCTGGGAAAGTAGCAAAGGGCTATCCCATGATCCCAGGGATGCTTCAACCGCCGTAAATATGTGCTGGTTGCCATGCACCCGAATTTTGATTGTGTGATTGTGGAAGGGCCGATTGCAAGGCATTTTTCAGTACCATTGTAAACAACTGGTCGTAAGTCAAGGACTACCTGTATACAAAGCCCTAATCGTTTGAATGATTGCGCCATTTTTAAGAAAAAAAGTGCTTTAAGCTAATTGTTTAGAGAGCTCTTCTGCCCCTTGTCATTCTCTACTATGCCAACAATAAATATATATATTTGTTACTGCTAGATGTTGAGACTTTTAAACATTCCCACAATCTGCCCACATCAATCCCAGAAGGGGCTCACGTCCTAAACATCCAGAAGAGCCAGAGAAGGAACTTCTTGGAGAAGCTCAGTACTTCCGTGCTACATGTTGAAACCCATGTTCAAAGACCTTGGTATGGGCTAGTAGTTTTCTGGGGTCGGAGTGGCCAATCAATACTGTTTGGGCCAATTCCACTTCATGAAGGGGATTTAGGAGTGGCAAGGTCTCCGCAGGTGGCAGGGCATTCCTGGGGTTGGAAGCTAAGCAAGATTAAGCCTGGTAACTATTTGGATGGGAGACCACCAGGAAATATGTGGGCTGTAGGCAAGACTAGAAATATATATTTTTTAATCCTGGAAGATTGGTTAAGGAAACAGCATGAAATAGTATTCCATAAGTCATTAAGAGGCTTTAAAAGGTCCGTGTCTGTCTATTTGTGTGTGTGTTTTGAGGGACAGTGGTGTGATTTGGCTAGAGGTCTTGGTTGTCTCCCTTAACATTCAACAGAAGTAGCCCTCTCTTGGCAACCAAAATTGAGACCGGCAACTTGGTTAAGGAAAGCACTTGCTAAGTGTAGCCACAATTGTACTTATGATCTTATTAGAGCCTATTTGAAAGTCATAAATTCAAGAATTGATTGCAACATTTTTATCATCGTAATTGCAAAAGGGTCGTTGTACAAAACAATCACTAAATGAGGACTGCCTCTACTGAAGGAATTCAGTTCCATCCCTCCTGGTGAAGGAGGAAAGACTTTCCTCCACAATTTATGGCCCAAAATATCCCATAAATTGCCAGTTCTGTTTTTCTAGAAGGGGATATTTCACACAAATAAAGCAGAATAAAAAACTCTCAGGTGGAAAAACTAACTTCTTAGTTAAAGGACATTTTAAGGATCTGGTTGGCAAAATTACTCTATTCTCCCCAAAACCTCCTGCTGAGGTTTGGATACCCAAATTACGTGCTACTAAGGAAGAATTTCTGAACCTTTGCTGGTTTTAAATATATGTGATTGACAATTTTGGTGCCTCATTGTGGAAATAACAATGTGGTCCACATGTAGATGAAATTACTTGGTATTACCCTAAACGAAAGTCAGGCCCATCCCTCAAAGGGCCGCTGCTGTTGTTTAAAATGTACATTTCATCTCATGTATGCTTAATAACATTTTCCCTACTTACTGTTGGGAGACTTGAAATGGAGCACTCTACTATAAATTTGAAAAAGTTACTTGTCTAACCTTGAGTACATCCATCACAAATTTGAAGTAAGATGTTAAAAAGCTGTGAGCTGTTATGAGCCAAGTCCCGGAATAAAGCTTTAAGTGGACTTCCAAGGAATTGTGACAGGCATTAAATGCCTTTGACATCACAATGCCACCTCGGGGGAGACAAACCAAGGACTAATAGTAATAGTAGCTTTAGCCTAGTGTAAAATATATGATTGTCACAATACTAGTATATATATATTTCTACTGTGCCTTCCTACTTCGATTCATTTATAATCCAGTATTGCGCTGATGCTGTTTTTCACATACAAAGCCATACAAGGAACATTTTAACTGTCCTCCTGGCATAACATTCCCTTGGGCAATTTTCAATACCATCTCTCTTAGATCTAAAGTGGATCAAAGAATAAGATGCCAGCCCAAGAATTAGGAAAAAGAGGAGGCAAGTGCGTTATTGAAAGACTGGTGGGCTTGAAAAGTTTTGTAAGTTTAAGCACATTTGCAGGAGGAAGGCTCAATTTATACAAGGACAACTTGGGAGAAGTTTTATTTTAACAATTCAGATGTTTTGTGCGTCAAAATGCACAAAATATAGCAACATCTTTCTATCTCAAAAATCAAATAAAGCTCACTATTATTATATGGGGGTTTGAAATGTGTCTTGCTCAGGTAAAATTGGATTGGTTTATATATCAATACCTTTACTATAAGAATTTCCTTTATTCATATTTTTGTACCGCCCATCCATCTCAGACAGGGACTATCATGGCCAATATTTGTCTTCTCAGAGCCCATCACCATCATCATCATCTCAATCAGCCAAGCAATTCATTTCATCCCATTCCCAGATTTTTGGGAAAGAAATGGTGTGGGCTTTTTATCATCCTCCTCCAAATCCTAAATCGATCCTGGAACTAGAATTTTCTAGGAGGGAAAGCAAGCCAATGAAAAGCGCTCCATTTCATAAACCAATTTGTAAGAGCAGCCTTAAGAAAAAGGAGCTTATGGAATCTTTTAAGTATATCAAAATGTTCGCAGCACAACAACGTACCAAGTTCACAGATTGTCCAAATTATTTTACATTTGTTTCTGGAAGACAGTAAACTTAGTTTGCCCATACACAGGCAACCCCCAACTTACGATCGCAGTTGAGTGCATCATTTCTGTTGTTAACCAAGATAGTTAAGTGAGTTTTACCCCATTTTTACAACTGTTCTTGCCAACTGTTAAGTGAATCACTACCGTCAAGTTAGTAACGTGGCTGTTAAGTGAATCTCGCTTCCCGGTTGACTTTACTTGTCAGAAGGTCACAAAAGGTGACCCTGGGACGTGGGCAACAGTCATAAATACCAGTCAGTTGCCAAACGCATGAATGATGATCACGCAACCATGGGGATGCTGCAAGGGACAGAAATTTGAGGACTGTCCATGAGTCAACTTTTTTCAGCGTCACTGTAGCAATCACTAACGATCATAAGACAAGCACTCCCTGTTCTGGGGTAAGGCTATGAAACAGCTGGCCTAGGTTGACGGCTTCAGAATTTGGTGGCCCTGGTTTAGATTAGGCATTGTTCTGGCACTTTGTGGGCAGCTGTGGCTGGCATCTTTCAAGGTGGCCTACAGCAGAGCAGGGATGGTCTGAATCCCTCTCTCTCTAGCCAGATGACCTGGCTTCTCATTGGATGTTCTTTGTATGGCTTTGCTGGCTATTTGCAATGCTCTGGGGATGGGAAGGATAAATACTGAAGATAACGCTAACTATCCTGTGGCTTAGCTCATCATGTGCAAACCCATCCTGAGAACAAAGTGACAGTTTCTTTTAAACAACATGGGCGAACCCGCATATGATGTGCTAGAAAACCTTTATAATGTGCGCTATGTCAACATGGTGGCATGCAAAAACTATCAGCGGTTTTGCTAATATTGAAGAATTGGAGGATTATAAATAGTGACAGAACTACAGCTTCACCGAATGAAATGCAATTTTTCTCACCCTACCACTCTGTTGCATCAAAAGGAAAGAGAGACTTATGAAAAGGAGATCTCAAAACAATAGGACACTTTTAAAAACACGAGATTCGCATCAGGGGGGAAACGACTTCTAGTGTTAACCAGTCAAGAAATGTTCGGTGTTGTTGGCAGATACTTACTTTTTGGTTCCTAGGAAGGCATTAAAAGTAGAAGAAAGAGAAAGCATTAAAAGGAGAAGAAAGGTAAGGTGAAAATATTGTTTCTACAGGTAACAACAGAAGAGAGTAAAATGGCAAATCGCTGGAACAATACTGTAAAAACCACTACTCTGAGATTACACTATTGATTACAACATTTCTCAACTGTGGCAACTTTAAGCCTAGAGGATTTCAACGCCCAGAATTCCCCAGCCAGCAAAGCTGGGGAATTCTGGGCGTTGAAGTTCACCCATCTTCAAGTTTCATTTTCAAGAAACATAGGCACATGCCAGTGGTACAAGGACTTCTGCTGAATTCATAATTCCATTTTCCTTTAAGTCCAAAGTTAACGAATTTCCAATATGTCCCTACCCACCGTAGGACTAATCCCCGCTTACATATCTCCAAACCTCGAGGGTAACTAACTGCCCCCACATTTCCAAACGTTGAAAGCCGTGTTTCTCTATCATTTTAAACTTAAAATAAGCCCAGTTATGAAAAGAGTTTCCAAACCAGCAAACCCCAATGATGGGAGAATTTATTTCAGATTCTGAATACATTAATTTTACTTGTAAACTAGCTGTTACATCTAGTTCCTCATTCATCATAAACCCATCATAAATTAATCATTTCTGGGCTAAATTGTAAACAATCAAGATGAGTTCCTATTTAAAACATAGCAATAACACATTGTGGGTGGAACTTATAAAGCTATGAAGTCCACCATCAAAGCCACGGGAACTGACCTGCTAAGCACATGACTTGACATACATGTTCTGTTGTGCATGTGGACAGCCATAAAAATCACCTACTATTCATAAATAGACTCACAACAGTGTAATGTTTTAATTTAAGCTCTTATCCTCGAATGGCAGGTTATTTGCTATAGGATCAATGAAAGCATGCCTGAATTTGGTCGTCACAAAATGTTTATTCGTATGCTAGAAAGCTAAAGAAAAACAGAGAAGACCAGTTAAGACAGCATGCCAGGTTGCCAACAAAAACAAATAGGTCTAGGACAGAAACAGTTGCAAAAGAGAGAGAGAGAGAGAAAACCAGTAGCAGATTATATCTAATGATGTATCAATGAAGGAGAATATTTGCAGCTCAGGATTGACGTAAGAAATCCTTGGTGCTCTCTGAACTTGCTTTTTTCTTGCAAACATTTTGTTACCCTAACTAGATCCTCTGATGATGTTACTTAAGGTAAGGCAATGAAACATTTGCAAGAAAACAAGCAAGCTCAGAGAGCACCGCATCCAATGATGTACATAACAACTGCTGACAATCCGCATGCAATTAAAGTACCATATCCCAGTACAGCGCAACATTAAAAATTGAACAGGGACGGCATCCAAGAGAAGGCAATGACACAGCAGGCATATGCGTGGCTCTTCGGGGATGTTCCACGTCTCCTTTTTTTCCATGTAACTGGAGTAGATGTTCTATGTCGTGACTTGTGCTGAAGATGAGGCAAGCAGAAAGCCTGACATTTGGCACTAGAATTCCTTTAACAACTAGGAAACGTCACACTGGACAAAGCTACGGAGTCACAAATAGATTGTGCAGAAACGTCACAAAGTACAGGTTATATCTCTGACTTAGGAGAACAATTGGGGCCAGAATTTCTCTTGCTATGCTAGGGGGCTCGTAGCTGACGCCTGCCCAGTTTTAAAACCTTTTGTGCTAAGGTTGTTAAGTAAACCATGCAGCCGTTAAGTGAATCCTGCTCCCACCCCTGGTTGGTTTTGCATGTCGGAAGCTTGCCTGGGACAGTTGGAAATGACGATCCTTGGGACGCTGGCTGCAACAGCCGTAAGTTTTTTCTCTCAACGCTGCTCTACTTTTGAACAGTTGCTACGTCGACAACTGCCATATTTTCCCCAGAATAAGACCCACCTGGAAAATAAGTCCTAGCATGATTTTTCAGGACGCCCTATCCCAAAATAAGCCCCAGAGAAGATCGTCAGTCAGATGGACACATTTACTACCTTATCCCTCCCCCAAAATAAGCCCTAACCAGAAAATAAGCCCTAATGCCTCTTTTGGAGCGAAAGTTAATATAAGACCAAGTCTTATTTTTGGAGGAATATGGTACCTGTATGAGGAATGTCATTACAAGTGAATCCCTTCGGGACAAGAGTTATGTAGGCGATAAACGGTCACCCACTAAGAAAATGCAGCTTCACCAAGCTCCTAAAACAAAACTTTCATTCGTGTGGTCTAGTTTTCTCAAGAGGAAAAGAATGCAGCCTCTTTCTCGAGGCAACTTTAACTTTTCTTTTGAAAAAAATGGTTGGAGAAAACAGGCAAAACTGGTTAAGGCCTTGAAGGGCAGAGCTTCCAATCTAATTCTCTGCTGCCTGCAGGCTCAGGACTGGCCTCTTTCAAGCTGGCTTCAGGATTTCCAAAGAAGCCGAGGGAGGGCAAAGGATGACCGTGGACGGAGCACTACAGATTACAGGTAGTCCTTAACGTCGGACAATAGAGCTCACCATTGCCATTGGTAAGCAAGGCCCTTAATCCCCCCCACCCCCCATTTTACAACCGTTCTTGCCGCAGCTAAGTGAAACACGGCCATTAAGTCGGTAACCCAGCCGTAAAACAAATCTGACTTCCCCACTGAGTCTGCTTGTTGGAGGTTGCGACATGACACACCACCAGGCCTGGACTCTGCAACCGACAAAATGATGAACCAGTTGCCGGGGGTGTGAATTTTAATCACATGAACATAGGGACGCCGCAATGGTCGTAAGTGTGAAAACTGATCCCTTTTTTCAGTGTAGTTATAATTTCAAACAAATGGTTGTAAGTTAAGGACTATGTGTACAGAATCAACTAACGCCCCAAGACCTGGTCCAGCCCTAATAAAACTAAGCCGAATACAGTGTTTCTCAATCTTAGCAACTTTTTAAGATGGGGGTCGCAAAGGTCCTTTTTTTTCCCCAAAAGGCAACTGGATTTTCTTTGTTTTTCCTTGAAGAGGTTTCGCTTCTCATCCAAGAAGTTTCCCCAGCTCTGACTGAATGCTGGAGAATGGAAGGCATGGAAGGCTGGTCATTCACATCCTTTTATTAGAGTCACTGAGGCCATTTGGAGGCTTATGTCTGTCCTCAAGGGTCACCTGAGAGGTGCACATGGGTGTGGAGCCTGCTTGCAGGTGTTGAAAGGAATGTGTTGTGGACAGGAGATGGGGAGTGTCGTGTCCCTCCTGCTCTGTTGAGAGAGGGCTGTTCAATTTTAACACACATGGCCTCTTTGGCAAACCCCCGAGTGGCCTCAACAACTTTTAGAAAGAGTGCTTATGATCAGATGATTGAACGAAATATATATCCTTCCATTCTCCACCATTCAATCAGAACCGAAGAAGCTTCTTGGATGAGAAGCAAAATGTCTTCAAGGAAAAACCAAGGGAGTCCAGTTGCTTCTTGAAAAACCACCTTTGGGACAACCATGACCTGCATGACTGAGAATCTCCATAGACTTCAATCAGAATAGAGCTGGAAGGGACCTTGGAGGTCATCTAGTCCAACCCTGTTGAAACAGGAGATTGTATACCATTCCAGACAAGTGGCTGTCCAGTCTCTTCTTAAAATCCTCCAGTGATGAAGCACCCACAACTTCTGGAGGCAAGTCCTTCCACTGGTTAGTTGTCCTCACTGTCAGGAAATTTCTCCTTAGTTCGAGGTTGCTTCTCTCCTTGATTAGTTTCCATCCATTGCTTCTTGTCCTGTCCTCAGGGGCTTTGGAGAATAGGTTGACCCCCTCTTCTTTGGGGCAGCCTCTCAAATACTGGAATATTGCTATCATGTCCCCGCAATCCTTCTTGTCTGCAGACTGGCCAAACCCAAATTCTGCAACCCTTCATCGTATGTTTTAGTCTCCAGGCCTTTAATCAGCTTAGTTCAAACTAGGTTCACCCATCCTAAAAACTTAGGATCGGTGAATTTAGTTGAACTTTAAGGACGGGTGGACTTCAAGTCCCAGAATTCTGTTTTAAGTTGGAAATCCAGCATTCACCCCCCCCCCATGCCATCACTCTGCTAAACAACCAATCCCCACAACACTGTCAAATTATCTACTAAGACTATATTACTATTATTCTTCTCATCCTTCCTAGTACCTATCTCTTTCCTCTTTTGTTGTTTCTATCTTTAAATTTTATATTGTTTTGTTTCCTACTTTGATTTGATTGCTTATTAGTGACCTATGATTATCACCAAGTGTTGCATCTTATGATTCTTGATTAATGTATTCTATTTTATTTTTCTTTATGTACACTGAGAGCATCTGCACCAAAGACAAATTCCTTGTGTGTCCAATCGTACTTGGCTAATAAAGAATTCCTATTCTATTCTTATTCTTCCTATTCCTAATCCTATTATTCTTATTCCTCCTATTCTTATTCCTTGTCCTATTATTCCTGTTCCTTATATCCTATTCTATTCATATTCCAACTTAAAAGCTGCCAAGCTTAAGAAAAGCTGGCTTGATGCACAATAAGCCCCCATGGGGACATGTAAGACCGATCTCTCCCACACACACACAGATACACGAAGACCCCCTTGCGCAGCTGAAAGGGCCGCAGCCGGGGCGCATCTCGAGCCCTGAACCCCAACCCCAACCCCGCAAGGTAGACCCGCGAAGGATGGAGACTAGAGAAGCAAAGGGGGGCACGGCGGGGCCTTCAATACCCCGCGTCATCCCTCTGCCCCCACCCAGGCTCTCGCGGGATCCTCCCCCCCCATGGGGATGGCGCCCGGGGACTCCCGGTTGGGGATGCCCGAGAGACCCTTCGGGTCAAGCCAGACCGGACGCCGCCTCGAACTTTTGCGGGAGCCTCGGGAGGGGAGTTCCCAGCGCGACGGGCTCCCGGCGAAGGACGAGGGCTCTACTCACGCAGCGTCGCCGGGAAGACAAGGAAGCAGCCGGCCTGAAGGAGATGCTCACCTCACCTCACGCTCCGGCGGAAAGAAGGCAGGCACGCGCGGCGCAAGGGGTTATGGGAGCGGCGCCTCTTCGGACGAGTTCACTCTCCGCAGAACCGAGAGGGGGGGAGAGGAGAAAAGAGAGCGGGCGATACCCAGAAAAACAACCGAGGCGGGAGAAACCGCGGCGACGAGAAAAGCGGGTGTATCAATATTGCTTCGTGAATGCGACGAGAGATCAATTTTTCCGTTTTTTCCTTTTTCTCTTCTTTCTTGCTCCCCCTCCCGACAATGATGGAATAGGCCAGGTCGTTGAGAGGACGAGGCCACGATGATGGACGAGGGGGTGGTTTAAAGCTGAAGGGTTTTTCCCCTCCCCCCTAGAAAAATGTTTTCTTATCTTGGTTTTACGCGTGGTCGTCACACATGGGAAGAAAATGGTTTCTCGCAGCGAATAATCCCGAGGAATTTAAAGGTGGAGAGAGAAACACTTTCTCCCCCCCCATTTGCTAGATTGAAGTAGTCCAAAGGCGCTTGGAGGAAACCAATGCAGCGCCAGTGAAAGGGAGGGAAATGAGTGGAATGGTCTACTATTGGAAAAGGGGGGGGGAGACGTGTTCATCCCTTCCCAGCAATAGAGCTGAGAGTAACCTGGGTTGATCTACCTTCTGCAAAGGTGTCAACATCTGGAGACCTCCAACCTCTGCATTAATCCCACTCCCAAACCCTGATCAGAAGCATCCGAATGGGAACCAAATCTCAGCTTAAAAACAGCCCTCTTAACAGCGTATGAGAGGAGGAGGGGGGAGAGGATATCATTCCTATACAGGGCTCCTTGATTCCAACAGTCGTAGGGAGGGGCAGATACGAGGACAGATTAACAACTCGCAGTCGGTTGGGAGACCGTGAGTGCTGGTTACACCCGGTCGCTTGTACCAACCCCCGCGTTCTAGGTGGTCAGGATCTGCAGGCCCAGGGCCTGAGGCTGTTGTTATGCAATGCGAGGTCCGTTGTCAATAAGGCCCCCCTCATTCATGATCTAATTTTGGAGGGGGAGCCGGACCTCGCGGGAATAACGGAAACCTGGTTGGGCCACGAGGGAGGGTTACCCCTCGTGGAAATGTGCCCACCAGTTACCAAGCATTTCACCAGCCCCGGGCCCGGGGAAGGGGCGGTGGGGTAGCAGTGATTATCCGGGAGGACTTAGAGCCGAGGGAGTCCACTGTGCCACAGACGTCCGGATATGAATCCCTTGTTGTGAAATGGGGCCCTGGGAGGCAGTTGGGCCTGCTGATAGTATACCTGGCTCCCCGCCATACATCAGCGGCCCTGCCTGAGCTCCTTGAGCTGATCTCATCGGTGGTGGTTGAGACCCCCAAACTTCTAGTGATGGGGGATTTTAACCTGCCGTCGGTGGGAGAAGCATCAGAGGGGGTTCGGGAGTTCATGGCTTCCATGATAGCCATGGACCTGACTCAAATGATTCAGGGCCCGACACACGAGGGAGGTCACACCTTGGACCTTGTTTTTGTCTCTCGCCAGTGGTTGAGTGATCTGGGAGGAGTGAATTTAACCATCACTCCTCTGTCATGGTCAGATCACTCACTCCTCCGACTTGACTTCCCTGGTGCTACCCCTCGCTGCGGGGAGGCGGAACCGGAAAACACTAGATGGTTCCGCCCCAGGCGCTTGATGGAACCAGACAGGTTCCAGACGGAGCTTGGGCCACCTCCTGCAGCCCTGACCCGCCCTCGGGTAGAGGACCTGGTGGCCGCGTGGAATAATGCGACTACCGGGGCCTTGAACCGGGTGGCGCCTTTGCGGCCTCTCCGGCGGCAACGATCCACCCTGGCTCCTTGGTTTACCGAGGAGCTAAGGGTGATGAAGCGCCGCAAGAGATGCCTAGAGAGTCGTTGGAGATCCTCCTGATCCGAATTTGACCGAGCACAGGTACGAGCCCATTTAAGGACGTACCTAGTGGCATTGAGAACGGCCAAACGTCAATACTGTGCCGCTCTCATTGCATCCGCAGAGAACCGCCCTGCCGCCCTGTTTCGGGTGTCCCGCTCCCTTCTGTTTCAGAGGCCGCGGGAGGCCCCTTTACAGGGTAGGGCAGAGGAGTTTGGGAAATATCAGCAGGATAAAGTCGCTCAAATCCGGAAGGATTGGGTCCCCTTCAGTGGCCCAGTCGAGACGCCAGTGGCGAGTCTTGAGAAACCTTTTTGGGAGGAGTTTGACTTGGTTGTCATCGAGGATTTGGACAGATTGCGTGGACGACTGCGACCTACCACATGTTTACTGGACCTGTGTCCCTCCTGGCTTGTACTGGCATCCTGGGAGGTTACACGCGACTGGCTCCTGGGCCTAGTGAACGCTTCGTTGGGTGAGGGGTCTCTCCCGGCCGCCTTGAAAGAGGTGGTGGTGAGACCCTTGCTCAAGAAGCCTTCCCTGGACCCTACGGAGCTGGCCAATTATCGTCCTGTCTCCAACCTTCCCTTTTTGGCGAAGGTTGTAGAGAGTGTGGTGGCTTCTCAGTTTCCACGACATCTGGAGGAGAATGATTATCTAGACCCGCGCCAGTCCGGCTTTCGCCCTGGGCACAGCACAGAGACGGCCTTGGTCGCGTTGGTTGATGATCTCTGGAGGGCCAGAGATAGGGGCTGTTCCTCTATCCTGGTCCTATTAGACCTCTCGGCGGCTTTTGATACCATCGACCATGGTATCCTGTTGCACCGACTGGAGGGGTTGGGGGTCCGGGGCACCGTTTTGCGGTGGTTCGGCTCCTACCTCTCTGGCCGGACGCAACGTGTGTTGGCAGGGGAGCAGAGGTCGACCCTATGCCCCCTTACTTGTGGGGTGCCACAGGGGTCGGTCCTCTCGCCACTCCTGTTCAACACATACATGAAGCCGCTGGGTGAGATCATCCGTGGTTTCGGGGTGGGATATCATCTGTACGCTGATGATACTCAGCTGTACATTTCCACCCCGAACC
The DNA here is from genome assembly GCF_964273705.1 of Natrix helvetica. Taxonomy (NCBI): domain Eukaryota; kingdom Metazoa; phylum Chordata; class Lepidosauria; order Squamata; family Natricidae; genus Natrix; species Natrix helvetica. The sequence goes on along the minus strand of NC_138550.1, from coordinate 170,285,773 downwards.
ACCCCAACGAGGCCATCGAAGTGATGTCCCGGTGTGTGGAAGCCGTACGGGTCTGGATGGATGACAACCGACTCAGGCTCAACCCTTCCAAGACGGAGTGGCTGTGGGTTCCGGCTCCCCGGTTCAACCAGATAATTCCATCTCTGGCCATTGGGGGCATTCAACTTGCCCCCGTGGAGCGGGCGCGCAATTTGGGCGTCCTCCTGGATGCCAGGCTGTCCATGGATGAACATGTGACAGCCGTGGCCAGGGGGGCGTTCCACCAGGTTCGCCTGGTGCGCCAATTGCGCCCCCTATTGGACCGGGACGCCCTACGCACAGTCACCCATGTGCTGGTGACGTCTCGCCTGGACTACTGTAACGCTCTCTACATGGGGCTTCCCTTGAAATGCACTCGGAGACTGCAGTTGGTCCAGAATGCGGCCGCGCGGGTGATTATGGGGAGTACTAAGTACTCCCATGTGACACCTCTCCTGCGCGAGCTGCACTGGCTTCCTGTGGTCTATCGAGTGCGTTTCAAGGTCTTGATTACGATCTTTAAAGCGCTCCATGGCTCAGGACCTAGTTACCTGCGGGATCGTATTCTGCCCCATACATCCCTACGACCCATCCGCTCGCACAGAGAGGGACTTCTCCAGGTGCCGTCCACCAGACAGTGCCATGGGGCGGCGCCTAGGAGCAGAGCCTTCTCTGTGGCGGGCCCAGCCCTGTGGAATGACCTCCCCCCGGATATTAGGACCACTACTGACCTCCGCTCCTTCCGTGTCAAGCTCAAGACCCACCTTTTCCAAATAGCCGGCCTGGCTCAACCATAACTTCGTATCGCTCCTGATGGGTTTTTTAATTTAGTAATTTTATTTAAGGGGATTTTAAATTGTGTTTTTAATTGTCTTTCACTTATAAGTCAATTCTCCTCTATGCACATATGTATATGTCTCTGTTCTTTTTGTATATATGTTTGTCTTATGTGTATTTTTATCCGTTTTGATTGTACGCCGCCCCGAGTCCTTCGGGAGAGGGTTGCGGCTAATCAAATAAAATTATTATTATTAAATTATTATTATTATTATTATGAAGCTTTATATCCAAATATATATTATTTTTTATACTCTTTCCATCTTCCCTTAAAATGTTAACAGAATCCACAATCGTCTGAAAATCAGACCATCCACTTAGCACTTTTTCTCTCACACAGAGGAAATAAGTTACCCAAGACCGAATCCACATATCAAAGGATAAGGTCTGCAGTCAATTACATTAGGTCTCACAGAGGAACTGCATGGTCACAAGAATAAACACCCCCCCACACACAAACACCTTAAGTGACACCCTGCTTCCGTGCCCCAGTTCTCTGTAGCCTGCCCCTAAATGCAAACTGTTTTGCATATACATATATAACATATTTGGGATGAAGATCCTTGGAAGGGTGAGGGAGGAGGAATGGATTTCCAGGGGAAAAATTGCAGACTACAGGAACCATTTGCACCACTCAGGTGACCCTGAGGACACAGATAAGCCTCCAAGTGGCCTCAACGACCCTCTCAAAGGATGCAAATGACCAGCTTTGTCTGCAAGGAGTATCAGTCCTTCCCTTCCCCACCATCCAGTCAGAGCTGAAGAAGCTTCTTGGATGAGAAGCAAAATGTCTTCAAAGAAAAACAAAGAAAGTCCAGTTGCCTCTTGAAAAAGTACCTGATACCTTAGAATAAACTTTGTTTTAGTTGCAAACAGGGCTAGTGGACTGAGCTTTGGGGCCATTTGCTCCCTGTAAGCCAAGTTTATTTTTCACACCAACAACTTCTGGAGGCAAGCTGTTCCACTGGTTAATTGTCCTCACTCTTGGGAAATTCCAGGTTGCTTCTCTCCTTGACGAGTTCCCATCCGTTGCTTCCTTCCGTTGCTTTGGAAAATAGGTTGACACCCCCCCTCCACCAACCCACACACTGTGGCAGCCCTTCAAGTATTGGTAGTCTTATCCCAATTGAGGCCAGAATTTCCGTTGCTAAGTGAGGTAGTTATTAACTTGAGTGTTGCTCCACTTTATGACCTTTCTTGCCACGGGGTTAAGGGAATCAACTGCAGTTGTCAAGTCAGTTCGGCGTTAAGTGAATCTGGCTCTCCCCTTGACTCTTGATTGTCAAAAGGTCGCAAAAAGTGATCGCATGACCCTTGTAACATTGCAACCGTCATAAATAAGATTCAGTTGCCAAAACGTCTGAATTTTGATCATGGGACTATGGGGATCCTGAAAAGTTGTAAGGATACAAAATTGGGTATCACATTTTTCAGTGTTATTGGATCTTCAAAAGGTCACTAAGCAAACTGTTGGAAGTCGAGGACTAGCTCTAGTGGCTCATGCCACGGAGACTGTTGTGGATCATGGGGGGAGGGCGGGGGGGGGGTTAGGTGATGTTGGGAGAAATATCCATCGGGTTCCGTTCCAAGCCGAGAGGAAGACACTGGAAACATGGAGGCTGATTGGAAAGAGGGTCTAATGGTGAAGCAGAAGAAGCACATGGGTTTGAGGTCCTATGGGGTGTATTTATACCTTCTCTTGGCCTTTGCTCTTGAGCTTCCTGTTCCTGCGCAAGAACATGTATTCTATTGGCTGTTGTCAGGCTCTCATAGGGCCATATAGGGGTTATGTTTGTCTGAGCTACGTTTGGTTGAGGTTTGGGCTGCTGATGCAATGAAGGGGCTTGTTGGGCGATTCCTATTGCGGCTGAGGGCTAATCCTACCTTTGTTCAGACCTTCCTGCAGGGAATTTGCTTATGAATAGAGCTATCTATCTCTTTATCTCTTAAGTGCTGACCTCTGCTGTGGGCTATTAAGGAAGGTGGGGGCTGCTTTCTCCCTCTAAGAAAACATGTTTCTCCATTTCTCACCCAGGGAAAATATAATGTTCTGCCTTTTTCAATATTTCTCAAAATGTGTCATTCTTCTAGAAGAGGGGTGGGTGCTCGGGTTCAAAGAGAGCATTTCTATCAACAAACCTCCACTGTAGCTACAAAATAGCTCTTGCTTTCAGAAGGCCGAGGAAAGAGGACCAAGCAGAGATAGAAAACAAACAAACAAACAAACAAACTCATAACCAGCAATGGAGCCACCATGGTTTATTCCGCCAATGGGGAAAAAAGTTTGGAATGGATCACACCCAGGTCGTAATAAACGGGTACCTGGAAGTGGGCACAATGTCACCTGCGTTCGGTGACGTCCTCCGAATGACAGCATTTCATCCACGACAACGTGGACAATGAGGGCAAATGCCCACTGAGCACCCACCATGCCACAGAGTCCTGGCAATTTCCTTCGGGTGGAAAACCATGGCCCGCTGCTCCTCCAGCGGTGGATGTGGACCCGATGCGCGAGAGGGACAAGGAACGTGGTACCCGTGATCCTCCAGGCACACCTGCTACCTGTCGCCCAGTTCACGCGCCCGGCTGGTGGCCGCTTCCACGGCGTTCATGACCGTCGCTCGCAGCGACCCCTTTTCCAGCTCGTGCAAGGCGTGGATGGTGGTGCCACCCGGAGTGCAAACGGCGCTTCTAAGGACAGCGGGATGGTCCCCCGTCTCCAGCATCATTTTGGCTGCTCCCTGGAGGAGAGAAATCAGAGGTTTTCCAAATTAAGGGACAGGATGGACAGAGCATAAAGGATTTTGGAGACAAAGTTCAAAATAAATCCATTCATTTATTAGGATCAACATTTTGGCGTGTTCTTCTGCGCAGCCGAAACTGATTTCCGCTTTATGGCATCTGAACTTTACCCTGTATCCCCCCTTTTCTGTCTGTGTCATAAATCATACCCACCAACAAGGTGCTGCGGCAGGCTATGAACATGGGCATTTCACACATCAGCTGTAGGAATATGAGACCTGACTCTGGCCAAAGGTATGCATGGAATTCTCCTCCCTTCCCTCCCTTTTTCTATGTCAACTTGATAATAGTCATGGAAACGCCTTACAAGTTGACAGATGATTTATTTCAATTGTGTCAGAACTAGCTTGAAGCCAAATTCATTGGGTGGGGGGGAGGTAAGCAAAGATGCCACGGACTTGAGAGACATTTTCTCGTGACACACAGCAGAGCTCATGTGTGCTACCGGGTGCGTGTACAACCCCAGGTGAGCCCAACATTTAGGTTGCTAAGTGAAACATTCGTTATAGGAGTGGTTTCACCTCATTTTACAACTTTCCTTGCCACAGCTGTTAAGTGAATCCCTGCTGCGGGGAAGTTAGGAAACACGCTTATGAAGGGAAACTGGCTTCCCCGTTGACTTTTTCAGGGCCGTCGTAACTTTGAACGGTCACTCAATGAATGCTGTCCATCAACTTACAACAGCTCGTTTTAGTGACCGTTCAAAGCTACAAAGGAAGCTCCGTTTACCGCGTGTTGCAATAGTCAAAACCGAATGGCGCGGAAATAAGTTAAGTTTTGACGGAAAGGGTCCCAAAGGAAAAACCATGGAGGGTGAATCGGAACCCAGGCCCTGCCATCCTCACCCCTTACCAACAAAGTCTGAGCTGCGATCTTGTTGGCCAATGGGCCAGGCATTCCCATCTTCACCGCACCTTCCGCCAGAGCTTCCGCAAACATGTAGACCTGTGGCAGGGAAGAAAACAAACCACGGTCCAAGCTAAGCATCCTCATGTGTGAATCAGACCATCCACAGAACAGCTTCAATAATTTTACAGTCTTCAGATGGTCCCCAAACATGGGAGAGGTCCATCAAAGGTAGAATAAAGAATTGGATTCTGCTATGCATTTTCTATGGTGGCAAAATGGAAGGAGGCATTGTACGGAGTTAGATGATATGTAGCCATAACAACATTCTTTCTAGAAAGCCAAGGTCATCCTTTGTCTTTGCACCTCTGCACCTGACCGGAACTGGATGGGTGGAAGGTGCCAGCATGGCAGTGGGAGATTGGACCATGGGATGGACTGGTGGGCGTGGGGGTAAGATCGTGAACTTTCAACTGGGTGGGGAAAACCGGGAAGCTTCAGATTCGGGTTTTCCCAGATGTGCCAACATGGCTCTCTTAATAAATTGGAACTTTGAGCAATACTTTGCCTCGGACTCTGATTTAACTTTGGATGCTATTTGGAACCCTGACATTTTGCAGATGTGAATTTGCAAAAGTTCTCTCTCAACTTGCAAGACCTGTCCCAAACCTCATGCACCCTACCCCATCATGGAATAAAGGTAGTCCTCGACTTTCAACGGTTCATTTACTGACCATTTGAAGTTACAACGGCACCAAAAAAGTGACTTACGAACGTTTTTCACACTGTTGCAATATCCCCATGGCCCCGGGGGTCAAAAGCCAAATGCTTGGCAATGGATTCACATTTATGACGGTTGCAGTGTCCTGGGGTTACGCGATTCCCGTTTGCGGTCTTCTGACGAGCAAAAAGCTGGTTTCACTAAACAATTGTGTGACTTAACCTCAGCGGTTCTCTTAACAACTGGGGAAAGAAAGGTCGTAAAATGGAGCAAAATTGACTTGACTGTCTCACCGAGCAAGATAAATTTGGGGCTCAATTGTGGTTGTAAGTCAAGGACTACCTGTACATCCTTTTGTCTTCCACACATTGATGTCTACCTAAGTGATGGACTACAACTCCCAGAATTAAAAAAAAACTATTGTAAGTTTGATCACTAAATACAATACAATAGTAGAGTTGGAAGGGACCTTGGAGGTCTTCTAGTCCAACCCCCTGCCTAGGCAGGAAACCCTATACTGTTTCAGACAAATGGCTATCCAACATCTTCTTAAAGACTTCCAGGGTTGGAGAATTCACAACTTCTGGAGGCAACTTCTGTTCCAATGATTAATTGTTCTCACTGTCAGGAAATTTCTCCTTAGTTCTAAGTTGCTTCTCTCCTTGATTAGTTTCCACCCATTGCTTCTTGTTATACCCTCAGGTGCCTTGGAGAATAGTTTGACTCCCTCTTCTTTGTGGCAACCCCTGAGATATTGGAACACTGCTATCATGTCTCCCCTAGTCTTCTTTCTATTAAACTAGACATTCCCAGTTCCTGCAACAGTTCTTCATATGTTTTAGTCTCCAGTCCCCTAATCATCTTTGTTGCTCTTCTCTGCACTCTTTCTAGAGTCTCCACATCTTTTCTACATCGTGGCGACCAGAACTGAATGCAGTATTCCAAGTGTGGCCTTACCAAGGCATTATAAAGTGGTATTAACACTTCACGTGATCTTGATTCTCTCCCCCTGTTGATGCAGCCTAGAACTGTGTTGGCTTTTTTGGCAGCTGCTGCACACGGCTGGCTCCTATTTAAATGGTTGTCCACTAGGACTCCAAGATCCCTTTCACAGTTACTACTACTGAGTAAGGTATCACCTATACTGTACCTGTGCATTCCGTTTTTGTTGCCTAAATGTAGAACCTTACTCTTTTCACCATTGAATTTCATTTTATTAGATAGTGCCCAATGTTCAAGTTTGTCAAGATCCTTCTGTATCTTAAGCCTATCTTCTGGAGTGTTGGCTATTCCTGCCAGCTTGGTGTCATCTGCAAAT